>NW_012154051.1:210102-232194 GCF_000956105.1 Propithecus coquereli
TCAAAAAAAAAAAAAAAAAAAAAGCAGAAGTAGCTCTTGCTTTGAGGGGCTGCCGAGGTGGCCAGGACAGGGCAGTGGGGCTTCCTCAGTGTCATGGCCACATATTTAGACCATGGACAAAGCATCTGGAGCCCTCAGCCGCGCCCGTTGCGGGTATTTGCCCGAGCACGCCCTGTTGTTCTGGGGTGCGGGGATTCAAGCCCCAGCTGGTGACTCGCGACCCCCAGCTCCTGACGGAGGGCTGGGGCTGCTCCTGGCTCTTTCTGGCAGGAAGGGGCCAGCTGCAGGGCCCAAGGACTCTGCGGTCCCAGCGTGAGCAGCGGTGGTGGAGGCCGAGGAGGTGTCTGCCCCAGGTAAGCATCTCTGACAACTTCAGTTGTCGCTTTCTCGTTCAGGGACCCGCTATCGCTGGGGTCAGGGCAACAACAGGGGTTCACCTGGGTCAGTGGTGGCCGAGGAGTCGGCCGAGGGCCAGCTCGTGCGGAACTCGTCTAGCCGAGGCCTGGGCGAGGCTGGGGCGACCTGCCCGCTGTGATTTCTCAGGCTCCTCCGGGAGCGTGGTGCTGACAGCCCTGGGCGACGTGTCCCCGTCGCTGTGCGCAGCTTGTCGGTGTTTGTTTTCCGGGCATTTTTCTGGTAGTTACGTTTCCGATTTGCTCAGTTGCCTTATCGACGCTCACTAGGAGGCTCCTTTCTCGCCTTCTGTGGAAATTCTCGTGATAACTGGCAACTGCTCTTATGTGCGTTCCAGAGTTTTCCGCCGTGGTTTTAACACTGAGTGTGCTTTATCTCACTTCCTCGTGCCCATGCCTCGCAGTCCAGAATTCAGAAGGTACCAAAAGCAGGCTGTGGAGCTTGCACCCCACGCCGGCCCCCCCGGCCTCCCCTCTCGGAGGCAGCGACCGCAGCCCCTTTCTGAGATGTCCTCCCAGAGCCGTCTCCCACACGCGGCAGCAAACGTGTGCGCGTCTGTTCTTAGTCTTCCTGCTTTTCCTAAATGGGAGAAGCTGAGGCTTCAGTGTTCTGGATGGAAGGTTTGCAAGGTTCTGGATGGAAACTGGCAATGAGAGGACGTGAGCCAGGGGCGTCTCTGCTCCGTCAGCCCACCAGGCCTGGCTGAGAGGCGCGGGGAGTTCCTTTGGGTGCAGCCCATTATGAGCGAGGTCACCCTGAGCTGTTGCAGCAGACGGCCGCTCGTGCTGGTGGCTGCAAACGCGCAGAGCCCAGGGTGGGGCTGGGCCGCCAGATCGCCAGCCTGGTGTTGGGGCTGTCCGGGCTCAGTGGGAGCCCTGTGGGTAGTTGTCACAGCCAGTGCTCCACAGAGCTGTGCTGCAGGTGACCTGCTCCCGTGGGCACACTCCTGCCCTGACGCGAGGTGCCCGAGCTGATTCTGGGTGTTGCACAGATGAGCGTTGACTTCGACGGGTGTGTTCTTATTTTAATGTAAGAAAAAGAGTGCAACTTCACATCATGTCATGGAGTCCATGGGTTGTTTGTTGCTTAGGATGAGATGAAAGTTGGTATTTAAATTTGAAACACCAGGCAGCGCAGCGAGTTTGGGGGCCGTGTGAACACGCTGCACGGAGAGTAGTGCAGCAGCACTGGCAAGGGTGTGGAGTGCAGGTTAAGCCACCACCTCTGGGGCAGCAGATGCGAAGCTGCGGCTGAGGCTCTGACATACGTGTTGTCATTGTCGTTGGTAAGCAGCTGGCTGACCGGGCTGGGCTCTCCTGTGGCCTCTGCTCTCCTCGTACGACAAGCTGGTGGCTGGAGGAGCGGTTCAGTCTCTGGGTTAGTGGAGACGATGGTCTGAAGTCGCCTCTAGAGCTCTGCTTCTCAACTAGGACTTAATTCAACATTCAGAGCAGCAGAGCAAGGGAGAGGCCTTTACCTTCCTATCCTCAAGGTGTCAGCTGTGTCGGGGGAGAGATGAAGCCCGGGAAACTTCCAAGTAGAGCCCAGGCGGTTTTCTGAGGTGGGAAATGGGATGTGATCTCCCTCGCCGTCCCCTGATGCTTGGGGTCCTCTTGGTGTCCTCTTGGTGTCCCAGCTGCCAGCAGAAGAAATCTGGAAAGTCACTAGTAGGACAGCCCAGTGGGGGATCGGTCGTCTTATTTAGCTCTTATCCAGGTGGAACCTCCCTCTCCCGGCCTCCCCATGCTCCCTGCCCTGCCTGTGCGAATGGGAGAGGTCTGTATCAAGTGCTGGCATTGCCACCCTAGGCCTGGGTTTTCTAGGACTCTCCCAATTCACTTCGATTTTGTTCTTTTCTTTCTTTCTTTTTGGGGAGACAGCCTCTGGCTCCATTGCCTGGGCTAGAATGCAGTGGTGTGGTCATAGCTCACAGCAACCTCAAACTCCTGGGCTCAAGCGACCCTCCTCCTCAGCCTCCCGGGTAGCTGGGACTACAGGCGTGTGACACCACACCCAGCTGATTTTTTCTATTTTCAGTAGAGATGGGGTCTTGCTCTTGCTCAGGCTGGTCTCAAACTCCTGGCCTCAAGCCATCCTCCTGCCTCAGCCACCCAGAGTGCTAGGATTACAGGCATGAGCCACCATGCCAAGCTTGATTTTGTTCTTTTCGACAAAGGCAGTTTGTTAATGTGAAATGTTTTTATAAGTGATAAACCACTTTCTGTCAGCCCCCGTGCCGAGTCTTAGTTGGGAGTTGTGGCCACAATGGGCACGTGTCCAAGGCCACTGAGGACCTGCCTGGAGTCTTTGAAGCTTTGGGCCACAGAGTATCTAAACAGCAAATTAAATGAGGCCGATTCACCGAAAGCCCAGTCCAGGCTGCTCAGAAGAAAGCTCACTTGTGCACAGTCACCGAGGGTGTCCTCTAATTGGCAAGGTTAGAGCTTATTTCCACCAGAGTGTGGGCTGCAGGATTCTCCTGCCCAGCTCCCAGCATGCTCTGTGTCATCCAGGGAGTGATCAGGGTTGGCTACTCATTGGTGCAAACCTGTTCCCAGAAGGGGCAGGCTAATTCCCCAGCGCTTGTGGTCTTGTGGGGCTGCCGGCCTTGGATTAGCAAAGACCCAGGGTGCGGATCTCAGAACGGCCCCGCCACCTGGGCAGTGCAGGATGGAGGCGGGTGGCTCAGAAACGGCCCATTACCTGCTGGACTGTCAGGCTTCTGCTTGTACCCAGGAGGGAATTTCTGGCTGCACAGACCCTGATACTGGTGCAGTAGCCCCCTCCCTCGTCCCTGGATGGGGACGTGACTGAATGACGGGGGACATCTCAACTGCAGCAGCCCAGAGAGGGTGACGGGCTCTGAAATGTAATCTAATACCAGTGTGATAAGTCAAACAACCACACGAGTTAGCAGCCATTCTTCTATCAGAAATGACACGAGTGACTAAAAGGAACTTGGCAGAAACAAGTCAAATATTTGCAGGAAGCTGATAAGTTCATATTTGAGGGCCGCAGGCCATGGGAGGAGAAAGCTGAGCCAGGAAGGTGTCCCCTCAGCCTGCTGGATGCCAGGGAAGGTCACCTGCCTCTCTCCTAGAAGGCTTCAGCCATCTACCTGCCAGGAATCGAGTCGAAACAGGCTCTGGTCCTGTACTGCCACATTACCAAGGGGAAAGTTGGCTTTTTGAGGCTGAAAGAATACGGCGATTTGACACAAGCACACTAATTTGGTAGGTTTACAAAAGGGCTGTGTAATGGAAATCTAATATGAGCAGCGCTGGGGACACATTCTGCAGCCACGTTAAACATGAATTATGCATAAGGGAACAGAGTAAGATGACAGCAGCTTCCAATTCTGGCCAAGCACTCTCTTAGGGAACAAATTATTGCTAGACTTTAACAAAACAATTCTATTATTTTCTGGGCCGAGGGACTGCGAAGTTCTTTGTGTGCTTTGCTGATGGGAGACGGGTTATCTGCGGATCTGATCCTTGTCACTGAGCAGTTCAACCTGTCCCCCACCTGCCTGCAGTTAACAAGGCTGAAGATGAACTCTGCCGTGCGGGAAACGGCACCGTGTGACTTAAGTAGGCTGGTGGAGAGTTAAAAATACAAGTTGCCTTGCCGAGGGTTTTGCGCACACCTGCCTTGCAGGCTGTCCTCCCACACAGCGACCTTGGGGAAGCCGGGAAGATCGGAATGCCAGAAGCCCGGGTGTAACCCCAGCTCACCAGGGCATCTGCGCTGCCTTTGTCTCAGGCTCTTCCAGAATCTGAACAAGTGCCAGCAGGGGTGTGGTCATGGGTGAACCTGGCCCTGGGGGGGGACTCGAGACTCTTGACCAGGATACGATAGCCACTCAGCCTTCTAATCTGCTTGTTGACCAAGTCAGCAAGGGACTGAGCTCCGGTCTTACAGGGGATGTGCCAGCACCCCAAGAGTGGCTCCGATGGGGCCGCAGTGAGGTCCAGGGATGTACTGAGGGGCAGCTTGCTGCCACACCATCTCGGAGAAACACAAGGCAGTGTCCGTCCTAGCATGGGCAAGGGAAGAAAAGACGTGGTACGATGGACTCAGCTGGGAGCATACAGGGGGTGGGTGGGGGCTTCCCTCCCCTTCTGGGGAAAGAAAAGGCCCCTGGTGCAGAGCAGTCGTATGGCGCCTTCTGGAAGCCCACGTTTAGCATCAGAGGCTGAGAGCCGGCCGGGGCCCACATGGCACCCGCCACAGCCCAGCAAGAGGGAATCTGCCGCTGCACATGAGAGGCAGCCCCTGTCCAAGTCGCCGCAGGCCCCTGCAGCAATAGCCAGGTGACCATCTGGCCTGGCTGCGAGGGTGAGGCGGGCAGGCCCGGCCAGCCAGCACCACGAGCTCGCTGCTGCCGCAGCTGCTGCTCAGAGCAAAGGCCCCGTCAGGAGCAGGAAGTAGGAGACAGCCCTGTGTGAGCCACTGCTGTGGCCTGCCCCTAACAGCAGCCGTGGCAGTTGTCACGAAAAGGCTGCACTCTCCCAGGGGAGGCTGTTTCTCTACAGCTATGAGCAAAGTTGCCCTGTGGTGGCATTTGCCATCTCAGTAAAGGGAGTGGCAAGTACTATCTCCTTAAATTTGGGGCCTCTAGTCGTCAATGGGGAAGGCGGTAGAGGACTTCATCTTGGGGGTTCGTCCACTTTTCCTTTCAGAAAGGACCAAAATCCTATTCTCAGGGAAATTCAGGTTTTCCTCTCAGGGAAATTCAGGTTTTCCTCTGATCTGCTGAAATCGAAGCAGTCAGCCAGACCGCGAGTCCTACCTGGTGGGGGAAGGTGATGCCGTCATCTTTTAAACATGAATTATTGCCTGGGCAACAGCAGTACCAAGGCAGCACGTGGCCTGGATTGAAAAGCACAATCTAGTGGCAGAGATGACATTTTCAGGGGGGCTGTCCCCTTCAAGAATATAATGAAAATAGAACCATACTTTTCCCTGGAAAAACGCCCTTATGTACAATCTTACATACAGCAGGTTGTTTTGTTGAAGGTCACGGTGGGGTGATGTTGATGAGAAAAAAAAAAAACCTATTCCCACCCGTCAGTGTGGAGTCTGCCTGTTCTCCCCATGTCTTCCCGAGTTTGCTCCAGGTCCTCCGGTTTCTCCCCACATCCCAAAGCTGCGCACGTGCGGCTCGCTGGCGTGTCTGCGTGGTCGCGGTGTAAGTGTGCCCTGCGATGGCATGGCTTCCTGGCCAGCGCTGGATCTGGCCTTGTGCTCTGAGCTGCCGGGATAGGCTCTGGCCACCCACTACCCTGAACTGGAATAAACAGGTTGGAAAATGAAGGAATGAATACAAATTGTTGTAAAATAAAAATTTGTAAAGTCTACCATAATCGTACACAGGATAAACGATGCAGTATGAAAGCGCTCAATGAGCGCTTTTTTTAGGGATGTGGTCTCACTATGCTGCCCTGGTCTTGAACTCTTGGGTTCAAGCGATGCTCCTGCTTCAGCCTCCTGAGTAGCTGGGACTATAGCTGAGCACCAGTGTGGCCACCCTGTTTTTGACTTGCATGGTAGTAAGAGGTGCTCCTGACAGTTTGCTTTGCAAACATTTATTCCTTGATTTCACCCCCCACCCCTACAACCACGCTTACTGATTCACTAAAAATTGGGTAAATACTGACTTTATTAATCTTTGTTAAATGTAGGGGTAGCTCACATTTATTTCAATGTTTAATATTAGAAATGTTTGCTTCAAACTTCCAAAGTTTGGTGATGTTTTTGTAACCAGAAACGTGCCGCAGGAACTTAACTCTTGTGAACATCCATTAGCCTGTGGTAAAATTGGTTTCATTATATATTGTTTCGCTTAAAGTTGCGCGCCAGGACTTACAGTGTAATGTTGTGGGTTGCTTGGATCCTGGGCTAGGACCCCTGTAGTGGAACTTCTGGGACAAACCACTCAACTGTGGGCTGCAAAACCAAGGCCACGATGGGAGCTAAGATTTCAGGGAAGGTGGGGAGAGGAGGTAATACCAGGGTCTTACCATAGGATGCCTTGCCTGCATGTTAAAACAATTTGAGCAATGTATAAATTCAAAGCATTTAATATGAGAACTCAAAGTAGAAAGCAAGTCCTACAGTCACATCTTAAGGCCTGAGAGCCTCTGGTGGTTGGCCCTCCGGATCCCTGGGAGGTGTATTTGAATCTCTTCTGCCTCTAGGGGAGATGCTGAGTGGAAGAGTTTGAGAAGTAGAAGAGCTAAA
Organism: Propithecus coquereli; assembly: GCF_000956105.1. Taxonomy (NCBI): domain Eukaryota; kingdom Metazoa; phylum Chordata; class Mammalia; order Primates; family Indriidae; genus Propithecus; species Propithecus coquereli. The sequence continues at coordinate 216,760 of NW_012154051.1, forward strand.
GAAAAGTGGATGATAAATCCACTAAAAACAGCTGCAAAGCAGCTCCCTCAGAAAACCAAAGGGGTAAAGGTAAGGTGGGTGAGCAGATGGGATGGGCTGCCCAGGGATTTTGAATCGCTGGGTGTTGGTTTAAAGGGGGTATTTATCCTCTGCCCATCCTTATTCCAGAACGTTCGGGTTTCCAGCAGCAAACACTGCCTGAGGCTGGTGTTTTTGAAGATTACAGTGTGGTCCAATACACTCTCCTTCACAAACCCCAGGCAGTTTTCATGAATGGAAGGTACGTTCTAAACAGGCTGGGGGGAAAACTGCACTATGATGTTTATACCCTGGACTAGCTATGGGCAGTGAATAACAATAGGTTTAAACTATCTTCTTTTAGTGAAAATTTCTGGGTCTAATGTCTTTTAAACTCTTCAATCTTTAATTGCTGCAAAGCTGGGGAGGGAGAGTGTACGTGCAAAGTGAACTGCAACATCAGACTGGAAAAGACGGCTTCTAGAGAAGAAAAACATTCTCGCCAGGGCACCGGTCCAGCTGCATTCAGGCTGTAGGAGAAAGGTGCGGGCTGGATGGAAACCTTACACAGCGAGGTTACCAGAGGTCAGTCCACCCCATGACAGGAGCAAATAAAACCCTGCATTTGCTAAGGGCAGGCCGGCTTCACTTATAATTGGGTGGAAAACAAGCAGAAAGCCCTCTGGCTAGTCTGCCTGCGCAGGAAAGCAGTCTGGAAGAAAGGGAGGTGACGCTTCCCAGTCCGGCTCCACTTTCCTACCTAGTTGGAAATGGATGTTTAAGCAATCTGAACCACCTTCACGACTGGAAAGTTCCAGGCCTCCCCAACGATGTGCACCCTGTGTGCAACAGAGAAGCCCCATTTTTCTCACGCAGTAATGTGAGCAGGTGACCCCTACGCTGCAGGGACCTCACCTCGTCCACAGTCACCTCCTCTTCTGTTCCTCGCAGCCCCTGGAGCCTTTTTGCTTAACCAACAGTTGTATATTTTGTCTCTTTAAAAAACTGCTTTTGGCTTCATATTAACTATTTGTTGGTTTTCTGTTTCATTAATATCTGCTTGTACCCTTGTTTGCTCCTTCCTTCTGCTTTCTCTAGGATCACTGCTACCTTCTTGGAGCTTTCTGAGGCGGCAGCTTGTTCGTTTATTTTCTACTAAAACAGTAGCAGCTCTTCTCAGTCTCTTCTGGCTTTACACCCCAGGTTTTGTATTCAGCCCTTTCATTATGAGCCAGGACTAGAGAGTTTATAGTTTGTTTTTATTCTTTAAATCCAAGCTAATTCAAGAGTGTTTGGAATTGGTTTTGTTGATTATACTGCATTAGGTCAGTGAATTGGGCCTGTGTGGTATCAGTCTTGGTGCATCTGAGCTTTTCTTTGTGGCCTTTTGTGCATGGTCTAAGGGTATTTGAAAGGATTTGATCTGACCACCCACTGTGAGGGTGGATTTTATTTCTCTTTGTCTTGTATCAGTTTTGCTTTGATATTTTGAAGGTATGTTAGGTGGATAGAAAAAACATGAGTACTGCAGTGCTGGCTTTGATACTTTGGAAGCTGTGTATCAAACTGGACAGTTCTCTTGGGCTGTCCTATCTCAGTGGTTTAAGGTCAGGGTTCTTCCTCTCATTGTCTACATAGGATCACCTTCCATCCCATATGGAGGATGGCTGCTTAGTCAATGAATATTTAGAAAATATTAACTTTGTAGCACATACTATAAATGCAATAGTAAACAAAATAGTCATTAATGAAATAACCGTATAAATATATAATTTTAAAGCATGGCAAAAGCTATGAAGAAAGAGTCCTGCTATGTCAGCATTACACTGGGTGGGTGTCAGAGACAGGCCCTGCAGGTGTTGTGTATGAAATGATGATGGCATCACTTGGGGGGCAGGATGGGGTGTCTGGGTGGAGGCACATGGGGAAAGGAGGCTAAGTTTGAGTCACCCGCATGTGGTACTCAAAGCCATGACAAATTCCAGCTTTTCACAGGCAGCTCCAGAGGAATAAACTGGCAGAGGAGCCAGACGAAGGGGATTCAGGAGCCTGCGCTGGCACGCAGGTGCTGCTTTTCTTACCCGCCACCATCTGACACCAGTGCACAGCTCCCCTGTCATTCATAAAATCTTTCTCCCTGTTCCTGGGGAAGGAGGTGACTCCCTAAATACGGTCATAGGAAAAAGCCAGCGCAAGGTCATGGTTGTAACCAGCCATGGTGTCAGAGGATGAACGGCACATGGGAAGAGGGCTCTGGAAGGCCAGCTGGTCTACCGCAAACTCATAGGCGTGGATCAGCCCCCGGTGCCTAGAGAAAGCACAAAGATACACTAGGTCAGGACTGCATCATTGGCTTCTGTCTTTGCAGGAGGCATTCATTTTACATTAACAGATACGTCCTTCGGACCCACGGTGTGTCAGACACTCACAATCCCAGGCCTACAGCTGAACAGGCAAGTGCACGGGGTGTATTAAGTGCTGGAAGACAAGGCCTCACGGGGAGGATGTCCAGGAGCCAGGCTGGCAGTCTAATGAGACAAAGGTACCTGAGTCCACCACACTGAGCCTTGTCACTGTGACAGATTCTGGCCACAGCAGGCCCCTAAAAGCCCTTTGAACCTGGCCCCGCCTGAAGGTACAGCCCATAGTGGGCAGTGTGAGGTTTCATCTTTTCTGAACAAGTACAGACCCCTCCACTGACCTCTCGTGAGTAGCGAAGTTATCCAGGTCAGCATTCCGCACCACCCTCTCGTAGGGCACGTTGGCTGTGATGAGGCTGTGGTTGTTGAACGAGATGTGACGCACAGGGTGTCTGCAATGCAGTGGGGAGAGCTCTCGTGAGGGCAGGTCCCACTGCAACCACGTACAGCCTACATTTGCTGGGGCGGTGTCTCACCAGTTCCCAAAGCTTGTGTGAGCAAGACACTGCTATGCATTCTGGCCGACTGCCCCAGCTCTGCCTTCCTGGTAAGTCCCTTGAGCTCTCCAAGCCAGGTTCCCCAGCTGCAGGGCATATTTAGTGGTGATCCATAAATGCCACCCTTCTCCTAGAGGCTGGAGGATGACACATGTACTCTGCCTTGTGGAAGTACATGCAGAAAATCTTGGAAGAAAACGGCTTCAAGTCTGTTTAACGCAGGCTTTCGCTCCACTGAGCTAGGAGACACTGGTTAAAAAAGGTGTGTCATACAGGTAGACGCCTGCCCTCAGAGAAGTTCCTGGCCACTTTAGAAGGTGAGATAAATTCCCAGGAAATACGGCCAATGCTTCTGTAGCATGAGAGAGGCTGCTACAAGGGATGGCCAGGGGCAGGCTTCTCGGCTAGCACTGGGGACTTTCTTGCGAGTGATGGAAGTTACCCAGGAGTTGGAGCACCCACTGGAGGGAAGCAACAGAGCACCTGGCTAGGGTGACGTGGACCCAGGGAATGTAGGGAGAGAGACTCCAGGGGACAGAAGAGAACACTGGGTGGTGAGGACCTGGGGCGTTGACTGCAGTGGGCAGGACTATACCCTGGGGAAGACCTCATGTACCTGGACCTCGCCTGAATGGCCCAAGGGGCTGGCCAGTCAACTTTTAAAACAAACACTAGGGTTTCCTCAGAGGCAAATGCTTCCAGTGTGGGAGTTTTCGTTGCCTTCTGGCACCACCTGGTGGCAACTCAGTGTATTGCCCAGGGCCCTAGGCTGATAAAAGCACTTGCCACCACCACCCTCCAAACCACTTCTTCAGCTAGGCCTCTGTCAGCCTGTGCTTGGGATAGAGCGTTAAAGGTTGAAATTACAAATTTCTCCTTAGCACGGAAGGTATTCAGCCTTCAACTAAGTGCCCTTTTATCTAAAGTGTGAGGAAAGTTGAGTCCATGATGTTTGGGCAGAAGCTCCCAGACATGACTCTGGAGTAGAGGGGGACGGGCCTAGGGGGCCCACCTGTGGGCAGCCTGTACCTCAAGGGGGAGTCACAGGGTCAGGCTTCCTACAGTTACCTTTCTTGTTTATTAAGATGGAGGAATCCTAAAATAACTAGATTAGTTCCATTCTTAGAGAAACAGGGGCCTGAAGAGTAACAACCAGGTATGACTGAGGCAAATCTTGATGATGTCAGAGAGAACTGCATCTTCTCTGCCCGGCACCATTTCCAAGCCTCAATTTCCTCATCTGAAAAATGGAGACAGCATCGCAGCTGGCTCCCGGGCTTAGGGTGAGGACTCCTCCAGTGAGGCGTGGAGGGGCACCAGTCCTGTCTCGACTGTTACTGCTGCTACTAGAAACTCTGCAGGAGCCACCTTACCTGGAATGCACCTCCCACAGCTTCTGGTTCATCCGATAATCCCACACAGACACCAGCCCTTCCTCGCCTCCACTGACGATTTTCCAGTCGTCCATCTGGACAGCAGAGACCCCAAGCTGGTGCGCAGAGAGTGACAGGGCGATTTTATCTGTGCGCAGGTCATGGATCCTCACCCTGGAAGAGCAGCAAAGGGAAGTGGGGTTAGAGCTAAAGCTTGAAATTACAAATTCCTCTTCAGTCGTGCTGGTCTGTGCGCAATGTTCCTTTGTAAGACTTCTTTGGTTGCAAGCATCTACAATAATAGCAAACTTGTATCTCCCAATCAGTACACTGTCAGAGCCTACCCACAACCATTTAATTGGAATGCTTTAAAAGTACACGGAACGAGAAGGACAAGGATATTAGCTGCCCTGGTGCCCACGTAATCTGCTCAACAGGGAAAAGGCACCTGTGTCATTTAGAAGGAAGCTGAGATCTGACAGGCTTTGTGACTCCACCCTGTCCCAATGGTAAGTTTACCACCCAGCACAGTCAGTTTGCTGGTGGTATAATAATCTGTTTAGGGCAAGGAGAAAATCAGCTACACACCCCAAATCCTTGCCTGGCTAGGGAAGTACCACTTTTTGGGTATTTAATTCATCTTTGTGAGTCCATCACCATCTTGTTGAAATTCAGAAAAGTTTTTATAGCTAACTGAGTACTACAGCACTGGGGTAAGTGATTGCCGGTGTCCACGTACTCGAGATAATTACTTGTCTTGTATGAATTAAAGAACCTCTTTGTATGCTAAATTTTCACGAGGATAAAATAGATGAGGCAGAAATCTCTTATCCACTACAAACACCACCATACTTATTAACAGTTCCAGAAATAAGGTATAAGAGCTAAAATCGAGGCAGAATTTAAGCAAATTAATGAATATAAAGATTAACAGACCCTAGGATGGAAGTCAAAAGATCCTACCATGTAGCAGTGGAGCTGGATAAACGTAAGGATAATATGGTTAAATGTCATCATAAACATGGTTTACCCCAAAAATGTGTGGTGAGACAGGATTATCTACGCATGTTCTATGACCCAGATTCATGTGCATAACTTATTTTCAGAGTTCTGAGGGAAAATTATTTTGAACTAAAAATTCTATACCTACCTTACCTACTAAGTTTGAAGGAGTTATGAGGCTTTTTTAAAACAGAAAAGGACTCTAAGTGAATTGCCTGTGCACACTCTGAAAGAAAGTGATATAGCAAATCAGAAGGTATGTGAGGAGCCAATACACAGGCCCACAGTGAGGTATCGTGGCATAAGCAGACAGGCAGCTTGTGTAGTAGACCGATGCACATAGGACGAACCACCCACTAACAAGAGTGTCACATGACACTAAGCAAAACTAAGCATATGCCACACAGGAAATGCACATTTGCAAATGACAAGGAAGTGATTACAATTCTAATACTAGAAAAGGTAGATTTCAGGCCAAAAAGCATTAGATTAAGAGCCCTTTGTAACAATGGAGAACATAATTTACTAAATGTTTGGTAAAAAACTACATGCACTTGTTGTAGGCTTTGTTTTTGAATTATTTTAAATCTCTAAATTTGAAAACAGATGAATAAATGACTTTCTGGGAAAATAAGAATTACCAAAACTGACCCCTAAACAGATAAAACAATAAGAGCGAGCTGGGAAAGCTATCAAGGAGCACTGGTTCTCACAAGAGAAGAACAGGTGACCGTGGCCAAACTTGTACAGAAGAGCTACCTCCAGGGCTAGGTAAACTGCTCCACAGCCTAGGAAAAGGAGGCAAGCACCCAAACTGTACACGAAGCCAGCATTCTTTTACCAAAAACCCGACAGTGAGAGCACGATAAAACTACAGACTCCATAGCAATATGCCACCAACAAGGAGAATCTAAGAAAAACTACAGGGTCATTTCCATGGATTCTGAAAGAAATCTAGTAAAATATAACACCCATTCCTAATGAAAAGCCTGAAAATACAGTGATATACTATTACCATTATTATCTCATTGTTTTAAAAAATAATCAGATATGATTAGATGAGAAAAAGATGAAAAGTATATGAAAGTTGGAAAGAAATTTATCATTAGACAATCCAAGAGAATTCAGTAATGACTTTTAAAAATGTAACCAAAGATCCCACTTGTAACAGCAATTAAAGGCAAAATACTCTATAATAATTTTCTTAACTTGGAGCTCTACCACATACAACAGATAAATTATAAAGGGTTCAAAGAGTTAAAAATATTCAGAATAGGGAAGGCCTTTCTAAAACATAACAAAAACCAGAAGCCAAAAAAGAAAAGATTAACTATGTATAATATAAAGTGTTTAGCTTTTCCCATATGGGGGAAAAAATAAAGTCGAGTCAAACGAACTGGGAAAAAATGTTTGCAACCAACAACAGTGCTGACAACTCTGAGAGAAAAATTCACAGAAAAATACTAATATCTCTTAAACATGTGTAAGATGATTAAGTTTACTGGCACTAAGAGAAATAACACAATAAAACTACAATGCAGTATCACTTAAACATACTTCACTTTTGACCTAGCAATTGCACTTCTAGGCATTTATGTACGATACATCTACACATGTGTATGCCTACACAAGAGGCCATTGTGCTGTTTTTAGTAGCTAAAGATAGGGCTTCTGTTTCAGACTCTTCCACTGTAAGTTACTTAATAAAGCTGGATAAAATATAACATCCTTTTAAATCCACTGCTGAGCTCACAAAGTGACTTACCCAGGGTCCAGGCTGAAAACCAGACCCGGGAGTGTGTTGCCATGTGGTGGTGTAAGGTTGTTGGCAGGTGCCAGACCAGTGGGTTTGGGGCTTAACACCATGCAGGGCAGGATCATAAGGCTTGGGCCCACCTGAAGGGGAGGAGGGGAGTGTTAAGATTCTTGTCTTAAAAATTGTGAATCAGAATAACCATCTGAAGAAGTTACAAAGAGATAAACAGATGAAAAATGGAAGGAGTTGAGACAAGGAGGATAGAAGGGGATGGCCCAGCTTACGTCCAATAGAAGTTCCAGAAGGAGAAAATAGCATATGACAAAGAAGCAATATTCAAATAGTTAATGGCTGTTATTTTCCTAGAATTGATGACATTCAAACTCAATGTGTACTAATCAGAATAAATAAGAAATACACACCTAAGAGTAGAATAAAAAATGGGAAAACACAAAGGACAAAGAGGTCTTAAAAGCAACCTGAAGGAAAAAGACATTACCTATTAATTAGACAAGAAAAATAAGAAAAAATGTTTAAATTATCATGAATTGGAATGACTGGATGTCGGTGGCACGATTAACTAGCACATCAACGAGTGCTAGTTAAAGCAGTTACGGTACAGCCATTAAAGAGGGGGCAGTGGCATGACCAGGTGCGTGCTGGGGGGATACGTGCGTCCAGGCTGCGTGTGTGTGGACAACCCCGGACTGGAGGACGCTCATCGTCGAGCAGTCACAGCGGAGGAGGCTGACTAGGCTGCAGGAGGGGAGGGGAGGGGTACACAGGAGACCCACTCTTCTCTCTGTGCCACTGTGTGCTTTTGAACTCCATTTTGAATGTGCAGCTAGCTGTTTAAATAAAACTGAAAAATTTTAAAGATAAAAACAGCAGTGAGCTTGGTTGGAGAAGAGGAATGGCAGTGAAGAATGAGGGCAATAAAGGAGGCTTCTACTTTTTATTCTGGATACTGCCACGTTGACAAAACAAGAGCTCGTTCATGCCTGGGGGGGCGGGGCGCACCAGAGACCTTCAAGAATACCAGCCACACACACACTCAAACTGAGTGGTGGGTGCGCAGGCATTCTCAGTTATTCTTGAAACTGTACAAATACCTTATAAACACTCCCGTATGTATGCTCTGCTTCATAATTTTAAAAATACGTTCATTTTTTTTTTTTTAGGTAATGGTAGTCTTAGAACACAGAGAAGTGTTACAGCTCTTTTAGAATTTGTCTAGCAGGTTTTCCGGTCCTCACGGGAAGACCCCCTCCCTGCCCCACGTTAAAAAGAAAACACAGAGGAGAGACCGTTAATTCTTCCTGCAAGGCCACGCAGGTGAATGAAGAGGTCTGTTGGCTACAGAACTCCATTCAGTCCTGACTTTCCAGTGAAGGGTCTAGACTAGGAAGACAGAGAACATCAAGTTTACTTTGAAAACAAAGGTCTGGCTGTTAGTATTTAGACACACCTATCTTTTGTAGCTAAGGCTGTTTAGGCAGAGAAGAGAGAAAAAGTTTAAGTGCAGTAAAAGGAACACTGGCTCTAGGCTATAAGGGGACCTTGAAAAGGGTGTTGGGGGGAAGAAATTCTCAGCCCAAGTACTCTTCAGTGTATGTTTGGTTAATAAGGGTCTATTTTGCTGTGGTGATTTCCATAAAGAGCTCCTCTGTTGAATATTTATACTCCATAATTTACAGTTTGGCTGTTAAGGAGACAAAGGCAAACACAAATTTGGTCCAGAAGTTCAAAGTTTGCCATCTGTTTTCCTATTGTATTTAGATACCAGCATGGATGGCGCCAAACAAAATAAACAAATACACCAAAAGATACAGCATTAGTGTATTTTTTATCGCGAAGGAAAACAAAAATGGGCCAAAACACAACTGAGCTGCTCCCCACGTGAAAAAAGGAAAAACATTTTTTGGACATCTCCTTGGAGAGAGAGTATCACTCTGGCTTCTTGCTGACAGAAATAAGCAAACGCCACAGTGTGCTTAAGTCCATGCAAGCCATTCAAAATCACATTAAGAAACAGGTACCTGCCTCGAACATCTGACAGCGTGCAGCACCAAACTGAAATGCAGCGTACCCTGGCACAGCCTGTAACCTCGGCACTCAAATCAAATACTGGACACTGGGAAACAGGTAGCACAGCAAATGGGCACAAAAATATGCCAAGACAACTGATTCCAGGGACAAAAAGAAGCCAACGGTAGACATTGTGAATCCCTATCTAGCGAGTATTTCATCAACTTTGCCTGCTGAAAAGAAAAATAATTGGTCTGAAAGCTGTAATTGTATTATGTTTAATATTCATGGTTGGGCTTGGAGGACTGTTCCAACACTCCCTCTCTCCAGCCCCTCTCTAATGAAAATCACACCATAGGAGTCAGCTCTAGCCCGCCAATTAAAACAAAAGACACCAGAACCTTCCAAAGACTCCAACAGAGGAGCATCCATCTGATGGGCAGGAAATCGTGCTGGAACTGCGAGGGAGGCACGCTCTGGTTGGTCCTGTGTTAAGAGCTTTGAATAACTTATTATAACACTTGCAGATGGAGCAAATGCAACACTTACGCCCCAATCTCTCTCTCTCTAACAGCAGGCAGCAGTACCACAAGCACACCACAACCCTCTATTTGTCAGGGCGAGAAGCAAGCTCTGAGACTCTTTAATTGGGGGTCCCAACTCAGGGCTCGTTTCCTACTGGTTTGGGTTAAATAGTCCCACACGATAATAAAGCAAAACTTTATTTGAAGCCTATTCAAGACTCTGGCTCGGCAGTTTCATCACAAAGGACCTGACCTTTGGCTATATTTCTGTCCAGAAAATGAAGGGAACAAGCAATAAGGCACTAAAACTTTTTTTTTTAGTGGCCAAATTAATCAAAACCACTAGTATTTTTTTTTTTAATCAATATATGATTCTGGTTGGTCTCATTGAACCAGGGCTATTAAAGAGGATTTTAAATATTACCTTATATGCCACAATCAATAGTTTTATCTACATAGCACTGATGATGGTCTTCAGTGTAAGATTCATTTCTAAACGGCAACTAGAAAATGTATTTTCAGGTAGAACTGCCCAGTTTAATCCAACTAGGCTCAGCTTACTGCTCTCCGTATTTTAATGCTGTGTCTCTGAAGTTCTCTGTATACACAACATAAAATCAACATGGTCAAGAGTACCAAGCCCTTCAGACGGGTCACTGCATCTTTCTGGACCGCAGTCTCCTCAGCATTAGATGGTCTTGAAGAGCTCTGCTAAACCCAAAACTGGGATCCATAACAAGCCAGCCCTGTGGACAATGATGATAATGTATGTAATGCCAAAAATAAATAAATAAGGCACAGGATCCCAAGTTGCAAATACTAAAACTTTCAGTTAATTTTAATATTTTAAATTTTAATCGTGCATATTTCATATATCCATATTGCACATAGATCCTTACAAGTTTTTACTTCTACAGTGATACTGTTCAACATGCCTGACATTTGGAAGTTTACTATATATTACTTACTAAAAAAGGGCTGAGATATATTAATGAAAAAGCTGTAGGTAATCAAGACAGTGTGGTACTGACAAAACACAGACATACAGATCAATAGACTAGAGAGTCCAAAATAAACCTTCAAATTTATAGTCAACTGATTTTCAACAGTGGTGCCAAGACAATTCAATGGGGAAAAAATTGCCTTTTCAACAGATGGTGCTGGGACAACTGGATATCCACATGCAAAAGAATGAAGTTAGACCTCTACCTCACACCGTATACAAAAATTAACTCCAAATGCATCATAGATCTCCATGTAAAAGCCAAAACTATAAAACTCTTTTGAAGAAAACAGGAGTAGATCTTTGTGACCCGAGGTTAGGAAATGGTTTCTTAGATACGACACCAATACCATAAACAACAAAAGTAAAAAGAGATAAAAAACTTCATTCAAAATTAAAAACTTACACGCTTCAAAGAACACTATCAAGAAAGTGAAAAGACAACCACAGAATGGGAGAATATATTTGCAAATCACTTATCTGATAAAGGACTTGGATCCAGAATATATTTTTTAAAAACCAATTCAACAACAAAAAGACAACCCAATTAAAAAATGAGCCAAATATCTAGACAGACATCTCTCCAAACGATATGCAAATGAGCAATAGGCATGGAAAAGGATGTTCAACACCATTAGCCATCACGGATGCAAATTAAAACCACAGTGAGATACCACATCACATCCATTAGGATGACTATAATCAGAGACAACAGCAAGTGCTGGTGAGGTTATGCAGAAACTGGAACCTTCTCCCAGTGCTAGTGGGAATGTAAAATGGTACAGCCACTTTAGAAAAGAATCTGGCAGTTCTTTCAATGGTTAAACAGAATTACCATATAAGCCAGCAATTTCACTCCCAGGTGTATATACACAAGAGACTTGAAAGCATACATCCACACAAAAACTTGTATGTGAATGATAACAGCAACATGATTCATAACAGCCAAAAGGTGGAAACAACCCAGATGTCCATTAACTGATAAGTAGATAAAATGTGGTATACCCATACAAGGGAATATTATTTAGCCATAAAAAGGAATGATGTACTACTGATACATGCTACAACATGGGTTTATCTGGAAAACATTATGCTAAGTGGAAGAAGCCAGTCACAAAAGGTTATATATTACCTCATTCCAACGTCCGGAACAGGCAAATCCACAGAGAAAGCAGATCAGTAGTTGCTCAGAGCTGGAAGGTTTGGGGGAAAATGGGGAGTGAGTGACAACAGGTATAGTTTTCCGATTTGGGATGATAAAAATGTTCTAAAATCGTGGTGATGGTTGTACAACCATACGAACTTACGAAAAACACTAAATTTATAATTTAAATTGGTGAATTATACGGTAAATAAATTATATCTTGGTAAAGCTGCTAAAAAATAAATAAACCTGAGAATATGGGGAGGAACAACTATGGGACTTGTTGCTTCAATGAATGTTGCCATAGCAACCCAATAAGAGCCTGACATTTGCCCTTAGCACCCATTCTTGATCCTCCCTAGCACAGCACAGATAAGCTTCTCCCTGCTAGACCCCCAATTTCATTGGTAAGGACGAGCAGATCACAGACAAGAACACTGAGAGTAACAGAATAGGCAGGGCCCTCATTTAACACAGCCTTGTACTGCCAACTACAGCGTTGATTTAAGTCACTGAATAGAAGGTGGGAGTTCTAATTCTGGCCAAGATGGAGTAAGCACATTGCTGCCTCTCTTCTGCTGACTACTGCCAAAACCTATGGACAAAACACAAAAAACAAAATACACGAGGACTCCGGAAAATCAAACCCAGGGAAGCGGCTGTACAGGGAAGGAGTTCCCATTTCTTCCCTTTTATTCTTCCAGCCTTGCCCTGAGTATGGGCTCCAACAGCAGAACTGTGTGGTGCAGGAAGCTAAAACTCTAATACATTAAACTCCAGCTTTCTGACCAGAGGAACCAACAAAAGGGGCTGCTGCAGTCCTGAAAGAATGGAGGTGAGGGTCTTGGTGGGATTTTTCCCCTCTTTTTTTTCTCTTATGGTTTTGCCCCAAGGACAGTCTGCAGTCACAGAGCTGCATGGTGGTAGTGATGAAGGCAGGTAAAACTGACAGAAACGCCATCTTTCTGGCCATAGGACTAAAGGGAAAGGAGCCCCTGAAGGCTAGAAAGCGTGCAAATGAGGAGAGGAGAAACCTGACGGTTCCCACAATACTGTGTATAAGCTCACACCAATCCCAGGCTCATCCCTGAGCTGTGCAGGATGGAGCCAAAGCAGCACACAGCAAAGGCTTTGAGAACTCAACTAAGATTTAAACCACTGCCAAGTCTCAGATTAACCTCCGAGTGGCACGTGTGCAGGACAGATAGAAAAGAGCATACGAAAGGCTTTGGAGACTGAACTGACGCTGGAATCACCACCCAGAAATGGCACGACTGAACGTGTAGTCTGAACCTAACCAGGGTGACGGCATGTTTAATTAAAAAAAAAAAAAAAAATTGACATTCTTCAGAAGATTATGTAACAGGATCCAAACAGAACATTTACAATGTCTAGAATACAATCCAAAATTACTTGACATGCCCAAAACAAAAACAAGATAGGAAAATATGACCCATTCTCAAGGTAAAAAAACAATTAACAGATGTCAACCCTAAGATAACCCAGATTTTAGGAATCATCAATGACTTTAAAGCACCTATTGTAACTATGTTCCATGAAGTAAAAGTAAAACGAACAGAAAGAGTGACATTCTCAGCACAGAAACAGAAACTATAAAAAAAGAACTGAATGGAAACGTTGAACCCAAAAACGTAAAACCTGAAATGAACTCACTGGATGGGCTCAACTGCAGAATGGAGATGACAGAGGGAAGAGTCGGTGAACCTGCAGTCAACAGGAAGTACATGCACTCTGAAGCACAGAAAGGCAGGCTTGGGAAAGAAAACAAGCAGGGCTTCAGTGACCTGTTTGTTGGCCAATTTCAAAATGTCTAACATTCACAAAATTGAAGTATCAGAAGGAGAGAAGAAAGGGATCAGTGCAGAAGAACTACTTGAAGAAATGGCTGACAACTTCCCAAATTTGGTGGAAGACATAAATTTACAGTTTCTAAATGTTCAATGAACCCCAAAGAGAGTTTAAACTCAAAAAAACAAAGTGGTTTATTTCCTGCAGACTTTTTCTTAGTAACACATTCAAGCTTCTCATAAACATCCTAATTCCTAAGCTATTCATTCATTTTTGCCTTCAGTGAACAAATAATATAGTTTAGTTTAATTGAAAACACCATTCATTGTAAGAAGCACTATTATTTTACATGACATTCTAAAATGCTGCCAATTAATTTTATGGTGCCATTGTAAAGATCTGTTCTGATTTCACAGATGTAAAAATGTTCTTTTAAAAAATTGCATTTTAGAATAAATATAAAATATACAGTGTCAGGCACCCTCTGAGTATCAGACAGACAAAGTGGTAAAGAGAACGGACACAAGCAGTCGGTCCTAATACCGAATGTTTATCACTCCTCCGGTAACATTACCCACTACTCTTTCGTCTTGGTCTTAGCACAGAAGACAATATGCATTTAGAAAAACTCATTGATCTATATTCATAAAACTCTTGTGCAAAATCCCACTCCCTTACACCCTCCCTCCGCGCAAGGGAAAAAGCGCAATCTAACAATACCTCAGTTTCCGCCCTAATCGTTCTCTTAGTCTTTGTCAGACCATTTACTCTCTATTTTTTCTTGAAAGGGTGACAGGCTAGGTATTTTTTTCATTTTTAATTTAAGCCTATTATTTTCCCCCAAAATAAAATTCCTTGCAAAATTCCACCCATGTTTGCACACTACTCAAACTGATTTCTTTACTTTAATGAAAAATCACTTTATTTATTTTTGTCTTAACCTGGGACAGTTTTATGTACCTTTAGAGTCCATTTCATTCTCAAGTTATTTATAAAGTACTAAGAGAATGCAGTGAAAATTAAGTTTTTAAAATAAAATAGGGAGGCTTCTGGGTTTTTGAAAAATTGCGTCAGTCATTAAGTGACAGCCAAGGACACAGTTCTCTTCATAGTATTTGACCCCTTACTCCCACTTCTGAAATAAAACATAAGCCGTACAAGCCTGGGCGTGCATCTCTACCAAGATCTTACTCATAGCTATTAAGTCTTTGGGGGAAAAAAAATCTAAGACTTCCCTCTGCCATAATTCCTTTTTCTAGATGTTTAATTTTTATTAACAAAACAAAACAAAAAAATACCAGATTTTTAACCCCAGCATTTCAAGTGCATATTGCTGACCCAGCTAGAATACTCAGAGAGAGTATTCGTATTCGTGATGGCTGCTGTGATGTGCCAATAGTGGGCAAACAGCTGGTGTGCTCTAGGACTAGCCCTGATCAAATGCCCGTCTGGATACCCCACCTCCAACTCTAAATCACTAGTCTGTTCTTTTCATCCACAGCGACAAAGCATTTTTAAAAAATGTAATAGTGGTTTACTAATCAAATGGACTTAACATGGTCAAATTTGGACTTCAAACTGACCAGAGAGGCCTTTTACACGGGGCATGGAGTACACTGGCAATGGGTACGTGATTAGGCAGCCCTGGGCCAGAAGAAACAGTCAGCTTTACTGAGTATATACAGTCATCCTTCAGGAAAGGGAATCCACAGGGAGTTGGCCCAGAAACCCCCATGGATACCAAAATCCATAGGTGCTCAAGTCCCTTTTTTTTTTGAGACAGAGTCTCGCTTTGTTGCCCCGGCTAGAGTGAGTGCTGTGGCATCAGCCTAGCTCACAGCAACCTCAAACTCCTGGGCTC
>NW_012154051.1:232539-246082 GCF_000956105.1 Propithecus coquereli
GCACCCGGCCATCAAGTCCCATTTTATATATAAAATGGCATAAATGCATATTTGCATATAACCTATGCACACCCTCCCACATAAATCATCTCTAGATTATTTATAATACCTGGTACAGTGCTGACACATTACTTTATTCCCATGGATTCAATGCAGTACTCAGCATGCCGCAAATTCAAAGTTTGCTTTTTGGAACTTTGTGGAGTTTCTTTTCCCTGAGTATGTTTGATCGGGGTTGTTGGTGGGATCCACAGACGCAGAACCCACAGATAGGGAGGTCTCCTAACTGTAGAGGTCTTCCAACTGACAGTACGACGCACACCTGACAATGGTCATGACACTGTGACTTTGAACTGCGTGAACTTCATGCAGCAAACAGGTTTCTTCTCTGCAACATCCTTTTAGTTTCCTGCGAGCCTAGCTGTGGGCCAGATATCCAAATGCTCATGTCGCAAACAACTGTGCAGCATAATTTACAATCCCAAAGAGCCCCCTACGTTGGCTCTTTTGGAAAACAAGTCACTGCTAGGTCCCTGTGTACAGATCGTAGGAGGTAAGCTTAGAGCCTTTGTATAGCTCAGTCTGGAGACTAAAATGTGCGAGTAAAAACTACAAACTGCTTTGCTTCATTTGCTGTGCCACACGTGGGGCCACTCATCAAGCATAGTTTTTGCGGAGAACTAGCCTAGCGTGTGCCTGGACACACACTGAGGAGTTCAATTCTCAAGCCATCAGAGTATCAGCCATTTTAGGGGGCCTTGCGGAAAAACGACCGAGTATTTTTTCCCAATAAAGCATACTCACATCATCTTTTTGCTCTAAGTGAGGGGTGGGTACCTAGTGGGGTGAAGGTCGGGAGTTGAAAATATTATTTGACAAAATAATTATTTGTGCAAGCTGCTGCACTGGCGGCACAGGTCTGGGATTTGGCACGGAGGAGTACCCGCCTCACGATCTGATACCCGCCACCGAGCAGCCACCACCTGCAGCCCGGGGCCGGGCCCAGGGGAGGGGCGCCAGCAGCCCCTGGCTTTCAGCCACGCTACCTCTCTTCGGGGCACTGGATCAGACACAGTAGATAACCAGCCAAAAAAATTAAAAAAAGAAAGAAAGAAAAGGAAAAGACAAGGGGAGAGGGGATGGGGAGGGAGGAAAAACCTAAAATTTGGACTCAGAGGGTCTTTTCAAATACTTTAATCCTTTCGTACTGATGGTTCCTGGAGCGTCTGGGGCTGGCACCGGACCCTATACCGGGAAAATCCGACTCCCTAAGCCAATGCGTTAAAGAGAAGACTGCTAATCAGCTAAATAGAAACTGGAATCTGTTCACATGAAGTCTCTTTTTTCTTCCATCACCAGAGGGACACCATAGTGTTCTGAAATACACTCTTGACATCATTTGGCAGGCAACCCTATTTTGCTGAACATGATTCATCCCTTAGGTTATTGTTTTTAATATTAGAAAGTGAGCTTTTAAGTGCCAAACAAATTTTGCAGCAGGGGGACAAGAGATATTCCAAGTGGTCTCACTGGACTTTCCACCAACTGTGTCCACCAAATGGCTTAAAAGAAAACCTTCCCGTGGTGCTTCAGAAATGAAGCAGACGCATAGTTATGTCCAACTATTACCTAATACAAGACTTTGTTCTCCAAGTCCGGAGTGTTTACAGGATCAGGGCTGAACTCAGGTGGGCAAAGCAGTAGAGTGAGAATTGAGGAGTGTGAGCAATAGAGAAAATTAGCAAGCATGATGGAGGCCAAGCGGCCAGGCCTCCGCAGAAGCTGCAGGGGCCACAGAGGCTACCTCTTCAACCCAGACATACCTCCTGTCCATGTTGCCACTGACCATGAGGTTGGGAGGGCTGTCCCTGAGGTTGACACAAGTGAAGTCACCAAGAGAATTACCCAGCTTCGAGAGGCAGCGTTCTGCTTCCAGGCTATACACCAGGATCTGATAAAGGAAGAAAAATACGTGGGTGGCATAATTCCATCAACAGACCAACATCCAGCACTTTTCATTTTGCCATCATACAGGGCAGGATCATCGCCACTCAGCTCCTGTTAAGATGTTCTGTGCTTAATTTCTTGACCTTTGCTAGGTTACTGATAGTATAGGGACATGGCTATTAGAATGACAAAAAGAAATGCAAGAAAAGATAGAGGAAAATGCAAAGAATTCTTCATGCCCAGCTGCAAACTCCGGACACAAAGGAAACTGCCAAACAGGGAAATCAGGTATTCTGATTTCTTAACAAAGACAAAAGGTCTGTAAACTAACTAAGGGCCACTGACTGCTTCTGATTTGATTAATGGGAAAGCTAACCAGGGATCAGGAGTTTGCAGATGAGCCGGCATGGGTTCTATTCCTGTATTTATACCACAGAAAGTAAAAGCAACAACACTACAAGTATCGAGGAAGGTGAAGTTTGCATAGTTAGCCATTAGATGATTCCCTTGGACTAAACTATAAACCAAAACACAAACTCTTATTCTCAAACATTTCTCTCTTCAGTCACTCTCCCCTTGCTGATTTTAGGAAGCTCTGTTCCATAAGGTGTGAAAGGAAATCAGAAGGTACCCTTGATCTCTAGACAATGCATTTGTTATATTAGAACATTTCTGTGCCTTCTCCCTAGCAAAAAGAAAAGAAAACCAGATGATTCATAAGGAATCTTCCTGAAGATTAAGTCTTTTACCTAAAAAAAAAAAAATCTTAGTGATTCAACACAATCCCATTAACATTAAATGCTTGCTGTGGACTAGTCTCCATTGTAGGTGCTGAGGATACAGTCCTTGCCCCAAAATTCACAGTTCAGAAGCCTCTTCATTAATACACACACCAAGTTCTAAGCACACTACTGAGCATACTATTTTGTTGATCATGTGGTTAATATTTTAAAATTAATCAGTGAACTCAAAAGTTTTAATAATTTGCAGAAATTTCTCCTCTCAGTACACATATGGAAATAATGTGCTTTCTTTTTCTTGTTAGCCTATATCTTTATCACTTACCAGTGTACAGATTTTTATTTTGGTATTGAGAAGTTAATAATGAACAGTCTCATTCTCAATACATATTTCCAACAAGTGAATCATTGGAAATTCCTAATAGTCAAAACAGCACTATAATATTAACTACTACTAATAGCTTCTGAAAGGAGAGAGAACAATTTTTTTTTTTTTTTTGAGACAGAGTCTCGCTCTGTTGCCCTGGCTGGAGTGCAGCAGCATCATCATAGCTCACAGCATCCTCAAACTCCTGGGCTCAAGCCATCCTCCTTCCTCAGCCTCCTGAGTAGCTGAAACTATAGACATGTGCCACCACACTCGGCCAATTTTTCTATTTTTTATAGAGACAGGGTCTCGCTACATCGCTCATGTTGGTCTCAAAACCTTGCTTCAAGCAATCCTCCCACCTTGGCCTCCCAAAGTACTAGGGGTACAGGCATTAGCCACTGTACCTTGCCCAATTTCAAAATTTAAAATGCCCTCTTAATCCATGAAGACTACAGACAACAAACTAAAATGCAGTTGAAAATAAAAGTTTCTGACTCAGAAAATTTCAACAATTTTAAAATATCCAAAATAAGATTATTCTTCCAAGTTAAGAATATTGAAATAATCAAATCATCTATCTTTAGTACATAAGCTAAAAATTACATAAAATCAGCTCCTGGAGGGAGAAAATAAATGAAAAACAGCAACCTCATGGTCTATCACAGAGGCAATATTCTGTACCTACTCATCATTATGGAACATTCAGTATTTTGGATTCAATATTTCTTGTTTTTAAAATACTTCAACTTTGGCTGGGCGCGGTGGCTCACGCCTGTAATCCTAGCACTCTGGGAGGCCGAAGCGGGCGGATCATTTGAGCTCAGGAGTTCGAGACCAGCCTGAGCAAGAGCAAGACCTCGTCTCTACTGAAAAAAAGAAAGAAAGAAAGAAAGAAAGAAAGAAATTAGCTGGACAACTAAAAATATATATATATATAGAAAAAATTAGCCGGGCATGGTGGCACATGCCTGTAATCCCAGCTACTCGGGAGGCTGAGGCAGAAGGATTGCTTGAGCCCAGGAGTTTGAGGTTGCCGTGAGCTAGGCTGACGCCACAGCACTCACTCTAGCCCGGGCAACAAAACGAGACTCTGTCTCAAAAAAAACCAAAAAAACTTCAAATTCTATACCAGGAAAGTAGGCCTTAAATCAGCAAAATGTCCATGGTAAATATAAGAATTGAAATCTGATATTGGGTAGATTCATATGTTTTTACTTTTCCTGGAAGCTCTTTTTTGTGGATGAATCATTTCTAAGTGATATAGTGAGATCTAATCCCTCTCCAGAAAGACTCTCTGCAAATTCATCATAAAGACATCTAAGTTAGTAGTCAAGAATCAAATAGTTTCTAAAATGTTTAATAATTCAATGACTCAGAACTATCTGAAGAGTACCTTTACCATTACGTTTAGTTAAAGACCACAGAGATTAGAAAACACATTACCCATCTCAAAGGCGGTTCTTTCCATGTTACAAGTCCCTTAACGACCTTTACCATTTCTCTCTCCCTCCTGCTCTCTCTCTCTTTTAATAAGGTTGAGCAAATGGGACTTCATTTTATCTGATTGCCACACACTAGTGAGATTAATTATTCATGCTCACACTCTCCCTCTTGTTAAGGCCATGCATTAGACTAATTTTTCTCTTTATTGCCCTAGTTGGGTAAGTCTCAACTCACAGACACTTGACTCCTCAGAGGTGTGCAGACATGCTGGAAAGAAGAAAAAAACTACTCGTCGCTCAAATCTTAGAGAAAATGTTCTACGCTAATGTGACCGCCAAGTCAATAGATGGTGGGGGTTTTTAAGTAGCAGGTATATATTATAGAAGAGCTTAAACAGTGATTACAGAGCAAATTTTTGACAGGTGTTAGATGTCTCTAACAATGATCTAAAACAGCTAAACCATGTTGAGACTCGTTGTGTGTTTTACAAAGATAACTACAGGAAATTCAGTGTGTAGTCAAATGATGCTATGTGGCTTTCCTTTCTCTTTGGCTTCCAGGTAGATCTGGAAGACAACGGGTAGAAGCAAGCATTGTCTTTAGAAGAACTTTAGCAGAAAATTCTGTCTTTCTTTCTCAGACATCACAAAGTATTTCCATAAATCCTAGTCTCAGAATCTTAACTTTCCATTTTGTCAAATATTCTGATTTCTCTGAAATCTATTTTTTTAAAAATCTTTATTTTTTTAATTTCAAATATAATACATTTTGTAGCAAATTCTAACAATAGAATTACACAAAGAAAGTGGTAGCCCTCTGTATATCCATCTCTCAGGAATAATCCCTTTTAACAGTTTGGTATATATACTTCTAGACTTTTTTATGCACATGTCTGCCTATGTATGTGTCTAAAATTTTTTTCCTAAATGGCATTATTGTTTTACAACTTCTTTTCCCGACTTGTTAGTACCTATAGATAGATCTTTTCTTTGCAATGGCTGCACAGAATTTCTCTGCATATGTAACTCCATACTGATGGATATTTGATTTGTTTATAATTTTTTTAGATAAAATAAATAATGCTGTAATTCATTCAGGAGCCTGTCAGCAAATATTATCAGTCATCTTCTAGGCACCAGGCACTAGAGTGAACGTGTGGGGACCGAGGGTGATGCGCAGAAGCCTCGGCCTGCTGCCAGCTGCAAGGGTCTGCCCCTTTGCCAGCCGGGGCCGGCTGCCAGCTGTCCTGCTCCTCCATACATGGGACCTGCCTCTCTGAGGAGACCCACCCACCCACCGGTCTTATAGCCATGTCCCAGCAGCTGTTGTCTTAGGCAGCAGCAACCACAGGCCCAATATCTGGGAAGCCCAGGCAATGCTCTGGGGCAGGGAGGGCCTGTATCTTCCAGGTCTGACTTTCCAAGCAGACTGTGAGGGAAAGAGCTGAGAAATGGCTATTGTCCTTATACTTGGGTGAGTGTAAGGTAGGCCAGCTTCCGCCTTCATCCGGTAACAAATGGATTTGGCACTGCAAACTTTTCCAAAATCTGGGGCTGATACCACCATCATAATTAAACACGAACCACTTGCAGACGGGAATCGCTGTAAAGAGATTATAGAGCCTTGCCGTCCCAGAATTTTGGTTATGTACTGATGATCGAGGAAAGGAACTCCATACACGTGTTAAGTTTACCAAAAGAGTGGGTCTTCTTCAGGCTCCAGTATCTGCCAGAGGCGCTGAGGGGCTGGCTCACTGCTCAGAAGCCCAGCTCTGCCTGGCCAATGAGTCAGAAGGGGTCGGGAGCCTCCCTTACGAGGCCATAGCATGTTAAAAGCTTTGTGAATTAAAGATTACTTGTCTGCCGCCATTTCAAAAAGGGAAGCGGCAAAGAGAGCAAAGGTTAGGAGATGCTGTACTGGACTGAAGCAGAGTAGAAGACAAAAGGCACAGGAGGAGGATCTGACTGAGATTCTAGAAGAGGACAGAGTCTACCTGCTTTCTTTTCTGATCCCTAACAACCTACCTCCATCACTACCACATCTGTCTGGCTCTTCTCGGGGTGGGGAGCAGGGAGGGTCATAAGCAGCCAAGTGCTAGAGAGTCACGCAGAGATAAACCTCCCGCCCTGTCCTTTTCCAGGCACGCAAGCTCACCTTGCGCCTTCCTCCCATGCCACCCTCAGCACGCAGAGTTCAAGCCCTCTCATCGGTGCTGCAGGCACTTCCTGTCTACACCCTTCATCAGGTGCTCCTATGGGGCCACCCTGATCTGTGCCTTATCTTCCTCCCACTCTTCCCCAGACCTGTGGTTCTCGAACACCGAGGCTCTGGTGTGGCACTGCACCAAGCACCACCACACACCGTGAAACACTCTCCTAGGCTTAGACTATAAGGTTCCTTGGGACAGAAATCCTGTCGTTCGTTCATGCGGCATTTATTAAGGACCAGCACAGGCCAGGCACTGTGTTAGTTACATAATCCCTGCATCTCACTAAGCGCTTGCGTTTGTGTTTGGAGATTAACAGACTGGTACACGGTACCAGGCAAACCAGAGCTTACCACAGTCTGGGACCCAATAAATACTCAGATATTCCTTTTCTTGCTTACATATTCCTCTCCTCCCTGGTGTGTGATCTTGCTGCCAGCTAGTATAAAGGAACCACTTCATCCTACTAAAAACAGATGGTGGTTCCACAGATGTATCTTCATACTATCCAGATTCTTGAACACCTAAGCTGCACTCAGTCCTAACATTCCACCTCTGACAACATGCCAGACAAGGATGTCTGGAAATCCATCCCATGTACAAATGCTGAAGGTGCTGGATAAGATTCAGCCTAGTATCAAGCAGTCCTTTAAACATTCTGTTTAATTCATAAGAAATCAGGGAAATTCAGAGGATTCCAAAATGAAGACAGCACTAGACCCAGAAAGGTAAGTGAGCTTTCAAGCCAAGGTCTAGTCTGCCCGCCCCCCGCCCCCTGCTCCAGTGTCAGGGGCCCAGAGAGCTGGGGAAACAGGAGACCAAGTGTCTGGCCAGCACAAGGGAGAAGGTCAAAACTTGGATCTGTGCATCAAGTGGGGCCCTTGTAGGGCTACGTGCACTCAGTAGAAAGGAAGCTGGGGGAACTCGTCTGCCTCAGGTTCAGTTCAGGGTGGAAAACACAACCTGCAAGCACACGTCTGCCCTCACGCAAGTTCAGGGTTTGAATTTATGCTGCCTACGAAGCCAGAAGAACCCAAGCCTAGTGATTCGTTTAAAGTATTTTCAGGTTGGTAATACACCTCCTGGTACCTGGCAGAATCTTCTCAGGAGGAAGACAATCTCAATCTGGGCCCCTTTAAGAGACCTATCAAGATCAGCCAAATATTACACCTCACAATACAAAAAAATTTCCAAATACAGAAAAAAACGATTTATCGTGAGAGACAGAAAAACAGAATTGGACTTCCAAGCATTATCAGATAAGAATATAAAATAAGCATCCTGAATGTGCTTATGGGTAAAAGAGGGAGAAGGCAGAAAGCCACAAAACTGAGGGAGCAGATTTGAAAAACAAAACATAGACTTTCTAGAAATTAAAAAGTCAGTAGATGAGATAAACAAGAAATAAGAAGTCCAAGTCAGAGACTCTGTACTAGAAGACTGATGTGGGGAATTATCCAGAATGCAACACAGAGAGAGATGGAAAATATGAACAAGAGGTGAATAGCACAGAGGAGTAAGTTGGTCTAACACACACCTAACCTCAGTTCCAGACAGAATAAATAGAAGTTTTCAACAAGATAATGGCTGAGAATTGTCTACAGCTGAAAAGAAACACAAGAAATTCCAAACAGGATAAAAACAAATAAAGCCACACACAGAGACACTGGAGTGAGACTACAAAGACGAGGAGAGGATCTTAAAAGCAGCCAGGAGGAGAGAAAGTGTCCTGAAAGGGAACGACAGTGAGGCTGACAGCCCACTTCTCAGCAGACTCGATGGAAGTCCAAACCAGTCATGTCTCCGAAGGGCTGAGGAAAAATAACTGTCAACCTAGACTGTAAAAGACGAGCAAAACTGCCTTTCGAGGATGAAGATGAAACAAAGATGTCGTCAGAAACACAGAGAACACTTGTGGACAACGGACCCTCACTGAAGGAACTTCCAAAGAATATACTTTTGAGAGACAGAAAATCATTCCAGAAAAAAGGTCTGAGACACTGGAAGGCATAGTGAACAAAGACTCAAGTAATGTGTGCAACAGTACGCAATCACTGATTAGCACAACAACAATGCTGATTTGAGGGTTAAATAATCGGTACCTAGTCCCTATTCCAAACCGTCAAATGCCATGAATCAGGAAAACGTACCATGACCACAAGGATGCCAGATGCACAGGGTACACTCCAGCATCACGGTTTGGAGGGAATAGATGCTTCTTTGGAGACTTGTACAGTGTTTGGCACAGAGGAGGGGCTCAGGATACATTTGATGAAAGAGTGAATAAACACTACACATCCCTGTATCCATTCCTTAGAGGCGAACGCCACACTGGCCTTACAGAAAAGACGGCTTCATGCATACAAATGAACACATGAGATCAATTTGCTGTCCACCGACAGCAATGGATTTAGCCGTTTCCTCAGCGGCTAGCAGTTTCATTCAGTACAGATCTTGAAGACTAGTAATGCTCATTTTTTTAAAAGATAAAAGATACAAAGGAAAAGGCCTGCAAATCTCTGGGGCAGAATTTACTCACGTAAACGACCCAGGTTGCTATTCTGACCCAACATAAATATGACCCACAGAAATGTGAAATTTAACTATAAAAAAATGCAGGGTCTGCATATTGATGTACACATACAAAGCTCAGTGAACAGGCTCTATAAATTCACAGATGAGCTAAGATTTAAAAAAAAAAAAAAAAGGAATGAGAAAGATAATTGGGGAGGGAGGGGGAGCTAGTGAGAAAAGAGTAAATCATACACAAAACAGCCAATAAAAAAATAAAAAAGCAGTTAATATACATGAATAATGGATGTCTGATTTAAAAGCAGTTTACTCCAATATGATGTAATTTTTGACAATCAGCCAGAGAGACTATTTTGTAAGTCCTTGCCAGAGATAAGTCATAGCATGAGGCTTGGTAACACGGCCGTATCTGTGAACATGTGGAAAATGACTTTCACCACCGTCCCAAAGGTGACTTTCTGTTGGCAAACAGAAACTTGCCTCTCAGGTGCACTTAGCAGCAGCAACCAGCGAGATGCAAAGTTTGAGGAAATGCATCCCCGACACAAGCACAGCTCCCTAAAACGTGGCACCTCTTAACAGTTTCCATGACATGCTTCTGGCACAGTCCATGCTCAAATTCAGCACAAAGGGAGAAGCAGCCTGGGCTGCTTTCATGTTTAAGTTTTAATTGGAGTGACAAGCCCATGAGGCCAAGATATTTCAGGGATGGGACGGTGTTGCTGAGCGTCGCCAGGCGCTGGGTAGGCAAGGCCCGTGCGCACTCCCCACCACCACGTGCCAATGCACCTGCAACCCCCGCTGTTCCAGGACTGGACTCTTCCCGGGGAAGCAGTGCCAATCACCGCAGGCTGTGCCAAACGTGGGGGCTTTGTGATGTGGGCAGATGTCTACAAAGGACCAGAGCGAGGCCAAACCAACACCTATTGTGACCTAAGGCTGAAAGGAACCCAGAGAGCAAGAGTATACTTGGGTAAAAATGTAGGCGAAAATCATCCAAGCCCCTCCCAGCACATCCGTGGGAGCTGGGAGTAATAAAAGACGACCAGGTCTACTCGGTGGAGTGAGCAGAATATGGCTCTCTGCTTTGCTTCAGGGATCCCTTTAGATAATCTTTGTCCCCATAAGGATCAGAGATGTGACCACAAAGAACTGGTCGCTGGTTACATAAAACGAACAGGAAATGTTCATGGTCAGAGCAGTTGGCCCAGTGAAAAGATTATTATTATGCAAATGTATGCGTGAAAGCTGAAAATCCTCACATCCTTCTTTTGTGCTCCCAACATGCCTCGTATGGGCAGTTTTAAAACATGTCACAAACGATAAACACATGTAAATAATCACGGTCCCCATGAGAAAGTTACCATTAAATCTATTTTATAGGGTCAAAACTGAGGACACAAGCCGTGAAATGAATTTTTTAAAGTAAAGGCAACTGGGGCAGTGTTTTAAAAATGAGAAGATTGCAAGTGAGATGCCCGTAACATACAACTATCTGAAAGCCTACAGACTTACTTAACACTGTACATAAAATTCAGCACATTGCATTAGCTTAGTTACCAATTTTCTTTTGACTAGGTTGGCAACTTCTAGTTTGGCCCCAGCTTAGACTGGATAAAGGCTTAGATGAGGGCAGGTAGGCAGAATGTTGCTAAAATCAGATCACTGAAACGTTTAAACAACAGCCAAAAGGGGACACTGGGAAAACGCAGTGAATGATCCCGGTCTTTGGTGGAAGGCAGACGGTCCACCCAGGGGTCCCCTGCACCCCGAGACATAACCACCTCTACTCACACAACATGGCTTAAGAGACATGTGTTTTGCACATAAGTGAACACGACACACATTAGCTCGTCACTATGTCTGGAATATGCCTTTCAGAATGTCATTCCATTTCCACCAAGAGGAAGATAAGACAAATACTACTGCCTACATTTTATGCATCAAGAAACTGAGGTTTACATAATTTAAATAGCTTCCCCAAGTTACATGGATAATGAGAGCAGCTGAGGCTACACCAGGCAGAGCCCAGACAGACTCTTCCCACGTCAGTTTGTGACCATATCACAATGTCTCTCCTGATTCTTGCCAAAAATTGTTATTAATCACAGCTAACGTTTATAGTGTTCTCTTATGTGCAAAACACTGCTATGATGCATTATCTCACCTGATCCCCACAATTCCATAAGGTGAGTACCATGACTTTACTAACTTTACACATGAGAAAATGGAACTGTAGAGAGGTCAACTCTCTTGCCCAGTGAGGAAGTTCTGGAATCAGGATTCAGATTGGGGTGGGTGGACTTCAAAGCTCATGCTCTTGAAACCTCTATCTCAGGGTGCTCAGAGTGTGTCCCAGGATTAGCAGCCCAGCAGCAATGGCACTCACCAGACATGCACATTCTCAGACCCTGCCCTGGACTCACTGCATCAGCAGCTCTGGGGGTGGGGCCTATGGTCAGGCCTCCTGGGGATTCTGATGCCCACTGGCAGGTGGCAACCCCTACGCTACCCCTACGTTCCTGGTAGGGGTTCCTGGTTAAAAAGAATTTTAACCAGTAAAGGAGTATTACTCAGCTATAAGTGCTCACTTCCTGCCTTCCAATTGCTGCTGATCTGATTAAGCAATGGTGCCAGGCAGTAACAGTATCAAAATGTGAGATGCAGACCCCATGTGCTCCGAGCCAGAGCTGTGATATGCACTGAGAGCCAGACATTTGGTAAGGCTTCTTCCGGTAAGTGGGACTCTGAATGGATCTTTCCCAAGAGAACATGGCGAGACAGGAGGGGAAGAGGTAATGCTAGTGCCAGTCCCTGGTCAGGAATGAACAAGGCATATTCAGGATTGGCCAGTCTGGCTGGAGGCATGGGGTTGGAGAGCTGGGGCCTATGATGGCACCTGACCCCCCAGAGTCTACAAGGCCAGGATAAAAGCGGACATTAGGGCCTTCCCCACAGCGCCCCCTGTAGTGGACTGGGAGAAGGGGCGCCAACAAGTGGACAGGGGCCACAAGAGTGCAAAGGTGGGGAAAGGGCAGGGGCAAGTGAGGAAGGGAGAATGAACTCATGAAGGCACTGTCTTCATGTCATGTTCAACATACATTTTAAAACTTATTGTGAGCATGAGGTAAGAGTTCACAACCCAAGGAAACAGTACAGTGCAAAGAAGCCACCGGGAGAGTAGGTGGTGCCTGGGCCAGATGTCCAAACCTGCAAAGATCCGAAGAAATCTGGGTGTGGAGTTTGGTTCGGAGCCAGTCAGTTGTCCCACGTCCCTGGCACAGTTCTTGAGCGGGGGAGGCCAGCTGAGGCTGGAAGCCAGGTGTGGCAGAGTGGCCCACTTCACATGGTTCGAGGCCTCATTTCAGCGCACTGTAGACCTCATCGCTCCTCCCAAGTCCCGCAGTGTGGAACACGATTGCTCAAATGTGGGCTGAGCGGGACTTTTCCTTTGCCTATCTACACAGGGGGTTCACCTTGTAAATTAGTAACACACTGTGGGAATGCTTTAAAGAGTAACTTTGTGTCCATTAGAAGGACCCAAACCCACTCACTAACACAGGGCCTTACAGAAGACTGAAGTGCTGAGTAAATTAATAAATCATATTTATCTATGTACTGAATAAAAAACAGAAGTTCTCTACTTTGTCATATTTTGTTAGTTTAGTTTAAATGCTATATGTATTTGAAAACAGTAAAATGTTTTAAATATTCTGAAATTTAAACTCACACAGGCCATTTCCCCTATTCTCCCCCAAACCAACACCATCAGTCTCAACTGTCTGGATATAAGCGGAAAGCACACAGCCTCTTCAACAGCGTTTACTTTTTTTTTTTACTTCTGAAGCAAAGGCAAAGGTTTCCAACAGAGGCCTCCCTTAGGTCACCATTAACCGAAAAACAAGCTGATTTTTAACACTAATAACCTGGTTGCTGCCGGGGCAGTGTTTACTCTGAAACCCATCTGGCACAAACAAACCAAAGCCTCACCGATCTGTGAGGGTGCAATGAACGCCATCATCAACTGCAGGTTCACTCTCTCCCATGGGTGTGGGCTGGTGAACTGGAACAGAAATTCTACATAAATCCCCAAGGAAGAAAAATTTGGCCCTAAATAAAATTCTAAGCTACTTGAAAGCCAAAAGAGAAGAAAGACAGTGAACATCATACACTCCAATGTAATGGTTCTGTAAACTTGCTCAGAGCCTCAAGAATATCGAATAATTTCTTTAAAAATCAAAAAATGATACAAATGTCATAGGCTTACAGAAACTACACCAGTGTGAGTAAAGACAAAAGACATTT
>NW_012154051.1:246132-246877 GCF_000956105.1 Propithecus coquereli
TATTTTGTTAGTTTAGTTTAAATGCTATGTGTATTTGAAAACAGTAAAATGTTTTAAATATTCTGAAATTTAAACTCACACAAGCCATTTCCCCTATTCTCCCCCAAACCAACACCATCAGTCTCAACTGTCTGGATATAAGCGGAAAGCACACAGCCCCTTCAACAGCGTTTACTTTTTTTTTTACTTCTGAAGCAAAGGCAAAGGTTTCCAACAGAGGCCTCCCTCAGGTCACCATTAACCGAAAAACAAGCTGATTTTCAACACTAATAACCTGGTTGCTGCCGGGGCAGTGTTTACTCTGAAACCCATCTGGCACAAACCAACCAAAGCCTCACCGATCTGTGAAGGTGAAATGAACGCCATCATCAACTGCAGCTTCACTCTCTCCCATGGGTGTGGGCTGGTGAACTGGAATAGAAATTCTACATAAATCCCCAAGGAAGAAAAATTTGGCCCTAAATAAAATTCTAAGCTTAACTTGAAAGCCAAAAGAGAAGAAAGACAGTGAACATCATACACTCCAGTGTAATGGTTCTGTAAACTTGCTCAGAGCCTCGAGAATATCGAATAATTTCTTTAAAAATCAAAAAATGATACAAATGTCATAGGCTTACAGAAACTACACCAGTGTGAGTAAAGACAAAAGACATTAGCTTAGTTACCAATTTTCTTTTGACTAGGTTGGCAACTTCTAGTTTGGCCCCAGCTTAGACTGGATAAAGGCTTAGATGAGGGCAGGTAG
>NW_012154051.1:246927-259071 GCF_000956105.1 Propithecus coquereli
GAATATCGAATAATTTCTTTAAAAATCAAAAAATGATACAAATGTCATAGGCTTACAGAAACTACACCAGTGTGAGTAAAGACAAAAGACATTTATACCTCGGTGCCAGCCATCTCCAATAAGGCTTGGCATCTCAAAGGCTTCTATAAGAAGTGACTCAGCATTCACATTAACTTACTGCATTAGTTCTGCACAGAAGCTAAGCTGACCTGTCCCTTTCTATTCTAAATGCATTCTTTCAAAACAATTTTTGGGAACATGAATCTTGTGAGGAAGCACAGACCGCTCTCATTACCAGGATGGCTTTCCCATGGCGCCTGCACCAGCCCAGGAGCTACTAGTGCTCCCTGGGGCCTGGACCCCTCCAGTGCTGCTTCCATCCCATGGAAACTCCCTTCCTCAACCTGTTGCCTCTGCCTGGGCTGCCCTTGCCCAGGCTTTGCCTGATGAACTCCAACCTGACCACAAAGCTGATGGGCAGAGGAGGTGAAGGAGGAACCCAACAAGTGCTAAGCACCAACCATGTATACAGCTCATTACTACCTTTACCAGGGATTAGCCCCAGTTTTCCAAATGGAGAAACCAAGATGTTAACCCGCCTAGGGTTTATCTGACTCCAAAACCCTTGCTCAGTCCCCAGTGGTGACAGGACCACAGCCTTGACTGTAGCTGAAAGTACTTTTCCCTATATTTACATCCTATAATTTTATCACTCCCTTCCAGGATCACTAGAGATCCCAACGCACTCCTAGTAATAGCTTCTACAAGTAGCAGAAACATTTCAAAAAACACTTTTCACAGAATAACCTAGCATGGTTGTATAGAGTATCAGAGATGGTCGAGTGCTCCTCAAAAGCCTCTAAGCCAGAGATTTCTTGCTCTATCTTGAGAAACCCTGGGGCTCTGTGGAGGTGCTTCAAGGTTTTCACAAGTGAGGAGAATATCATTTATTATTTATTGTTACCACTATACTAATGATTATATCAAATATTGGTATCATTTTAGTATTAAAACGTGCAGAATGCATTTGAACATTTATTCCTCATCTATTTATCTACATAATTTTTCATCAATCTGGAATTCAGAAGTTCATTGTGAAAGTCTTACGACCTGGTGTCCATCTGAACATGCCACCTTCATATTGCTAAGTTGCTGTTAAGGACCACAAGGCTATAATCTCTTGAGGCAGATGTCATGCTTGATTCATCTCTATGTTTCCAGTGCCAATCAGGTATCTGTCACACAGCATGTATTCTGCAAGTATTCATTAACAACGACAGCAACCTTAACAATGGATCCTATACCACTCAATAACCCAGAAAACTAGTTTCCAAGAGGTATTTTTCTAAACTTCTCCAAGAAGAAAGCAAACATTAAAAATTTCAAAGGTTTTAGGTGAAAAATCAAAATGAAATTAGACATTTACTTTGTGAACTTTCAATTTTAAATTATTCATCCTGCTTGTAAAATACCCAGTTTTTATTCTCCTCTGGAATGGAACCTTTAACAAAAAAGAAAAGATGGATTTCCCATTGTGGTGTGGGTATGGGAGAACGTGGCCACCGTCTACGAGCACTGCATTTCTAATTCCAAAGGCTCTCCCAGACAGATATTTCAACTCGTGACGACTGCAAGCAACCAATCCAGAGTCTCTTCACGTCCATGTATGGGGAATAATTATCATAAGAGACGTTAGCAATTATTTTCCAGCGTGATGTAAGCTGAGGCAGCAGCGCCAAGCAAGCGTCCTTG
Organism: Propithecus coquereli; assembly: GCF_000956105.1. NCBI lineage: Eukaryota > Metazoa > Chordata > Mammalia > Primates > Indriidae > Propithecus > Propithecus coquereli. Next base: position 248,680 of record NW_012154051.1, read on the forward strand.
TCAAACTCATTCCAGCCTCCTGGATTACTTCACTCACATCTCCCTGATTAGGATGCGTGCCGTGTGCTGCTTGATACAATCTGCCATCAAATGCCAAGTACTTCAGAGCTAAATTAGGAAATATGTCCAAATACATAGAATGATGCTAAGACCCCTAAGTGGATCTCTCTTCCTTTATGAGGCGTGAGACTCATCGTCAACATAATGCTCTTTAACGAGGCACTTCTATCTTCCAACCCTCTACCTCTGAGAGCAAAATTTAATGCAGGCAGCAAGAGAATTAATAAAGATGATATGGTATCGTAAATATGTTTTCATAGATGAAAGTACTTTTGACAGATTCAGGAACTATGAGACATAAGAACAAATGTTGAAGGCCTGTTTGTGTACAAAGGATTACATTAACAGAGTTCACACTGATCTTTGCACTGCAGCACGATAAAGAGATGAGGCCAGAGTACTTACTTTGACATTTCTTTTCATTCCCAATCATATGCGACTTAGCAATGGCTATCTTCGAGGTCATTTGTGCCACTGCAGCCTGAGAACCCGAGAGTGCAACATCAGAACTTAAGAATCCATTTTTGCCTAAAAGTAAAAGCAGCCCTGCTCACCACTTTACTGCTTACCAGCAAGACATAGGAAATAATAAAAAATACCAAACAATTTCCTGCCCAATCGTTTCTGCCTGCAACACGCATGGCCCTTAGGAAATCTTGTTAGAGGAGAAACAATGGATGCCTCAACCCATTTCAGAAGCCCTAAGTGACAGCATCCTCCAATGGTGGGCCAGCTCAACACGACTCCACGGGTAACAGAAAAGGTCTAAACCACCTAATCACTCAATCAAAGAATCCACAACTGTGAGTGTAGACAGGAGCTCAAAGGTCGCATGTCCAACTTTCCTCATTTTACAGAGAAAAGAGGCAGGTCAGACTAAAAGAATAATGGACTCTCCCTCAAATAGGTAGCAAATAAGCTGAGAAGGGGACTATATCAGCATATGTCGCAGCTCTTTCCACGGTAACACTGGCCTGATGGGGCTGTGCCGTGTGCTGCTTAATACAGTCTGCCATCAAATGCCAAGTACTTCAGAACTATTAGGAAATATGTCCAAATACATAGAATGATGCTAAGGCCCCTAAGTGGATCTCTCTTCCTTTATGAGGCATGAGAGTCACTGTCAACATAATGCTCTTTAACGAGGCACTTCTATCAGTCCCCTTGCGCCGATTCTAGGTGAAGCCATGTGGTCTAGTCATTCATCCTAAAACCAGAGATCTACAAAATAACTAAAATGAAGGGCAGGACCAGTCAGATCTCTGTATAACCTCCCCTTCCCCGCCAGCCTCATTTTCTTGTGATCTCTCTGTAAAGCCTCTTAGAGAAAAGATGTCAAGGACTAACTACCAGGGGAATGGGACGTCCTGACATCCACCACTGCCCCAGGTACGACTTCTCTGGAGGGCAATGTCTACCAGAATGATGAAGGCACAGATTCCTCCGACCCAGCAAGCCTACTGGGAGGAACTGATCCTACAGATAACATTCATGCAGACCAAGTGTTGTTTGCAATAGCAAAAGACTGGCAGCATTCTAACATCCATCAATAGGGAACTAGCTGAATTAATTAAGGCACATTAGCAGGGGCAATATCATAAAGTTGCAAAAAAACAAAAACACCAGGAAGTTCTTTATTATGTCGTAGAAATGATCTCCAAGAGATTTTGTTGCAGGAAAAAGCAAGTTGCAGAATAATACGGTATTTCACTATTACATTTTTAAAAAGAGGGGATTAAGAGCCATGTATGGTAAGGCAATGTGGCTTTAAGTCCATAAACTATCTCTAGCAGGATGCAGGAAAAACTGGCAACACTGATTTGGCTACAGAAAGAGAAACTGGGTGGCAGGTTGAAAGGAGTGGGAAGGAGCCTTCCTTCCTGTCTTTTGATTTCTAAATAGGTGAATGCATTACCTAGTCAAAAAATACTTTTGTTTTAGATGTTTAAAAATCTGATCTTCTAAAAAAGGGCAAAAATACATAATAGTCAATTTTTCTATGACTTTATGTGGTTACCAAAAAAAAAAAAAGCTGGCAAACCCAAGCATGACCTCTACTTCTGACCTCTAAAATCCAAATCTGGGAGCCCTTGGCCCACAGGCAAGATGAGATGCTCGAGTACTAACTCTCTGTGATCCCTTCCTACACTGGCTGAGATGACTAATCAGCCAGCTATAGTCCCAAACCTTTTTACAAAGATTAAATAGATAAGTGTTCACTAAATTACTTTGTTTTGTTTCCTTAGAAAACTATGTTTATGGGCCGGGCGCGGTGGCTCACGCCTGTAATCCTAGCTCTCTGGGAGGCCGAGGCAGGCGGATTGTTTGAGCTCAGGAGTTCGAGACCAGCCTGAGCAAGAACAAGACCCGGTATCTACTAAAAATAGAAAGAAATTAATTGGACAACTAAAAATATATAGAAAAAATTAGCCAGGCATGGTGGTGCATGCCTGTAGTCCCAGCTACTCGGGAGGCAGAGGCAGAAGGATCGCTTGAGCTCAGGAGTTTGAGGTTGCTGTGAGCTGGGATGACGCCACGGCACTCTAGCCAGGGCAACACAGTGAGACTCTGTCTCAAAAAAAAAAAAAAGAAAACTATGTTTATTAACAGAGCTAGGTTACTCGACAAGTCCCAGTTTGTTGAGATCTGTGTGTAACACACCAGTGCCAGGAATACTACTGGTGCTCAGTGACTATCTGTGATGAATACACGATAGGCTGGCTAGCTAGATACGGGACTGGATGAATTTGAGCCATTATTACTTGATACCTGATGCTCATGCAGCTGTGGTGCCTATAAAATGCTAATGCGACCATCATATGCCACAAGGATATTCTCCAACTAAATAAAAATAACACCTCTGGAATACTTCTACAGGTTAGGGAGATTTAAGGTCCTGACTAAAATGTGATTTCAACACTTGGACTTCACTGTCTGCTTTTATCGCAGTTAATCAATAATGGACTATAGCAAAACCCCACTTCTGTATCAGATACAAACAAAGATAAACCAAACTCTCTGTTCTCATAAAACCTTCAACTGAATCCTAGATACACAGGCCAGGGGCACAGCACAAGCCCCAGTGTGTAGATAGCTCCAGGCAAACTCCATTGCTAATAGTCTCACACAAACCTAATAAAACATGCTGGGACACATACTGCCACCAGGCTGAAGAACAGATATGGCCAAAACATGGTATTCGCAAGCAAAGTGACACTGAGCCTTGCAATGAGACTATTTGGGAATTATGACATCACATTATAGCACAGCAGAATGACACTAAAATCTCAGAGAAGCCGGGTGCGGTGGCCACGTCTGTTATCCTAGGACTCTGGGAGGCCCAGGTGGAAGGACTGCTTGAGCTCAAGAGTTCGACACCAGCCTGAGCAAGAGTCAGACACCGTTCCTACTAAAAATAGAAAAAAAAATTAGCCGGGCAACTAAAAGTAGAAAAAGTTAGCCAGGCGTGGTGGTGTGCACCTGTAGTCCCAGCTACTCAGGAGGCTGAGGCAGGAGGATCACCTGAGCCCAGGTGTTTGAGGTTGCTGTGAGTTAGGCTAACACCACAGCACTCTAGCCTGGGCAACAGAGTGAGACTCTGTCTAAAAAAAAAAAAAAAAAAAAAAAAAAAAAATCTCACAGAGCCACCCATGACCTGGCTTAATTCAAACGGAAATGACAATTATGTTATGTAGATTTTTCTGAGAAAACAATCAGATGGTAAGTCTCGCCTCCGCAAAAATAAGTAAAGTTACATAGATGAAGCTTGGCATTCATCTTATTTTTGAGTGAGTAGCATTCATGTTGGAGAAACATCTCAATGCAAAGTTATTACCAGCACTGCTAACAACCAGCCATTCACCCACACAAGTGTTTGGAGGTTTGGTGTTGTACTCACAAAATATTTGGATGACTAAATGCTACTGTCAGCTTTCAAAGAGATATTTAGAAACATTCTTGTACCAAATTTACTACCACTCTTAATTTTAAAACACCAATGAAAAATACCAGGAAAGCAGTCATTTGAGGGACTATACATTTTTAAACAAGAATTTTCATAAAATTAATACATTAATCAGCTCATTCTTATAATCAATGCTTTTAGTTGGGTTGGAAATTTTGAGAGGAATCCAAAAAAACGCCTACTTACACCCGTATTTAAAACATCCTCCCAGACTAATTTTGTGTTGAACTATCCCTTTAACTAATTTCTCAAATGTATCCACTACGATTGTATCACTACAGGAATAAATCCATTCAGATAAGTCAAAGTGAAAAAGGACCTGCCAGATAAAGAATTTATTAAAAAGATGAAAATTTTAAACCAGACTAGTATTGAATATAATAACTACCACCTCACCACACTGAGAGCTCTAAAAATAAATGAGATAACAAAAACTTGAAAGCATACCAGATGAAAAATTACAAAGCGGTCTCTTCTCTCTCAACAAATGAGCTCACCTGGGATCAGAAAAGATTTCAGAGGTGGAGAAAGGAAACTGCCTTAGGAAACCAATTCCTATACCTTCCCCCACCTTCCTGGGAAGTCAAAACGTAGGAGTTACAGCATCGCAGCCTTTCCAGCTAAGAAACAATGGATATCCTCCCACAAAATAGGCTGACTTGAGCTCAAAGGGAGCAGTTTCTCAAGGTGAAATTTCAGTACGACATGCATGTTTTCTACTGCTCAATCCGTCTTCCTGGATGAAGAATATGCCACTGGAATCCAGGATGTTTCAATTCTTAAGCATTTACTAGGTTGCAAAACCAGTGGCATCTACATAAATGAAAGGTCAAATACGTGGGGGAAATAAGATGTAAAAATCACCACCAGATGCCAGAATCGAACTATGAGTGGTAGAACTAACAGGAAGCACACAGTGACAGGTAAGTCTCACAGCCAGGCACTATGTTTAAAGCTGTACATACATCTTTCCATTTATTCCTACAACTCTATGAAGTGGGTACTATTATGAACTCCATTTTACAAATAAGGACACTGAGACATAAAGAGGGGGTCTGCTGACTTAAGAGATGTTCCTTCCCAGGAACCCCACCAGCTGCCAGAAGAGTCAGCAGCAGGCAATTGCAAGAAACACAAATGAACAAAACTTTATCCCTCTCCCCCCTAATCCCACTGGAAGAGAAAGAGTCCTATAAATCAGCTTTTAGACTAAGTACTTGGCCTACGGTCACGATAGTAAGATGCTAGGGAGTGATAAAATAAAGTCATCATTCAAAGAGTTTCACTTACAAACTTGTCTCCCTGCTCTGGCTCAGAGTGTGTCAGAAGGTACTTTTATGCACTGTTGGAGAGAATGTAAATTTTGATGCAACCTTTTTAAAGGGCAATTTAGCAATGTCCATCCACATCTCAAGTGCACATCCTAAATACATGCTACACTAGGACTCAAGCAAGTTGCAATATGCATTGCAGCGTTGTCTACGGTAGCTCAAACAGTGAAAGCAACCTAAATGCCTACCAGCAAGGGGACTGGCTAAGCAGGCTATAGGCTGTGAGCACATGCTGGATTCCTTGGGAGAAGGACCTGGAGAAATGCTAACATGGAATGCGCTCTCCAAGGTATATTACTGAGTAAAAACACTGAGTACAGAACACTACTTATACTATGATCCCACTTCTACAAAGGTATGTTTCTAGTGGACGAACGTACCTATATATGCATTAAATTTTTCTAGAGGGATACCTAAAAGCTGTTAATAGTTTCTTCTGTACAATGAAGTTGAGAGAAGGAAGGAGAAAGAAAATAATTATTTTTCATTTTACATCCTTTTGAAGTGCTTGAATTTTTTTACCATGCTGATATGCTGCCCTAATACATCTAAAAAGAAAAATGGTTGGCTTTTTTCAATTGCCTTCTAAAAAATACAATCTATGTTCTTTTTTGTTAATTGTACATCTTGCTATTTTTGTACCTTGTTTCCTTCGTACACCCATCCCAGACTCTTCACACCAAAAGCAACCTGGTTGGCTGAGACATCTAGACACGTGACAGGCTGGCCATAGACGTAGTGGAGGGTTCTGGCTGAGTCTTCGGCTTTTAGCAGGTATACCAGATCTCCAGCAGTGGCTACTGCCACAGGGTACCTTCCAGTATTTGGAACTATTTCAAGGTAGTCAACCTATTAAAGGATAAGAAATGTTTAGTCCTACAAATTCACCCTGACTTGGTCAAAAATATGCAATTCCTCCTACATATCAATAAGACCAGCAACCCAACAGAAAAAGACAGGCAAAGGGAACACTCACAGGAGATGAAACACAAACAGCTCTTACACAAATGAAAAGATGAGCATCATAACACAAACATAAGACTTTCCTAAAAAGAGAAATACCAAAGTAAAAATTCATTGAGATAGGATTTTTCGCCTGTGGTATCAGTAAACGTCAAGAAGTCTGACAGCACACTAGAGGCTGGAAGTGAAGGGGGAACAGCCATGTTTGTGGATCCCATTTAATGTTGGTGGGGACATAATCTGATCCAACTTCTATCAAGGGGAATCGGGCAACATTTATCAAAATGCCAAATGCACATACACTCTGACCCAGCACGTCCACTTCTAGGAAGTTACTTACAAATAAACTCACGCGTATGCAAAATGATTGTGTATGAGCATTCGTGTAGTACCACGTTATCCGTACGTGTAGTACCGTTATTCGTGTAGTACCACTTTGTCAGAGCTGAATACTAGAAAAACCTACACATCCACTACTAAGGGACTAATTGAGTAACCTTACAGGACGTACGTACATTGGAATACCACACAGCCATAGAAGACAGCATGAAGACATTCTTTATAAACTGATAAAAACGGGATAATCTCCAAGATAAATTTGGGGAGGGAAGCAAGGAAGCAAGGTAACAGGATCCCCAGAGTGCTGACGTGTGCACGAGGTCGGGGCAGAGGAAGTTTACACGGCACTGAGCTTGCACATGCATGAATCTTCTAACAATGGCTGCCTTCAGGAGGGAAATGGGCTGTGGGATGGGACAATAGGGAGATTTCCCACTGCCAACCTTATTCTCTCTTTCAAATTCTGAACCATGAGGGTGCAATAGCAATTTTCAAAAAATAAAAGGGTTTTCTTTTAAAAAAGAAACTGAATAAATAAAATTAATTCAGCTTCAAATTAGCAAAAAGCTCATTTTAACATTTATGCAAATACCAAAAATGTATGGCCAAAGGTTAAAAGTTTCTGAGTTATCTGCTCTCTCCTGGTCTCAATGTCATGCTGAGATTCCACAGAGGGTCCATTTGGCCAGGGCAGGGGGGCCGCTACAAACAAAAATTGTCCCTACCACCACGGCGCTCCTGACTGCACTTCTGCAGGCACTTCCTCTAATTTGCACGGGTGTGACAAGCACCTTTCAAGAAAAATTTGCAGACCCTGTCTCTATTTAAAATAGAAAAATTAGCCAGGCGGCGGTGGCACGCACACATTAGTCCCAGCTACTCGGGAGGATGAGGCAGGAGGGTCACTTGAGCCCAGGAGTTTGAGGTTGCAGTGAGCTATGATGACGTCGCTGCACTTTGCCTGGGTAACAGAGTGAGACTCTGTCTCAAAAAAAAAAAAACAAAAAAACAGAATAATTTGCTTTTCTCTCTCCATAAGCAGTACATTTCTCCCTGGTGCAGGTTTTCACTTCCCTGAGTAAACTGTGACAGTACAAATGCTGAAGGTGAGTCGCACTGTGTAATTATGAAAATCCACAATGTAGAAGGGCAACATTGCCCTCACAATATGCCAAATGAGTTCAAAAGCCCGAATCCTGAAGGCTGTCCAGGGGAGCTTGAGAGAGAGAGAGAGTAAACATCCGGGTGACTCTGCTAATCCTTGGGCCCAACAGTGTGAGTGGCAGCCCAACATCCCAAGCAGCAAGTCCATCACAAAAGACAGACGCTCTAGGCTAGTATTACAAACCCGGGAACACTGCCATTGCTATTCAGGGATTGTATGTGGGCAAGGCAACAATGGCCCAACTCTACAGGCCAGGAGGTGCCTTTTCCAGGGATACTCAGCGCCTTCTGCGGCAACCTCTCACCCAGGTGACAAATAATTCATAAGAAGTGTTATAAAACATGCCTCTAGCAATGGCTGCTTGCTTCCTCTCACTCCTAAAAATCATTTATTTTCCTAAAACTGATCTTCAGTCTAGCCCTTCATCTTCATGTTGGATTTCTGACAGACCATGAGGCTCAGGTTGATGGTGGTGTGCCATTTGCTGGGGGCTGTAAACTACTTCAAAAAGCTCCCAGTCTGTGCCCGGATGCCACCTTTTTGCCAAGACAGGATTTATACCTTACAGAGGGACTAAAATCTTAAATAACTGTCAGAGTCCATATAGTAACACTTAATCAGGGACCAAATAATAAGCACTATGGTAGTTTTGAGAGCAAACAAATATTATTAGAAAATATTAGAAATATTAATAGAAAAATTTCGGATTTTTCTAATAAAACCCCAAGATGAGATGACAGCGTCAGGCAGTTTAGGGGAGCACTGCATCCAAAGTGAGTGCAGAGACCTAGTCCACAAAGGGACAAGAAGCTCATGAAGGTGAAGTAGTGGGTAAGTTATTCACATCTAAGATGATTTCCCCCAGGGAGGAAAGAGAGCCACCAATTCATCACTCAGTGTTGCCTCTTCTGTTCACTCTCCTACCAGTGTGCAAATCAAGTTAGTTTAAATTAAATCCAAACTCAGCATACGTAATTTGAGTGCTTCCTTATCACCACCAGATCTCATACCATGCAAATACAGAGGTTCACATGCAACTGAACTCTGAGATAAGCTCTGTGCAAAGAATTCTTTAGCCTGGCTGAGCTTCACACATGACATCTAACACTAACTTAAATCTACTTTCACTCAAGAGTGACTTTTAATTCCAGGTGAGGGCCGGGCTCCGTGGCTCACACCTGTAATCCCAGCACTTTGGGAGGCTGAGACAGAAAGATTGCTTGAGGCAAGGAGTTTGAGATCAGCCTGGGCAATATAGTAAGACCTCTGTCTCTACAAAACATAAGAAAATTTAGCTGGGTGTGGTGGCGTATGCCTGCAATCCCAGCTACTTGGGAGGCTGAGGCAGGAGGATTGCTTGAAGCCCAGGAGTTGGAGGTTACAGTAAACTATGATCACACCACTGCACTCCAGCCTGAGTGACAGAGTGAGACCCCGTCTCTTAAAAAAGAAAAAACTCCGGGGGATCCCTAAATTCATTCTCACTTATATATTAGGCCAGAAACTAATCTCAGATTTCTAGGAGCGAGAGTCCAAGTTAGTCTGAAGGAGGCTGAGGACCATAGTGACGAGAAAACTCTGGTCCTGAAACCAGCCCTGACATTTGAATCACAACTTCTTAGCTCTGAGACCTGGAGCAAATCAATTCACTGCTCTAAGCCACTACTGGCTTCTCGTTAAGTAGGGAAAATGATACTACCTATTCTGTAAGGCTATAGTTAGATTTATGGACGTAAGACCCACAGGAAGCTCTGAGTGAATGGGAGATAAAGACACCATTACTATTTGTTTATATTAGACCCAGAGATTCTAAGAATGGAAAATGACCAGACTAAAAGCTCACCAGTTTCTGAACTTCGAATTCTGCAGTTATGTGCCCATGTCCCTCCTCATCGGTGTATAACATCACAACATCGAAAGCAGAAGCTGTGGCAACAGTTGCATCTTCCCGGCTGAGGGCTATTGCCTGTATTCTTGCATCGTGCTCAAAACGGTGAATAGGATACTTTCCAGTCCTTAGATCCCAAATATTAAGAAATCCTATGTAGAAAGAAACAATTGCAGGTAACAATTTTTAATTTAATTAAAATTAAGTACAACTATAAAATATCATCCCATATAAAGAAAATTGTAAAATAAATGATAAATTGGTAAAAAATATTTACCTCACATATAACAAAAAGCCAATTTCCTTAATATATAAGGGGCTTCTGAGATTCAATAAGAAAGAAAAAAAAAAAAACAATTGAAAAGTGAACAAAGGACCATGAGGATGCTGAGCACAGAAAAATATAATGGACATTTAAACATAAGAAAAATGTAAAAAGTCACTCACAATTAGAAAAATACAAATAAAAACTGAAATATGATACCATTTTTCATTAATCAAATTGTCAAAAATAAAAACTTTCATGAAACATTTTGTTGTTATAGAGAAATGGGCCCTCTCTTAAATTGTTGGTGAGAATGTAAACTAATTCACCCACTGTGGAGGCAATTTGATAATATTTATCAAATTACAAAAGTATGTTTTTTAACCCAACCATATATTTATATATGTACACAAGTAC
>NW_012154051.1:260066-266657 GCF_000956105.1 Propithecus coquereli
CCCGCCTCAGCCTCCCAGAGAGCTAGGATTACAGGCGTGAGCCACCACGCCGGGCCGTGAGTACATATATTAATCGCTGTGTTGTTTGAACATGACATTCTTAATTCATTCTTTTATTTATCCATTCATTCATACAAAAAATAATCATTGAACACCTGTTACATGCCCAGCACCATTCCAGATGCTAGCAATACCTGAAAATAGCCACTAACCTACATTCTAAGGTTCTTACAAGTACAGATTGAATATCCCTTATCTGAGAAGCTTGGGACCAGAAGAAGTGTTTTAGATTTCCTAATTTTTATTTTGGAATACCTGCATATACATAATGAGATATCTTGGGAGTGGGACCCAAGTCGAAACATGAAAGTCATTTATGGTTCATAGACACCTGATACACATAAGCTGAAGGTAATTTTATACAATATTTTAAATAATTTTGTGCATGAAACAAAGTTTTGACTGCAACCCATCACATGAGGTCAGGGGTAGAACTTTCCCCTTGCGGTGTCATGTCAGTGATTAAAAAGCACTGAATTCTGAAGCACTTTGGAGTCTGGATTTTTACATTAGGGATGCTCAACCTGTATTTTACATCCTTCCTCACCTACATCCACGTATAGCCTCTATTAGCAGCGGTGCTTTATTTTGCGCAGTTCTAAAACATGAGCTTCACTATCACACATTTGTTAAAAATGCTGATTTTGCCATACACCCTTTTCCCTAATACCTTGAATACTGCTACCCGGACTGATTCCTCATACACACAATGGCCATGTCACCACCTTTCCTGAATTATCCATGCCAGTGATCTCCAAGGTGGTCCGGAGACCAGCAGAATTGGCATCACCTGGTGACTTGTCAGAGATGCAAATTCCCAGGCACCAGAAACTCTGGAGCTGTACACTCAAGTTTGAGAACCAGTGGTCTACAGAAACTTAAACTTATTTGCCAGAAGTATAAACTTTTCTGTATTTGGAATGCCACGGATTCTTCTTTCCTCAGAAATAATTTCTTTGTGTCATTCCCACCCACTAAGCTACCTTCTTTTGCTTCAAAGATTTACTCAAGAAAATAATTATTTTCTGCATTAGGCTGGATAATGCCCTATTCCAATTCCAACTGATTTTTCAAAATTCACTGAGAAATAATTGTGTGGAGATAACACAGTGTGCAGCTACTATTTGTTTGAGTTCAAATCCAGCTCTACCACTTGCTGGCTAGTGGACTTAGGGGAGTTACTTAACAGCTGGGAGCCTGTTTCCTCATCTGTAAAGCTGAAGATGACATAATCTACTGCACAGGACTACTGGGTAGATGAAAAGAGACCAACCATACAAAATTCTGACAACAGACCATTGCTTTCTCCCTTTTATTTTCACCTATAGTGCCTGTTGTGTTATAAAACATATTTAATCTACTGATAATGCTAATATCCTCTCTATTGCTCATCTAGACATTTAGTCCTATTTCCTGTAACTTCCTATTACCTAGGACAGATAAAGATTTTCACTTTTCTCTTTGCAATCCATCTTTTTTTCTTGCCTTCTACTTTGTCTCTAAACTGTAAATGCTTTGAATTTAGGATCTTACTACAAAGTATCATTCCCTAAATAATTTTTAGAGAATTGGAAAAAATAATATGTTTGGGTTGCTCTGCAAGACTTTCAAACTGTCAGGAGGCTAAGTGATTACAAACAAAAGCAGAGCCTTCTTCAAGTTAAATGTTACTTCAGATCTAAAACACAGTGTACTTGTGTAAGAATTACGATGAACTTGGGAGATAAGCAGATCACAAAAGGCTCCACAACACATTTCCCTGGCAAATATTGTGGCAATGCTTTCCATTCTGACTCAGAAGGAAAGATACAAGGCAGAAAATGCCCGTGGCTCTACACATTAAATAGGAGATAGGATCTCCCGTGCCAAGATGTCTTAACACATGTCTCTTCCAAATACTCTGCATTGCACTTGTTTTGAGACATCACAACAGTCTTCACTATTTAATAGAAATAAAAATTGCTATTTGTACAGAGCTTTCAAGTGGTCAGACACTTTTCATGTCTATCTCTCGCTGAGTACTCATTTCCAGCTTGGGAAGAGTACTGTCATACTCCTCTCACCGAAAAGAAGAAACAGAAGCACCCAGTGCTTCAACAACTTGGTCAAAAGCCACTTGGTATGTGATAAGGTCGGGCTGGAATTTAGCTAGGAAAGGACAGGATGAGCGGCTGCATTTGCAAGTGCATAAAATAACTATGAGCTCGATGAGTAACTCACATACACCATCAAACTCACCCTGTGTGCTGCCAAGCATGGAAGCTATTTAACCACAGCTCACTCTAAGCACACATGGAGTTTATCTATAAACACATTTTTCATTATTAATCAAGTATTGGTTTTGCTGGCATCATTTTTCCAATAGAGCTGTATGCAATAAAATACCCTTCACCACAAGGTTGAGTTGCATAGAGCTATCCTAAGAAGGGTCTTTTGGGAAAAAATGCTCTAGAGCTCCAGCAACTCAACAGTCAAATGTTCCTCTTCTGAATGCCTGTTTGTGTCTTTTTCAATCTCTTCTACTTCGATTATAAAGTGTCTCACTCGGTCAGGTCCTCACTTGTCAATGGCGCTGATATCACTCACACGGTCATTCAACATCACTGTTAGGAGCATGAACATTTAGGATTGTTATGTCCTCTGGATGAACTGAACCTTTATCATATGCAATGTCCCTCTGTGTCCCGGTTATTATGATCTTTGCTTTGAAATACACTTTGTCTGATATTGACATAGCTACTCCAGCTTTCTTTTAATTAATGTTAGCATGTGGATATCTTTCTATCCTCTCACTTTGCCTTGCATCTTTATATATTTAAAGTAGGTTTCTTATAGAAGCATATAGTTGGCTTTGCTTTTAATTGGGTATCTAGACTATATTCAATGTGATTATTGATAAGGTTGAGCTTAATGTACCATTTTTCTGATTGTCTTGTTTATCACATCTGTTCTTTGCTCCCTTTTTTCTCTTTTTCTGACTTTATTTTTGGATTGAGTATTTGGGTTAATTGAATGTGTTTATTCCATTTTAATTCCTTATTAGCCAAAACTCTCTTATATTATTTTAGTGGTTGCTTTAGAATTTTAACATACCTCTCTAACCTGCCACAGTCCACCTTCAAGTGATACTACATCACTTCACTTACTGTGTAAGAACTTTACAGCAGCACACTTCCATTTCTTCCCTCCCAGCCTTTGTGCTATTACTGTCACACTTTTTATTTCTACATGTTATAAACCCTACATCACCTTTTAAAGAGATTTAAACAATAAGAATAAAAAGCCAGGGTGAGCACAGTGGCTCATGCCTGTAATCCTAGCACTCTGGGAGGCTGAGGTAGGAGGATCATTTGAGGTCAGGAGTTCGAGACCAGCCTGAGCAAGACCCTGTCTCTACTAAAAATAGAAAAAATAAGCTGGGTGTGGTGGTGTACACATGTAGTCCCAGCTACTCGGAAGGCTGAGGCAGGAGGATCACTTGAGCCCAGGAGTTTGAGGTTGCAGTGAGCTACGGTGACACCACTGTACTCTAGCTGGGGTGACAGAGCAAGACTCTGTCTCAAAAAAAAAAAAAAAAAAGCCATTTCTATTTATCCATGTAATTACTACTTCTGGTGTTCTTCCAATATCACTTTTAACAACATTCTAAAATCCTGCACCTTCTGCAAGGTTTGCAATTTCACTTCGAAATGTATGGTTGGATATCTGACCCAAAAGTACACAAGCAGGATGAACAGGAAGAGGCACAGCAGCTAAGAGAATGGGATGCCTGAGTGAAAGCTAATTTTATAAATGGTTTAATTTACTAGTTAATATAGTATATCATGGCTACTTTCACAAGCTTAAAACTGCAGGGACTTGAATAATGAATGCTTAAATTATAAGAATGTTCTCTAATACAGTAGCTGATCATCATTCATGTTAACCAATATTTAGCCAAAAAGGAATCAATGCAATAATACACTCACCAAGTATTAACAGTTATTGAGACCCTGTTTTATACCAAGGCACTGTCCTAGGCACTGGGGATACTGCAGTAAATAAAACAAAGACAAAACAGTCCCTGACTGCATGAAGCTGACATTCTAGTGGCATCTACCAACCATCTCGTTTGCAAGCACATAAGGATTAAAAGGATATGATCCCTGTTTTCACAAAACACACATTGGAGAGAAACATTTTAATAACTAAAATATAAAACACGACATAGAGATATATACAAAGTACAACAGGAAACAGGTAAGCTGAGCTTTTTGTCATATGCTGTCACACTATTTTAAGATTCCAAAAAGGAACAGCTTAACTTTTCCAGATATTTCTGCTTGAACTGGGTTGGTATTTATTACATAAAGAAGTTTGAGTTTGAGTTTGTCACAACTAAATATTCCCTTGCTAAAACACAAGCATTCAGCAAACCTTTATGGTGTCGAGCCACATTCAGCACTCTGAATTCACTACTGAACCAGCTGAGGAAAAAAGACTAACTCAAATACTATGAACATGCCCACCTCTAAAGAGCCTAGGGAGGGACCTCAGAACAAGGAGACACCCCAAAATATGTCTGTTACATCTCACCTGCACGTTAGGCCAAGGTAAAACAAGAGAAAAACTCTCAGCAAACGTAAAGGGAGTTTCTATGCAGTTTCTTAGTAGTGACTTAAGCAGGTCTTTGTTAACAGTTCCCTGCACCAGGGTAATCTTTCAGAGCTAGAGCTCACAGCCCCCATTTCGCCCCACACCAGGAAAACAAAGTAGAGCAGGTGTCTTTCTTCTTCCCTAAGTAAACCTCAATAGCTAGATAAAAGATGTTTAATTGTGAGGTAGTGCTGGGATTTTGACAATACTCTTCCACTCCTAAGAAATATGAAAAGGATGTAGACAAAAGAAGAAACTGGGTCTCTCAAAAAATCTGGAAGATGACAATGAGTGAGGGCCATCGGCCCAATAAGGTAAACAGGGCTAGGGCCTGGCAGTCCCACCTGCTCCCTGCGCCCTGGACCCTCCACCTTGACTAGCGACAGCCAGGCTAAAGGAACTCCGAGCTCAGCCTAGGCTAGGAACAGTCATTAACGATGACATGAGTAACGACGGCCAGTCTTTTGAGGAGACATAAAGCCTGCTCAGCAGCTGTGGATGGGCACCCATGCCAGCCTGCAGTATGCCCCTCCCACCTCCCAAAGGAGGCCAGCCAGAGTGTGGTAATGAAACTGCACATAGTGGAAATGGGATCTAAATGAGTTTAAACTGATTTATGTTAGCTTTTGTAAAGATTACTCTATATCTGGAAAGTGCTACCACTGTGAAATAATGCCGACAATCCTTAAGACCTCCATCTAATGGTACTTGCACAGAATATTTATATTCCTCGTCATGGGAACAAGGACCATAATGGATACCATTTTTGTTTTATTAGGGATGCATATTTAAATTAATCTGCTATTTGCCTAAACAATTAGCTGCTTCTGTTTGTGTGCACAAAGCCAAAACTGCAATTAGGCTTCCATCAAAAAGATAAGTCCCAACTAAAACTGTCCCAGTGGAGTCATAAGAGCTCAGGGCAGAACTTTCCAAAATTACTTTTTAGCATAATGGTAATTATGTTAATTGCTTGAAAGGTAAATAACTGCTGAACTGGTTTTGGAAAAAAACACAATTGGTACTGCCTTCCCCCCTTTGATCTTTTCCATGTACCACCAAATTTAAAACAGGTTAACAGTTTAGAAAGTCACAGACTGGTCCCTTCTTGAACTACAGAGTTGGTTTTGTGATCTGTAGTGCTTTCTTAATTAGAACTTACTTCAGCCATGAGCTCCCACCCTCTTGGGCCTGCACAATAAACACCTGAAGCTTGCTCTCAGTTTCATGGTTGTTAAATAGACAGGATCAATTAACTGCGTTCAAGGAACACTGAATGAAGTTGACTATTTATAAAGACAACTGGCAGTCTCAATTTCCACCATGTAAATAAATACTTGCCTATCAGAAATTAAGCAGGAGTCAAAAGAGGTTTGGCAACCAAAAGAAAAGCATTTTAGTAAAGATGTTAAATATACCCGTAACACTCACTAAACATGCACTTCTTCATTCATTAAGTCCACATAACATCACTCTACAATTTAGGCCAGGGACATACACGCAACATAAAATTTGAGAGGACAAAAGACAGTTTGCTCTCATGGAAGATGTGCAGGAGTAGATTAACATCAGTGCAAACAAGGGCCATAAAGAGCTAAATCACGGAGGGTCTCAACAAAAGAAAGAGCTGAATGAAGTCGACTCTTCACTGAGCTACCATGCGTGTCATCCTCAACATTCCAGCTGACTACAGCTCTAAAAGCTGAACTCTGTTGTCTAAGGCTGAAAAACAATAAATAGGAAACATTCTGGAAGCTGCACATTAGATTGACAAGAATCTGAACAAGCAAGATCACCAAAGCAGAAACTGAGTCAAAAGAAAAGTAAGACTCACTATAGCTAGTAGCTCTTAAGTTCAAAGCAGAAAGAACACTTGAGAAAGAAGAATCAAAAACA
>NW_012154051.1:268152-291059 GCF_000956105.1 Propithecus coquereli
GGGTGCATACTATTTGTTCTATTATGTATATTTTGAATTTATCATAATAAAAGGATTTTTAAAAATAATTTGAAAGATTATCACTAACAAAGGTAAAAATATATTAACTTGTGTTTTACAAGTGTTTTGAATAGCCACACTGCAAACTTAGTGTCTCCTCTGATTTACAGTGAAAATTCCAGTGATGACATTTTACAGCCTTTATAAATTCCATTCCAAAACCTCAAAAGATCTTAAAATTATACTACTAATTAATCCCCTTTCAATAAAAGTAATAAATGGCTCAAACAGAAAGCAGGGGGAAAAAACCTACACAAAGATTTACATTATGGCAAAACGGTAGTCAGGTCTGAGTTACCTAACACCAAATGAGAATGAGAAAACTGAAACCATTGATAGTCTAACATCTCACATGGGCATTCAGAGTGCATCTGAATGCAAATCTCCCCAGACAGTAGAAGGTTTTGCTGCAAGGCCCCTGCATGTCTGGGATGGGGTCTTAAGTCTCCCTCCTGTGTGCCCTCAGAGTGGATCACAACAGCCCAATTCAGATTTCTCCTCTGAACTCCAGACCCACGTGGCCACCTGCCTTCAAGATCAGTGACTTTTTTATTTCCTGAAGTAATTTTGAAAAACTAGGCCTCCGTTTCACATTTTATATATAAAGCTGACAAATTTTTGGTAGTAGTTTTAAGGAGTGGCAAAAATGTAAACTTCTGGCATATGTGTAAATACTGACATTTTAAAATAAAATGGCTACACCATTCTTTGGAAACAAAATACCAGAGATTAGATACTCATCATCATGCATTTTTTAAGAAGGAAGGAGTTGGGGGTGGGGTTAGCCAAAAGACAAACAACAAGATACAGAAAGAACATATGCCAAGAATCCCTAATTGTGCAACTGCCACCAGAACAACACAGGGGTACCATCTCAGGCCCCCAAGTAAGCCAGACAGCAGAAAAGGGACAGGTGCATTCTTTTCTAAGTAATTTAACATTTTTTAGAATGGCATTAAATAGCTGTGGGAATAAATCCAATCTTATTTAATACTGTAATCTAATATATTCTTTTCCTAATTTTGAAATAATTTCAGACATAGAAAGAAAAGTTGTAAAAAAAATTATACAAGGAGTTCCAGTACAGTTTCACAGAGCTTTCCCCAAAAGTAATATAACCATAGAATGATCAAAGCCAGGAAATTAACATTGGTACAATATTTTTAAATCTATAGATGTTACTTGAATTGCTCCTGATGTCTCACCCACATCTCTTTTCTGGTCCAGGACCCAATCCAGAATTCCACATAGCATTTAGTTACCATGTGTCCTTCCTCTACTCCAATCTGCAGCAGTTACTTAGTCTTTCTTTGGCCTTCGTGACCTTGGCACAAGGTAGAGTACTGCTCACTCGTTTTGTAGGTCTTTCAATTGTCTGTTCTCCTCATGTTTAAAATCAGGTTACACATTTTTGGCATCATAGATCTCGTCTATTAGTTGGCTGAGAGTTTTTATCACAAAAATTTATTTCTATATATGCTACAAACCCCATAATACATTACTATTATTTTTGCATTAAACAGTCTGTTAGCTTTGCAAGACACTTTTAAAAGAATAAAAATACTTACCCACATATTTACCATTCCTGTCATTCTTCATCTCTTTATGGAGATCCAAACTTCCATCTGGTATCAATTTCCTTCTGACTAAAGGACTTCCTTCAACATTTCTTACAGTCAGGTCTTCTGGCCATGATGTCTCTCAGTTTTATCTGAAGAAGAATGTATGATATTGTCCCACAGGTCACTGAAGCTCTAGGCAATTTTTTTTCCCTCTCAGTCTTTTTTCTCTCTGTTTAATTTTGGATAGTTTCTACTGCCGTGTCTTCAAATTCACTGATCTTTTCTTCTGTATTGTCTAGTCTGCTGTTAATTATATCCAGTGTATTTTCATTGCAGAAATTATATCTTCTTTTGAAGTTCCATTTGGGTCTTTTTTTAAATCTTTTCTTTCTTTCCTCATCATGCTTAGGTTCTCCTACACTTTTTTGAATATACACAGCACATTTATAATGGCTGTTTTAACAATCATCTGTTAGTTATTTCTGTCATTTCTGGATCTCTTCCTATTATTTTTCTGCTCATTATGAGTTGCACTTTTCTGCTTCTTTGCATGCTTTATTTTTTATTGGATGACAGACATTGTGAATTCCGTATTGTTGGTTGCTAGGTTTTGTTGTAGTCTATTAACTAGAGTCGATTTTGTTCTGATGCAAAATTAAGATACTTAGAATCAGTTGGATCCTTTTGAGGCTTGTTTTCTAACTTTTTTTTTAGAGTGGGTCCTGAGAAGCTTTCAGTCTAGGACTAATTTAGTCTGATTACTAAAAACTGACACGTTTTCCAAGGATCCCACCCAACCACCCAAGTATTTACGAGGTCTTTGCACTTTGGCTGGTGGAAATGCAAACCAATCCCAGCCCTGTATGAGAACTGTTGTGCCGCCTTCTTTCAGGTAGTTCTTTCCCTGGACTTCAGGAATTTCCTCTCACACATGTGCAGAGCATCCTCAGCAGGTCTCTGTAGCTCTCCCTCTGTGCAGCCCTCTCCTCGCCAATACTATGGCCCACAAATTCTACCCACTTTGGCTTCTCTGGACTCTTATTGGTGTCTCAACTCAGTGAGGCCACTAGACTCTGTTTAGGTTCCCCTTCCCCATCCTGAGTTATTTCCAGTTGGTAAACTCGTGTAACTGGAGGCCTCACCATGTTTGTTCTCCTCCTCCAAGGAATCGTAAGCCTGCCAATGTCTAAGAACTATGGTTTAATATATTTTCTTCAATCTTCCAGTTGTTTAAGGTAGAAGCATAAATCCAGTTCCTGTTACTTCATTTTGATCAAAGTTTTATCTTTTTATTTTGAAATAATTTCAAAATGACAGAAAAGCTGCAAGAACTCCTGTATATTCACTGTTCAGATTCCATTGCCAACTGTCCCAGGAACGACCTTTGCAGGAAAAGGATCCAAGCCAGGATGATGCATTGCACTCAGTGGCCATGTCTCCCTTGTTTCTTTCAACCAGGAATAGGCCCTTAGACATGCCTTGACTTTCATGACCTTGACAGTTTTAAAGGCGACAGGCCAGTCATTTCGTGGAATGCCCCTCAATCTGGATTTATCCGATATTTCCTCACAATTAGACCAGCCTGTGCATTTTTGGCTGGAATATCATAGAAGTGATTCTGTGTTCTTCTCACTGCATCCTGTCACATGGCACAGGATATCAATTTGTACCATTATTGATGATGTTAAACTTGATCACTGTGTTAAGATGGTGTCTGCCAGGCTCAACTGCAAAGTTACATTTTTCTCCCTTTTAATTAATAAGTGTTTAGTGGAGAGATTCTTTGAGACTATGCAAAATCCCATCCCTCAATCCATTCTTACCCACTGGTTTTAGCCTCAATTGATTTTTTTGGTCTGAAGCAATTATTACCATGATGGTTGCCAATTAGTGATTTTCTGATCCCATCATTCTTTCTACATTTATTAGCTGACATTCTACTGCAAGGAAAATTTTCTCTTATCCCTTTTTCATTCATCTATTTTTTTTTTTTTATCAGTGTATACTCATAGGTTCCCATTTTATTCAATGGGTTGTAATCTGTTATCATCAATATTTACTTTGATACTCAGATCGTCCCAGATCTGGCTAGTGGGTACACCTTTGAGCTCACTTCCGCGTTCCTGTGACCTATCACCATCATTGTTCAGGCACTCCCTCACTTCCTGGTACAATCGGATGTTCCAGGCTTACTTTGTTCTCTCCCTGCTCTAGCCCTGGAGTCAGCCATTTCTCCAAGCAGCTCTGTCCTTTTAGTGGAGAGTGATATTTTCAAGAGCTGGGTGTTAGGTGTGCTCACTGCAACTGGCCATAAGTGAACACGTACAAAAATATACACACACCTCTATTTGCTTCTCTATCTAGCTCAACACAGTAGATTCCACACTAACAGCCCTGTTGCAGTCCAGCCCCAGGGGATCATCCTGGCTATCCCCGTTCCATACCTGGACCTCCCTTCTCCAATGGTAAGAAAACGGACTCCCACAATACTCAGTGTATCTACCTGCTCAGTCTCCCTGTATGTTGCCACCTCCCAAACTCACCAGGCGCTGCCTCACTCACATTCCCTCCTCACACCATCCATGGCTCCACTGGGCTACCTTCCTACTCCACTTGGGGCTGCCTGACGGCTTTTTGAATGAAAAGGCAGGCAAGCAGACACATTTTGCTTTTAAAACAAAGATATATTCATTCATTTCTGCATTGATAAAACCCTAGGGTTTAGAATGAAATAAACACTATAACCAAAACTGCAGATATTGAAAGGGAAATTAAATTCTCTCACTTAAAATTTGATTTATCTTCCTCAAAAAAGCAAATAAATTCATGTCCAGTTGTCATCAGGTACATTTAAGAACTTAGGCAATTTATTTCTCTAGTCTAAGCTATCTTCCAAAAGCTACCTTGTGCTATTTATTCCCTAAATTTTTAACCTCAACTGTAATAAAATGGAACGGCTACTTTGAATGTATGCATCATGCTGTATACTATTAAATATCAGTTTTCAGTAAAACTACCCCCAATAAACCAAAGGATTAACACTAAATTTTGTATCATAAATTCAATGTGCCACTTTCTTCTACATAAGAAAAATTATTTCAAGTTATTCCCGCTATGAACTTCAAAAAGATATAGTTATCCTAGAAATTGGTCATCTGCTAGTCTGTGCCTAATAGCATGAAAACTTCCCTTTCCAGTGTTTCTTAAATTTCAGAGCTTGCAGACCCCTAAGAATTCATCTCTGGATCCCTCAGTGTGAAAAACAATTCATTACAAGGTCAATACGGGCATGTAGGTGACACTAGGTGCCAACAGCCTGTACATGCAAAGTGCAAATTCAGATACTGCAATCCCAAAGCATAGCTCAGTCACAGGGTCAAAGATCTAGGTTATTTTTTTAATATCACCATAAAAACAAAAACATAGATTTTTAAAAAAATTCCTAGAGATCTCACAACTCCTACCTAAGGCCGTATCTGTGGACTCCATGTGAGGAACACTGCCCCATTATTCTATTATAATGCATATTCTGTCCAACGCATATATCAGGAAGTATAATTTCAAGCTCTTCTCACTGACGAATAGAAAAACTTTTAAAACAGCATTTTCCATTCAGCAATTTCCTCCATCACATAATATGGACACCAGGGCTTGTCTATGAAACAAAATCTGATATTCTAGAACATGTCAGGTGGCAGTCCACTATAAAGTTCAATGCCCTAAGAAAGATTTCCTAAACACCAAAACCACCTAAATTCAGAACCCTGCATTTTTAAAACTTTCCTCTAAATATCTTTAAAATGTGAGCATTCCTACTGCTAAAAAAAAAAAAAAAAAAAATTGGTTAAGTTTATAAATGTACCCTATCTTTTAGAAGGATTATATGTGGTATTTTGAGTTTTTGTTAGAGTTGTTTCATTCTGTTTTGTTTGCCACGTGTCTGAATAAGAAGTACTCCTAGACCTAAAGGTAGGCAAAGGTATGGGCAAGAATGGATTGAAACTTTTAAGAGAAAAATGACCGGAAAAGAAAGGCATTGACAAAAACCAAAATTCTCCACAATCTAGTCAATTGTCCTAGCCATCTCCCAAGCAGTGCTTCAGCATGTAATAATCCTCTTCTAAAATTTCAGTGCTCACAAAGGGGTGGTGAAGTTGTATACTGCATTCAAAGGTCACGCATCACCTTCAAGTGTCGTCATCAATATACATCAGCAAAACTATCAAGAACAATCATTTTTTATTAAACATGAAATTGTAAATAAAACTTTAGAAACACCTAGTCTTCACAGCCATCTAATTAAAACATGGTCCTACTGTTCACTGCTAAAACGAAGCTTGAGAGACTCACTCCTATCCATTGTTAATATGTCAGTAAATGAGAAATCACAGTCACTTCGGCCCAGAGCAGGCACAGTCCCAGACAATGGAGCATGTGTGTGTTCAGACAATTGTTCTGGGAGTGCTGCAGAAGTGGATAAGCCACTTTGCCTTGCTTGATGGCACCACATAAAGAGGACCGTTGGCTGTCCCATCTAGCTTTCCACATGCTAATATGCACTGGATCTTGTCTCTCCTCTCTCCACTGAGGGGGACAAATAAGAACTTCTTTGCACCTAAGAAGTGTGCAATCTCATTTCTCACCAAGAGTAAGCTTTCAAGACAAACTCTGTGACCAGGGAGCGGGTTGCGAGCACTCTGCCATTCCCTAATGCTGTGGCGCCAGGCCAAAGGCAGGCAAGCATGGAGCAGATGGAGTCCTGGCAAGGTCTCCGCTGTCCCTGCATTAGCAGCATCTGCTCATTACTCAGAACCTTCGCCTGCTTTATCTAATGCTCCAGGAAAAGCATTTTGATTTGATTCATTTCGGTACGGTAACGTGCAACACAATTAGTGGTAAAATCAAACTGGAGGACGGCCAGTGCTGACAATCGGAAACAAGGCAGAAGAAATATGAGGCCAGTGGGTTGGAATTCAAAAAAATCACAACTGTGGATCACCTTGCCAAATCTCAACACCCCAGGTGCGTGTACAGTGTTCCTGCAGGGCAAGGAGGCTAAAAAGGATGGAGGGATGACTTACTTTCTCCCAAAGCAGGTTACATCTCTCCCCCTGGATCCTCCTTCCACGGAGAATGCGTGTGTAGACTACCAAGGGGGCTTGGTGGCTACAGAGCTTCACTTTGGTATAACCAGAGAGCTAAAGTTCATTAACTCATTTTATTACCTTATTCTTCTTTTCTGTGGGCACAGTCACGAATTTTATACAGCAGACCTCACAAAGTAAATTTCCTTTTTGCCATGTTTTTGCCTAAGAAGTGCTAGTTAGCTGCTCCTGGAAAGGAACAATATAAAAATGTGGGCTGGACTATTTGATTCTGTCTTTGGCTAGAAGTAGCTATTCATGAAAATGTTGGTACAAATATCATAGCGTCAATCTGCTAAACTGAAGTGAGAGCAAAGATAAAGCCACCTGACGTCTGGGGAAAGAATGAGAAGTTGTTTATCACAGAAATAATAACCACCCAGATCAGACTGGTAAAACAAGCTCAGCATGAGAGAGAAGAAAGAAAACACAAGAGCTCTTATAAAAGAAATAACCTTTAATACCAAAGTGAACTTGAGACAAAAACCAAAGATTTCACTGTAAACACTGCAGCCTTGGAGGAACTATAGATTTTACCTAATTATAGAGTAATCATCTTCCCGAGCATGATATGAAACCCAAAAGGTCAGACTGACAAACTTAACGATATAAACTTAAAACTGCCAGACAGACCAAGTGAAACAGAACATAAAGTCATGAAACAGACCCAGACACAAAATGAATCTCCTATCTAA
Organism: Propithecus coquereli; assembly: GCF_000956105.1. Classification (NCBI taxonomy): domain Eukaryota; kingdom Metazoa; phylum Chordata; class Mammalia; order Primates; family Indriidae; genus Propithecus; species Propithecus coquereli. The sequence goes on from NW_012154051.1 coordinate 275,614, forward strand.
AAGCTTATAAAGACATCACCTCAAACCAGGGAGGTAGAGAAGGGCTTTCTAAGGAGAGGCTGGACAAAAGATATCCTTGGATCCTTATGTCATACTAACCCAGAATGAATTCTATATTGATCAAGATAAAAAACATTAAAAACCAGCCATAATAGTAACAGGAAAAAAAAAAAAAAGAAAGAAAGAAGGAACTAGGGCCAGGTGCAATGGCTCACACCTGGAATCCTAGCACTTTGGGAGGCAGAAGGATCACTCTAGCTCAGGAGTTCAAGACCAGCCTGAGCAAGAGTGCGACCTCATCTCTACTAAAAATAGAGAAACTAGCCAGGCGTGGTGGCATGCGCCTGTAGTCCCGGCTACTTGGGAGGCTGAGGCAGGAAGACCACTTGAGCCCAGGAGTTTGAGGTTGCAGGGTGCTAAGATGATGCCACTGCACTCTAGCCATGGCGACAGAGAGACTCTGTCTCAAGAGGGGAGGGGAGGAGAGGAGAAAGAACTGTAAGTAGCACATACACGTATTTTAAAAATTCAATCTCTCTCACACTAAGAGAAATGTAAATTAAAACTACATTCAGAGACCATTTCTTATCCATCAAATTGACAAATGCCCAAAAGTATGAAACATAATTTGCTGGTAAAACTCTGAGGGTATGAGCATGCCCATACCTTGTTGGTAAGAGTGTAAAATAGTATAACCCCATCTGCATTTACCCTGTGACCCAGAAATCCCTTTTATAGGAAACCATCCCTCCTGCACTCACATGAAATATCATCTGTACAAGGTTTTTCACTATGACACTGTTTGTAACAGCAAAAGATCAGACACAACATGGCTATTCTTTAGTAAACCACAATACTTGGACATGATGGAATATCACGTGAGAGTGAAAATGGGCCATTCTCTTTACACAATCTTTCAAGATATGTTAATTAGCCAAGAAGCCAAGGTAGAATAATGTAAAGTAAATAAGATGATATCTTTTGTTTAAAAGGAGAGAGGGGAATAAGGATATTCATATTTGCTTATGTTTGTAATACTGAAATACAAGGATATACAAGAAAGTAAAAAATAGGGTTACTTCAGAATGGAGTGAACAAAAATGGGTGGAAGTGCAATGTCTCAATATCTAACTTCATATTATTTTGATCTTTGAACCCTAAAAATGTATTAGTCAAAAATATTAAATTACAAAATACGACCCACTCACTTATGGCTAGAAAAATTAAAAACCAGTCATACACACGTGCACATAAAACTACCTTTTACAAAAATAAACCATAAACAAAGTCTACTGAAGAAAAATGACAAACTGAAAAAATATCTGAAATATATGTAGCAAAGGTTATTTTCTAAGCCCTTTCTTAAAAAAGAGAAAAACCCAAAAGATAAATGAAAAGAGGCACGAACAAGTAATATGCAGAGAAAGAAATAGAAACAACTAAAAACACAGTGAGAAGATGTCCATATTACTTATAATTAAAGGCAGGCAAACAAGGCCAGGCGCAGTAGCTCACACCTGTACTCCTAACACTCTGGGAGGCTGAGGCAGGAGGATGGCTTGAGCTCAGGTGTTCAAGACCAGCCTGAGCAAGAGCGAGACCCGTCTCTACTAAAAATAGAAAAAATTAGCTGGGTGTGGTGGTGCACGCCTATAGTCCCAGCTACTCAGGAGGCTGAGGCAGGAGATCACTTGAGCCCAGGAGTTTGAGGTTTCAGTGAGCTATGATGACACTACAGCACTCTAGCCCAGACAACAGAGTAAGACCCTGTCTCAAAAAAAAAAAAAAAGCAAACAAAAACAACAGTAAAACACCATTTTCATGTATTGGTCATATAGGAAAGAACAGTCACGCTCATATGCTTTTGGTGAGACTAAACTGGCAAAACTTTCTTGAGGGCAATCTGGCAATATTTATCAAAACCTAAGGCAGCCATAGCCTCCAACTCAGCAATCACTAGCATTTGAGCCAGGGCTATACTTGCACAAGTCCATCATGGCATTTGTTCAAGGATTATCGCTTGCAATACTGTTTTCAAAGACAAAAATAAACAACTCAAATGCACATCAATACTGGCCCTAATAAATAAATTACAGCACAGACACATAATGCAATATTACACAGGCATTAAGAATAAGGTTTACCCTATAAGTGCTAATATGGATGATCACCAGTATGTGTCATGAGGTGAAGAAAGGTACAGAAAAGTAGAGTGGGACCAATGTGTATGATGTGAGAAGGCCTTGAGATGTGGGGAAAAGGAGGAACATTTAGACTTCTTTTTGGATATATTTTCTTTGACGTCTGATATACATTTTTGCTCTATTTGAATTTTACCAATTTTTTTTTTTTTTTTGAGACAGAGTCTCATTCTGGTGCCCAGGCTATAGTGCCATCCCATCAGCCTAGCTCACAGCAACCTCAAACTCCTGGGCTCAAGCAACCCTCCTGCTTCAGCCTCCCGAGTAGCTGGGACTACAGGTGTGTGCCACCATGCCCGGCTAATTTTTCTATTTTTAGTAGAGATGGGGTCTTGCTCTTGCTAAGGCTGGTCTCAAACTCCTGAGCTCAAGTGATCCTCCTGCCTCAGCCTCCCAGAGTGCTAAGATTATAGGCATGAGCCACCACAGCCAGCCAAATTTTACAAATTTTTTAAACCAAGTATTTAAAATATATTGGCAATCACTTGCCAAACATTTACCAAAGAACGTAGATTCTTCTTCATATCTACATTGTTCCCCAATATTTCTATGCAACAATGGGGATGAGGGCAACAAAAACAATTTTAACCAACAATATGAGGCCAGCAGCAGGCCTGCCATGGTGACTCACACCTATAATCCTAGGACTCCGGGAGGCCGAGGTGTGAGGATCGCTAGAGCTCAGGAGTTCAAGACCAGCCTGAGTAAGAGCGAGACCCTGTCTCTACTCAAAATAGAAAATAATTAGCCAGGCGTGGTGGCGTGCACCTGTAGACCCAGCTACCTAGGAGACTGAGGCAGGAGGATCGCTTGAGCCCAGGAGTTGGAGGTTTCAGTGAGTTATCATGATGCCGCCACACCCTAGCCCAGGCAACAAGAAAGACTCTGTCTCAAAAAAATAAATAAAAATAAAATAAAGCCAGCAGCAGCACACTTGCACGTCACCTCAAGCTGTATTTTCAAGCTCACAAGATGAGAGATGTGGGCTGCAAATAAATTGGGTGCACATTTCCACAAGCGTCTCTGTGTTCAGGACTCATAAACAGCACTACCACGCAGCATGGCCTGGGAGACACAATCAGTTCTGGATTCACTACTGACTTCAACCTCAAGCAAATTATTTAGCTGGTTTCTTTGGACTTCAGTTTCCCCATTTATAGAAGAGTATGTGTGTGCACATTCATGTGTGTGAATGGCAGGGTGAGGCTATGAAATGATTCTAAAACTGCATGATTCTACCCTAAAAGTACTGCAACCTTTGCATTGGTGTTTTGAAAAAAAAAAAAAAAAAAAACAAAAAAACAACTCACCAATAATTTGTAAAGTAGCAAACATGATCAAGCTGCTCTTATGTTATCTATCCAGGATCTCAATAAACATATCTCCAATATTAATAATTATGCCACAGTAAAAGCTTAGCTAAATTTCTATAGGCTGAAAAGAAAAACAGTGTCTACTAACATCAAACTGAAAGAACAGAGTTCATGTTGCTAAAAGTAATAAAAACATTTTCAAGATCTCAGTCCTAATTTTTATTTTAAAACAGTATATGGATATAAAATTCACCACAGTCACTTTACTACCGTTTTGCCCGTGTCAACTGCTGATGTTACACTGACTCTAAAGATTTGCAATGGCGCCATGATATCAACACTAACATCCCAAAATATGTTGTGGGCCAACTTTCAGGCAAGTAGGGAAACAAAAGCTTTTGGAGATTCAAAACTTTACAATGTAACAGGGGTTAGGAGCATGAGAGACAGGTGTATAGGATATCACAGCCATTGAAATTATTATCTCCATTAGCTATAACCTGTGAAGTATCTCTTTACATAAGAGAAACTAGTTTTAGACTATTCTTATCTCGTTCAACAAACCCATGGCTGTTCAAAAAGAATTCTATCAGTGCCAAAGAGAAAACATATTATTAGCAATTATCATCTATGGTATATAAGTGCCAGGAAAAGGTAGGCATTGACTTTTATTTTTCTATTTCCATATTTGTCAATAGATTGTCTATGTCTATCCCCTTTTCACTATTCTCTTTGGGCTGAGCTAAGGCTAAAGGAAAAGTAGGCCAAGTATATTTAATATTTTACACCAAACAAGTTATCTGCTTAAGATGGCTTGGCCAGCCTTGTGTCTGGCACTAACACCCAGCCTGACAGTTCCAGTAGGAATTAAACACCAGTTTTAATGGGTGCTGTGTTCCAATGCCTACTAATGCATTGAGGATTACTGGCCAACTTCTTCACATAAAGGCAAAAGTGAGTATGTGTGTGAACATGTGTGTGTGCCCACATGTACGTATGGAGGGATTACAGGGGGGAGCCAGCCACAGCTGCTTAATTTTTGTAAAGCTTTTTTTTTTTCCTTAATAGGGAGGAGGGTTGTGGTTACTTACCATCCTCATAAGCCGCTACCGCCAGTGAGCTGTTTATCCTCACAAAGGAGACATATGGCTGCATTCCAGACTCATCCTCCTCATACTCTGATTCCAGAAAGGGGGCTACGTAGTCCCAGGTGCGGGTGTCCCACACTCTCACGTCCCCTGATGTATATCTGGAAAAGAAGGACACACTTGGTTCCAGAAGGGGACTGAAGAACAGGGCCGTGGTGGGGGAAATGTGGAGGGCCTTAAAAAACAACAGGGGAATAAGATTTGGTCGGTGTGGAACCACTCCTGCGGCACTGTTTAGACGAGTAATTCCAACAGGAGAAAATGTCAACTAGATGACAGAAGGCTGTGAATGCGTTTCACATTCTCACAGCACAATGGTGACAATTTGAAATGAGAAAATGATAATAAGAAGTGGGTATCCAGATCTCCTTGCTTTTCCTTTTACACTATTATAACCAATCTGCTACTGTAAGTTCTCCCACTAAAGGGATCACTAGCAGAAATTTGTATAAGCAACACTATTTACCCACCAACACACACACACACACACACACACACACACACACACACGAAAGACAGAGATGCTGCAGAGATACTAAGAACTAACGTCTTACAGGCACAGGCTTTCTAATACCTCATCCATGCATCAGATTTGACTGATTAAAGTCCCTGAAGACTCATTGATTTGCAGAAACAATTAAATCTTGCCTTTAGCAGCCAGACAGTGCTGCCTTCTCACGAAAAGCTCTTGCCGAATGCATGACACTCCCTGATTTTGCCTACTTAGAAAACAAGAGCGCTCACTCTCTGCTATCACTACTGCCATTCCAATAAATGACTCTCTCCATCAAAGCCAAGGCAGGGACAGAACCTGCTCAGACACAAGGCCCCCAGGATAATGGAATGGACAGATGATGAGATGGGGTGATGCCTGCCACTGGTATTTAAGTTCAGTTGCTTACATCTGCTAGAGAGAGGTTCATTCCACACGTAAAGCAACTGTGTGTCATAGGGGCGGACGGGAGAAATGCCTCTAAGGCCTCATGCTGTATCCACACAAACGCGAAGATAGGCAGATGATTTTAACGGGTTCACCGTCTTCCTGAGGCCCTAGCCATAGTTCCTTCAGGGTTTCTTTGTAGAGCTGAATGAGATAACCTCTGAGATTCACTGAATCACTGAAATCTATGACATGATACCTTTATGAAATAGCTATAGAAGATCAATCTCAGGTAAGATTTCTTGATAAAGAAACTAAGAATGCTCTGATTCAGGAGTGCTCATTTACTAGTACTCCCCCAGATTATTAATCTACAGTAAATACATATATTACACAATCCAAAGGTCGTCCTGTCACACCAATTCTCCAGGTCAGAGAACTCGGCTCTCTACCTACAGGACAGTACTTGGAGCGTGCACGTGGTATAGAGAGCACAATTGGAGAGACGTGCTTTCTATAACTAGGTGCTGTACCTCTGACCACTGATCCTCTGGTAAACAGCAACGCTCACAGCACAAGGGTCCTTGAGCCTGGCAATGAGCAAGCAAGGGCAGATACTGACATCACTCCGGCCAAAGCACGGCCACTGGTTCCCAGGCTCTCGGGCAGTGGGCCAATCACCCTTCTCCATTGGGAGCCCTATACCAGAACACATATCCCATACCCCACTGCACCCAAAATAGTGGGCTCCACTTGACACCCTGAAAATAACTTGGGCCATTCTCTGCAGTAAGGCCACTTGCTTAGCTACAAAGACAATGAATAGAGCTAACAGCTTGAATTTCTAGATTGTGTGTGATTAGATTCTTAAGGTTAAATTCTATGTGAAAGGAACTAGCTGATTCAGAAAAGATAAGAAGGATGGCAAAATCTTTCAGAAATACAGAGAAGGTAAGTGAGAGAAAGAAAAAGAAAGCAAATTTAGGAGATCAGAGAACTAAAGAACTTTGAGAAAAAGAAGTGCACAAACCAGGAAAATGTATTTACTTCCTGTCAGTCTTGGTCATTCTGTTTTTCAGTAATGTGTATTACACCACATGTTCTTCTCGCTGCTCTCTGTGGCGCCCCCTTAGGGGCCACAGTGGGAGGACAGAGTGTAGAGCAGAGTTTTGATGGCCTGAGCTCCAGCCACTGTAACACAAAGAAAGAGTTCCCAGGCGAAGCAACAGCAAACAGAGCAAAGCTTGAAAGAAGGTGCTTTACCTGCTGGAGCAGACAGAAGTGAACTGAGAAGTACAAACTGTTGGGCCCATCCTTATATGGGGAGGGGGGGAGAAGAGGAGAGAGGGAGGGAAGGGATCCCATGAGAACAGCACTCTATTAACATCTAAAAGGTTCCTGATGAGCCTTTCTTCCATAAAGAAAGATTCCCCGCTCATACTATGCATGCTCCCCTCAACCAGCTTCAGATCACCACCAAGCTATCAATATAATCAATTGTATCATCCACCCCAGGTCCCTGACAGGAAAACAGAGGGGCCCCTTCAACTCTGCCCTTGCCTACCACCCACGCTGCGACCTACGCTCCCGGCTCTTTCTGTTCTCATTCCCAGAGAGGCCGTCCTGGTTCGAAGCCCTCAACACTTCCCCCGACTGTTACAGGCTCCCTGCTTCTCAGCAGCACACACCTTCCAACAACCTGTGCAAGCCAAGCCCTCCAAAATACTTGACCGCATGAATCTGTCTTCTGGAAACACGCCATTTCTCCCTCACCCACCATGAGGTAGGTCACTAGACCATATCCCCTCACTATGATCCACCTTGATGGCAACCTGGACGTTTCCCTCATGTGATATTGTGTGTATGACTATCTTACTGTTCATCTCCCCACCAGCCTATGAGCCTCTGAGGTCAGGGTGTTATTCACAGCTGTACATCTAATGACTAGAACTGTGGTCCCCAACTCCCGGTACCAGTCCCAGGCCTGTTAGGGACCGGGCCACAGAGCTCTGTCACCCGGTCCTTCCTCCTCCATCCATGGAAAAATTGGAACTAGGGGGATACACAGTAGGAGGTGAGCATGCAAAGCTTCATCTGTATTTACAGCCACTTCTCATCACTGTGGAAAAATTGTCTTCCATGAGACCAGTCCCTGATGACAAAAAGGTTGGGGACTGCCAGACTAGAAGGACAATAATCAGATGAAAACAGTGCTTGACACACACCCAGGGAGCCCTCTGTAAGGTCTTCTCTCTTAATGCCTTATTGATAAAGGTTAAATTATGAGGCCTGCTGAAAACACTCCACAGATGAGCTTCCAGCCTTCTCTCCAACTTCACTTTCCCTTCCTTAGCACGAGCCAGTATCCAGACAAGCTTCCAAACACTCTTGCCTCTGAACCCCAGCTCCATCATCCACCTTCCTGGAGTGCGTTCCCTCCTCAGCACCCACCCTGGTGGGGCTCCACCTTGGCTGCACATCTGAACCACCTGGAATGCTTTTTAAACTCCCTATACTCTAGCACATCCCAGACCAATTAAACCTAACTGTCTAGGGTGGGACCAGGCATCAGTGTTTTCGATGTGCAGCCCAGATTGAGAACCACTGACCTGGCAGAAACCTACCAACTGCTCAAGGTCTAGCACGGGCCCTCCCCTCCTCCACAAAGGCTTCCCTGACTCAATTACTATGCCCTTTATTTCAAGAAATGACATGCATTGCTATATTCCATACGTATGACTAAAAAGTCCTCGAGAGGGCTCTGCTGTACCTCCATGACAGCTCCTTGCACACAGATTGACTCTGTATTAAGCACACAAAAATAAATGGTGATTAAAAGGGAATGTCCACAAGTAACAACCTGACTGGTTTAAGGGACACCTCTTTTTATTTCCCCAGCCCACCCTCCTGTGCTAATGATTAGTGAAACACCCAGAATGCATACATCAAGGTGCACTAGACTTCTTGCACTTATTTCCAAACTGATTACGATAATCTCTATAAAACATGGGATAAGCTCAGTTATCTCAGTAAACATGAAATTCTCCATAGATACCTATTTCAATTAACTCTTCAAGGCCAAAGAGCATGATAATAACATAAATGTTTTGCTGCAAAATGACTCAGGAGGTAAAATATAAAAGCCTCTGTCTCCTATATTGATGGAACAGAGACTAAATATCCTATTTCAGTGGGTCCCGAGTCATGACTCAGCAGCAGGCTCCCAAACTGAATACGCTATAATACAGTGAAAGCCACTATAGCATGAGAGTCAGACTTGGCACTAATGAATTTGTGCTAAAGAAAGAGACATTTTCAGGAGAGTAAAACATGGTTGGGGCAGGAGGACTTGGACCAAACCCTAAATGTGATCTAAAAGTGCTTAACCACATTGGCCAGGAGAAGCAAGAACAGATATTGAGTGGAGGTAGGGAAAAGGCTGATTTTTATCCAGAGCTCCAGATGTCTTTATTGCTGCCTAATGACAATTACACTCAACCAATTAAGACGCCACTATGACAGTTGCATTGTCAGTAAGCCTTTGGACCCCAATGTTGATGGCTCTCTAATTAGTGTCTGTGCAAAGTACAACTGCAACTAATATACTAGCTGATGTAAGAACACTAAAGAAAAACTGAAGGAGGAAAAAAGTCTTTTCCAAATGAGTAAGGATGGGCCCCAGCCCATGACACAGGCCGGTGAAACTGTATGCTTTCCCCGTCTTTTCTACGCTTGACAAGGTTGAGTTTACCTCTAAATAAATAGGTCACAGACCACAGTTGATTTTTTTTGTTGAACAAATGAGAATAGAACATCTCTCAAGCTCGGCACACCAGAGCAATTGCCAATTTAAAATGATTTACCACCAAAGAGCTTTCATTAACTAGTAAGTTTCCAATAAGGAGACTACTTATTCAGACTAAGAGACTAGAAGAAACACTGTACTGCTAAAAACAACCTTTAACCTTTCTTCTTCATAAATACCCAGCATGAGTTCCATTCCGCTTTCCCATGCCAGCTCTTATTTGCTAAAAACGAAATTCTTCAAGGCTCTTCATAACAACCTGGGGGATTGTTTTAAGAATGCTCACAAGTAAGGTTAAGTGACTTACCCAAGGTCACAAGATACATTTTAGTGGCACAGCTGGGATCAAAATGTGCCCCCGGTTTTTCTCAATCGCTGCTTAGGCAACAAGCCACTCCGCCTCCTCAGATGACAGTGTCTTTAAATAAATACTGCTTTTAAGAACCATCTCCATTTAAGGGTAATATAAGGAATTTATTGTTCTCAATATTGTGACTCAGACTTGCACGACACAGCACCTGACCCTAACTCATCAATCCTACCACTGACTTGCAACTGGAAGGTGAGGAGCTAAAAAACAATCTCAACATGCTGGAATCGGGCCTGCGGGGCCAGGCAGATGCAAGCCGTCCTCCCACTCTTGCTTCTCCGATGATGTAGAAGGGTAGTTAGAACAGCTGATAAAACTTCCCCCTCTACGGGATCATGCGCATACAGCCAACCCCAAAGGAAGTCCCAGTTCTATCCTGACCAGCACCCACAGCAGCCATGAGGAGCCTTGTCATGAGGCCTCAGGTCAGAACAGCAAGTGGTTTCATCTGTGTGTCAAATCCAACAAACTGGTAGTGGCTGCCTACAGCCCTGTGTTGAGAAGGATTCTGAAGCTGTATTCCATTCAGCTTACCAGAAAAATTAATGCTGTAATGGATTTTTAATGACCACAACCAGCTGGGGAGTGAGGAAGGCAGCACCCCTGGCCAAGTCCTAGACATCCTTCCAGACTCAGTTGAAATGCCACTTCCCAGGAGGAACCTGGCCTATTCTGAGCCTGTAAGAGGCACCTCTCCCTAGTGTGTTATGTGCCCTGCTCTTCCCCCACCCTCACGTCTCCCACACTGCTCTGTAAACACCAGTAATTATAGCCCTTGTCAGCCTGTAAACTCCCCATGAGCAGGGGATGTATATGGGGTATTCATCCCTGCTTAGTGAATGTTGACTGAACTGATGAACCTACTGACTTTAAACCTAGAGGAGGGAAGTGGCTTAAAGCCTACTGAGCAACTAGGCAGAGGCCTCTAAAACTACAGTGCCCGCATTTCAAGAAACATTCATGCCCTTAACATGTAGAGGTTTTAAGAACTATTCACTTGCTCCATACTTTCTTCAGTAATACCAAAGATTACAAATCAATAGAAGAGTATTTATTATTTTCCATGAAACATGATTGTGTTGTATTATGCAATTAACAAAATGAACTCAATCCCACAGTGCAGAGTCTTTCTGTGGAAATGCACTACAAACATCGAGTGGAACTTAAGACGCATCAATTGAAAAATAATGAACATCTTAATGGACCTTACGAGATACATGCACTACACACTTAAAACTGTTTTCCATACATCTTGGTTAATCACAATCAATAGAGTCAGAGTCAATGATGATTATGCAGAGTTATTGTAGCTGTGGCCCTTCCCATTATTCCTTGGAGAACCAGAGATGGATAAATGCCATCATGAGTTCACCAGTATTTATTAAGGATATTCTCGAGCTCCTTCATGAAAGATATAACAAATGTAATGCTCTCTCCTCTAGTAGCTTATCAATATCTTACCTCAGACTTATTTACCAGAAGAGCATGTATACTTCACAGCAGAAAATAAACAAACTTTCAAGTATTTTTAAAAAGAGGTCGCTAACGGGTAATGATCAAATTCCTTATGGGCAACAGTCCAATGGCATAATAAGCAGTAGCAAAAATCTACACAAGACTGAAAGTTTTTTAAAAAGGAGAAAGATGGAAAGCATGTCCTTAGTAAGTATATGTATGTGTGACATTTATCTAATACAACTTTATCAACAATCTGTACTTAGAAAGTATCAGTTATCTCAAGAGCCTCAATCCATTGGTATTATCTATTTTTTACACGTTCACACAAAGCTAGCAGAGTATTAGAAACACCATCCTTAAGGACTTCTGTTCCTCAATAGAAAATACTTTAAAATTTAGGGTAAATATAAACTATTTCATATTGAAGGCACTATTAATATTTTGGCACAGTACATAATTGATACAAAGATGCATTTTTAATTATTGGGAAAAATAAAAAAACAGCTAAAAACAAGGTATTTCAAGTTACCTTAGGTGACTACATTTAAACTGATATTTTCCAATAGTTCTTAATTATAAACAGTGATAAAATTCTACTAAAGTAGCAATAGGCAAATTGATCCAAGCAGAGATTCAGACACCAAATTTTACATATATAAACTACAAGTCCCAAATTTTCCTTCCTGTCTACAGAAGACTGGAAACCCTCTCAACTCTGATGTCCGGGTTGTGTGGACAGAGCTAATAAAGATAAAAAACACATATGAATCAGGTCACATCTGGCAGCTGAAGCAGTAGCCAGAATTCACTTGGTAGCTAGAGAGGAGTGGGCAGTTTTGTTATGTATCTACTTGGGCACACTTGCCTCAAAGGGAATGAGACAAAAAACGGGACTACTGAGTATTTTTAGGGAAAGAAGAGAGCTAATATTTTACAACATTAAATGATACAGTTCTCCCTCCAACCACATTTGGCAGAGGAGAAACATGGATACACACTTGCTATTACTTCCAGTAAAGGCAGGAGCTGTGCCAAAAAGGCAGATCACATCAGCAGAAATCAGGAAGAAAACATGTAGTAGGGGTAATGAAAAAATCCTGAACACAAAGAGGATGCTTAATACATTTTTAAACTGAAAGAGGAGAAAAACTGTCCTCTAATGTGAATAGAAAAGTATGTTTTCTTATGCAAACTGAAATGCTTCAGCCTTATGAATCTTAAGTAACAGTGAGGAACTTTATTGCAAAACACCACCATACTCCTGGGCATCTGATAAAAGCTTTTGGAGAGCTAACAGCTTAATGGTTAGCAGAGCTGGCACAGGGGCCTCCAAAGAGCTCCAGGTTCTACCTGAGATGCTCTCGTTCACTAGGTGGCTCTCCTTCACTGCTTATGGCAAATTACACCTAGCCTGACACCTTAGGTTTTCTTACTGTGACCCTCCTGAACTCATGATGTCATCTGTTTGCCACACTCAACTTCCAGAGTGCAACTAGGGAGAAGGAGAACAGTCATCACAAACAAAACAGAGATATTCTCTTATCCCCTTTTCTTCTATTCTTTTTCCTCCAGGAAAAACATGAAACCTTAAAAACATTCTAAAATTCTAAGAGCTGTCACCACCAAAGTGCAAAATAAAACAAAGAAACAAACAAAAGACACGTTTCCTGATCACTTATCAACAAACTTTCTAGATAGTATCTCTTCTTCTAAAACACAAGAAAAATACACACTAAACCTCACTAGCATTTCAGGAGGTTCACAGAGAAAATGCAGACAGACGCTTAACTTTGAGAGAAACACAAATGACTGATTCTGTAGAGACTGATGACTTCTGAACACAAATTTTCTCAAGTTAAAGAAATGGGAAATTTTAGCTGAAAAATCAAAGTAAATGTTGTGTCTGAATGGCTCAGTCGCAGTTAGGAATAAGTCAGAATATGGAATGCCCACTTATCTCAGCAGCAAAGACAATTAACTGGTGCAGCTGTTTTTCTGGGATGCTACATCCCTGCCTAAGGGGCCAAGCGACGCCACAGAAAGGCGAGTGTGAGGGCCAGAGAAGGAGCTCACAGGAGTCCCAGGAAGCTCACAGAGTGTGGGGTCACCAAAGGGGAACTTTCCTTCCACACGCACTTTCCTCAGTTTCCTGGCTACTGGGACTGATGTTAGGCTCTGAGGGAACAAAGATGCTTCACACAGGGTCCCCACCATTCCAAGAGGGGTAAGTCAATAGGACCAAAGGCTGGAGAGGACAAGCCAAAAAAAAGGCCATTGGTTCGTTAACCAAAAGGTCAGTGGTGACCTCTGAGTGTGCAACACAGTGGAAGAGCTGGGATGGAAGCCAGCTTGTGGGAGGTTAGATGGGGAGAGGAAAGAAGGGGGTGGTGGTGTGTGCTCTCATTACACACGGCACTGACAAGAAGATGACAGGGATGGTTTGGAGACTTCGAATCGTAAGGTTGAATTGGAAAGAAGCTGAGGATTATAAAAGTATTTTTAAATAATCTATTAATCTGAAAAATCATAAGAATTCATTCCCCTAAATCCAGTAATTCCATTTATGGGACTCTAGCCTAAAAAATAATCAGGAATGTGAGACTAGGGGAGGATGGAAGAACTCTTTTTTTTTTTTTTTTTTTTTTGAGACACAGTCTCGCTTTGTTGCCCAGGCTAGAGTGAGTGCCGTGGCGTCAGCCTAGCTCACAGCAACCTCAAACTCCTCAAGCAATCCTTCTGTCTCAGCCTCCCGAGTAGCTGGGACTATAGGCATGCACCACCATGCCCAGCTAATTTTTTTATATATGTATTTTTTTAGTTGTCTAGCTAATTTCTTTCTATTTTTTTTTGTAGAGACGGGGTCTCACTCTTGCTCAGGCTGGTCCTGAACTCCTGAGCTCAAACAATCCACCCACCTCGGCCTCCCAGAGTGCTAGGATTACAGGCGTGAGCCACCGCGCGCAGCTGAACTTTAACTCTTTATTTTTATACACTTATATGGAATTTAAAGTTTCTACAATAATTTTTAATTTAAAAATTTTGGCCAGGCACAGTGGCTCACACTTATAACCCTAGCACTCTGGGAGGCTGAGGCAGGAGAATTGCTTGAGGCCAGGAGTTCGAGACCAGCCTGAGCAAGTATGAGACCCTGTCTCTACAAAAAATATAACAGAAAAATTAGCTGGACATGGTGGTCTGTACCTGTAGTCCCAAATACTCGGGAGGCTGAAGCAGGAGGATCGCTTGAGCCCAGGAGTTTGAGGCTGCAGTGAGCTATGATGATGCCACTGCACTCTAGACCAGGTGACAGAGCAAGACCCTGTCTCAAAAAAAGGTTTAATAATTTTTAAAGATTTGTAGTACTAAAAAGGAGAAAAATCTGCATGCTTCTATAAAATATTCATTATATACACAAAACGAAACATAAGCAATGGTTTTAATGTCCATTACTAGGAGAGTAAGAAAATTAGGATTCAAGAAGTTTTTGCTACAAATCAAAAAAAGTAATGAAAAGTATGTAATAACATGAAAAAAATTTCAGTGCAGTGAGGAAAACAAAGCCACAATATAATGTAGGCTATATTATGTAAAAACAGGCATAGAAGAACAAATTGAAAACCAGATACACCAAAAGCCATAATAGGGGTTGTGTTACATGCTAGGATTTAGGTGGCTTTCTCTTCCCTATTTTCTGACATTGTTGAAAAAACAGCATGGCTTTACCACTGCTTTTGTTTTTAAAAAGAAAAGAAATATACATGCCACAAAAGAAAAACCAAAATGACAATATAATATAGAAGGTTTCAGAGCAGCCAACGCAGGCTGGAGAAGAAGGCAGCTCCACCGCCAGCTCTGTGCGTGCGTGGATGTTACAGAAGCACAGCAGAGCGACCCCGTGCACCGCACCCATCCTGGCTCTGAGCCACCTCCGCCTCACACAAAATGAGGATTCCGGAACAGATCATCTCTGAAGTTCCTTCCAGGTTTAAAACTGTATGATTCTAAGTTTAAAAAACTAGAAAATTAGAGAACAGGCTGGGCACAGTGGCTCACGTCTATAATCCTAGCACTCTGGGAGGCCGAGGCAGGTGGATCGCTCAAGGTCAGGAGTTCAAGACCAGCCTGAGCAAGAGCGAGACTCCGTCTCTACTAAAAATACAAAGAAATTATCTGGACAACTAAAAATGTATATATAGAAAAAATTAGCTGGGCATGGTGGCGCATGCCTGTAGTCCCAGCTACTCAGGAGGCTGAGGCAGGAGGATTGCTTG
>NW_012154051.1:291119-312462 GCF_000956105.1 Propithecus coquereli
GAGGCTGAGGCAGGAGGATTGCTTGAGCCCAGGAGTTTGAGGTTGCTGTGAGCTAGGCTGATGCCACGGCACTCTAGCCCGGGCAACAGAGCCAGACTCTGACTCAAAAAAAAAAAAAGAAAAGAAAAGAAAATCAGAGAACAGACAAGAGAAAGTAGGCATTTCTCTAGTTTCCCATATAACACGTAGTATATAGGTAGCAGGGGGAATACCATGTGTATTACATTTTAATGTTTATTCCGCACAAAACAGTATACAATTAATGAAATATTACATACCACCCCCAGTTTTAAAAGATGCTTACAAATTACTGGAAAGAAAACATAGTAGATGGCTGTAAAGTGAAAAGTTATTTCTAAATAAAATAACAATGCAAAACAAAAATATTTAAGTGAAGCCATGAGGCCACATGCTTAGCTAACCTAGAGACTGCAGAGAATCACTTCTCTAGGAGTTAGGAGACAAGCAGATATTGGGGCAGGGCAGGTTATCAGGCTACAGAAACCTCTGGAAGGAGACAGGACTGGATTGGGCCTTAATGGGTATCGGGTTTCTTTTTGGGGTGATGAAAATGTTCTGGAATTAATGGTGTTGGTTGCACGACCTTGTGGATTTACTTAAAAAAAACAAAAAAAAACACCAAATTGTATATTTTGAAAGGGTGAATTTTATGGTAGGCGAATTATACAGTCATGCGTTGTTCAATGATGGATACATTCTGAGAAATGCTTTGTTAGCATTTGTTGTTGTGCAAACATCATAGAATATTCTTACACAAACCTACTACACACCTACACTACGTGGTATAGCCACCATCATATACGGGGCCCGTCATTCACTCAACTGTCCTTATGTGGTGCATAACTGTATTGTACTTTAAAAAGAAATAAATAAATGTGGTCAGAAGTGACTAAATACAACAGTATGGGGAAAAAAACCAAAAGGACACTTGAGGAGAGTAATCAGAAAAAAGGTAGGTTGGATACAAATGTCAAAGAACTCTGAACATAAGGAAAATGTAAGTGGAAATTATTCATTAGATGTTTTACTAAGCCAAGACTTGATGGACAAAAGAATGAGGGTTCAAATGCTTTGAGAAAAATGCCTGCTTCCCTGCTAGAAAAATAGATAGGCAGGGGCCAGGTCCTGTTCACATGATAGGTACTCAAGTGTCTGTCAGGTGAGTTTATGAGTGAATGGCTATTGTAAGGTTTCTCTAGTTTTGTGTGAAAAGAGTAAGGAAGAACCAAGACTGGGTCGACTGTGAGGCTAACTGCAATGAACATCAGTTTAAGCCTATGCAACGTCACCCCTAAAAAAACAGGAACATTTATAGAGAAGCGAAAAGGTGAGAAGAGATTTTCTAACAGTCTTTGCTCTCCATCAAGGATATGAAATACACTTAATAGGTTTAAATGCAAAAATTTTCTATAGTTCAGTGCTAAATACAAAAAACTAAGCCTCTGAACAGATTCCACTTGTAGAAAAGAAAGAGAAAAGAGAAGGGAAGAAAAAAAATAAGAGAAATGCAAGGTAAGTACAAGAGAAAGAAGTGGTGAGGTAGCCACTGTCTCTTTAAGAAGCTCCTTGGAGATACATAACTGTAGAAAGCCTGGTGAATACAACATTGATTGGGAATGAGGTAACCACAAACACCGCTGTCTCAAATGAAAAGGGATTCAAGATCTGACCCAGAAAACAAGCATCGTAACCACCAGATAAAATTTTAATGATAAACACAAGATGCTCTACATATACAAGCAAGACTGAAGTATCTCAGGCTAAGCCATAAACGTAAGGTTCTCTTAGAAAGAGGAGCCATGAGGAGCCTCTCTGACCTACAGATCAAGTTTCATGCTATTGATCCACAAAACTCTGCCATCGCTTTGCTTTGTGCTGGCATAATCTGTAATGCTGAACAGACCTCAAGGGAGCAGAGAGGCAGGGGAAGACGGACTGGCATCTTCACTTGCAGTGGGCCTGCTTTCAGGTGTTCCATGTCCAGATATGAAATTGGCTTTGAGATTAAAGTCTCTCCTTTATTTCACATTTCTTTTTATAACTCTTTCAGTCCAATCTCAGCATTCTGTCCTCAAGTGTCTTCTCACACACTAGGTAGAGACCCCTTTAAGCTAGAATGATGCAAGTACCTTTTGGAGTTACTACCAATCGCAGAACTCGGGGGCAGAAAGGACCTTGCATATCAGGAGCACTTCCGCCCATGTTTTTGCAACGAGGTACAGTAGCCCAATGCGTACGGATAACTGGATGGACAGAATTCCAGATTTCTGGTCCACTAATCTTTATAAAATAATAGTTGTACAGCACTCCCAGGAAGGGCATTAACCTCTAAATCATAGCCAGTGAAACAGAAGCTGATGAAAAGCCTTACTCCTGGGCATATCTTGTTTAAAGCAAAAATACTTTTTCATAGGCACTGCATACCACAAAATATTAAAATAATCTGACTGCTGGGAATTGAATTCAAATGGTGCTTTTTAAAGAATGATGCTTAAGGAAAGATGTTTATTTAAAGAAAAAGACTCACCTACTATTAAGTCCAAGGTTTATTTTTGTTTTCCTACAAGCAGAAACCTCCCTGAGGTGGCTCACAAGCAGATCCAGACTTGGAAATTTAAGTGTTCTGGTCTCTACTTTATGGCATTAAGCATATAATTTGAGACTGTGCTTCAAAATACCTTCCTAATCCAAAAAGAAAACAGATCTTATTGCATGTTAAAGAAATACAGAAATGCACCTCTGCAGCAAAATATGAAGAATTCATGAAAGTGGTTTTTATAACAAAGGCCAAAGGAATTTACAGAAACTAAAATTAAATTTCTTGGCAAGGGAGACAAATAAAAAGCCTATTTCAGGACAGCTTAAGCAGCACATACCTACTATGTGGTAGGTGTGGTGGGGAGAAAAGATCATATGTGGCCACAGCCACACATAAAAGCTTCAGAACAAGAGAATAAGAACAGGACCTGTTTGTGCCAACACTTATTACTTTTGCTTGACTTTTTTATGTCTTCATAAAATACAAACTGTTTGCCTTAATGAAAATCTAACATAACATGCCACAGGAGTGATTTAAAAGCTGGGAAGACATATTGAGACAAATGGACTACAGATGCGCTCTGTACAACGTGCTTCTCGCCACTCGCTTCCGAGCTCTCGCATCCCAGCAAACAGAATCACAGATTTTCCGTCTTCAACGTGGGCTGTAACTGAGGAAGGTACACACTCTCAAGGAAAGATAAGGTCACTAGGACTCACAGGGAGGTACGTGAAAAACGAAAGACCTTAAGACGAAGAGCACTAAGTGAAAATGGTTTTGCTTACCCAGCAATGACAACGCCATCGTGAGAATGCACATCACATAACACCGCGTCGGGAACATGTTCCAGCTCGCTCACAGCACCTTTGCGATTCTGCGTAAGGAAAAGGGGATGAAGTTTATACTATTCTTGGGATAGCCAAAAACAAAGCATTTTGCTTTCATCACATTCCACAGTTATTTTCTATGGTATGTACAGTACTGCATTCAAAGCTATCTGGGCATTCGAAAAGACAAAGAAGGTAACTGAAGTGTTAAGCTATTAAGCATGTACAAGTTACCATATGTATGGAAAGCCGCAGAACTAGAGGGCATGGGATGTGAGACGCTGCCCCTGCCCCAGAGATTACAGAACATAAAGCAAATATGTGCTTACAAATAACTACAATCCACAGCAGGCTGATAAGTACCTGCTAGTAGTGGCAAGTATTAGAAGAAGTTTATAAAGTGTATTTAAAAAGTTCAGTTCAGCGGAGAGAAGGTATTTGATGATGCTTTACCTGTTAACTCTCAGAATAAAATGAAAAATTATATACAGATAGACAAAGATCAGGATGGGGAAAAGGAGAAGAAGAGATGACATTATTTCTAATTGAGAGAACAGCAGTTTCATGGAAACAGTATTTAAAAGGAAACCCTGAAACCTAAACACAGGTTGCTTCTAAGGAAGAGAACTGGGTGTTAGCTGGAGAGAAGCAAGAGGAAGATGTGTATTCCATTATAATATGTGATTTTTGAATGATTTTGCCATGATCATTTATTACTGATACAGAAAATATACATAAAACATTTTAAAAATAAAAATAAAAAGACTCTGAATGGATATAAACTATCTACACATGGAAGGTTGAGAAGAGTGGGATAGTTAAGCCAAAAAGCAAGCATGAATAAATGTATTCAAGAATACCAAATAATCCATAATTTTAATTTTGCTAGATGGGCACAAGGGTTAGAAATAGCTTAAGTGCTAAGCACAGCTCTTTGCACACAGTAAGTGTTCAGTAAGTGGTAGCTACTATTATTATTTCTGTTATTAGGAAAATGACATCAATTCCATTAAAATCAGCATTTATTAAGCACCTAGACTCCAGAAACTATACAAGATAATCTGCATAATGATCTTACTTAACCCAAGGGCCTCTGTCTAAGGCTGAGGGGCAAAACTGTACATATCCAAGTGGAGCTGTCCTGCTGGTGGAGAAGGGGAAGAAGGGAAGGATTTGAGACTCATTTGTGTGAGGGCCACAAAGTTACAAGAACAGAAGAGCTCTTTGGAGGGAAAAGGTATTCAAAGAAAAGAAAAGGGCCTAAGATGAAAACCTGTGTGATCAGGGCATTTCCTAATTTCTGTCCTGTGGCTTTCCTCCCCTTCACGGGCTCCAACCCCACATTGGTATTCAGTCACAGAGAGATCCTAGACAGCCAGAGTGAAAAAAAAAATTTATGCGAACACCAGGAAAAGAAACGCTACGGCCGCCACAATCAGTTTATCAAACTGTTTCCAGGTTGGCTCTGAACTGCAGGTCCAAGTAAGTTCATGCATTTACAGGCCACTCCCTTTGTGAGGGCACCTGAGAACTCTGGGGTTTCCCCAGACACTGACCTAGGAAGTACCAACCAAATCACCTGCTCAGTTCATCCTGAAGTCAACCATGAATAGCACAGACCCACCATATCTGTGTGCAAAGGCCTATGAGCTCCTAGGAGGAGTGTTAGATATACTGCTACAGTTTATAGTTGTCCTCACCATAACACTATGAGCGGTGCTACTCAGCCCCACAGAGATGGGAAAATGGAGGCAGACAAAGGTAAAGCAATTTGCCCTAATGCTATCTTTCATGTTTTGATAAGGGTGTCTTTCATTGTAGAATTACAGGAAGAATCTGGCCAGGTACATTGGTTCATACCTATAATCCTAGTACTTTGGGAGGCCAAGGCAGGAAGACTGCTTGAGGCTGGGAGTTCAAGACCAGCCTGGGCAACAGTGAGACCCCATCTTTACAAAAAATAAAAAAAATTAGCCAGGTGTGATGGCACACACCAATAGTCCCAGCTACTCAGGAGGCTGAGATAGGAGGATTCACTTGAGCCCAGAAGTCTGAGGTTGCAGTGAGCCAGTGAGCTATGATAATGCCACTGCACTCCAGCCCAGACAATAGAGGGAGACACTGTCTCCAAAAAAAAAAAAATTACATTTAATGAAAGATGCATCATTTATAATTCACTCATATAGTTCTCATTAACACTGTCAGAAAATGGGCCTGTGACACTCCAAACAGAAGTCTCCTCCACACTCTGCCTGCAGTTCTACTCCCATTCACTCAATCGAAAACCATTTCTTGAACACTTAGCAAACATGGCTCTGTGCTTGAGAGAAACAATAAATAGACATTCACTTAAATTGCATATAACTTTTACGGTGTTCTTAAGTGCCAAATGCTATGAGGTGGGTCTTCAACCACATTCACTTCTGCCACCTCCAGCCCAAGTAAGGATGTACCTGACTGCCTCCCTTGCTTTCTCTATCACCAAAGAGGAAGCAAAAAAAAATATGGCTGCTTCTCTCTCTCAGGGTCTGATAACTCTAAATGTGAGCTAGGGGACACTGAGTATCTCCAGTTCTCATGCTTATAAATCTCAAAAGCATCCCTCGTCTCTGGACAGAAAGGCCTCAGTTAACACCCAACTCGCAAGCTTTCCTTAAATTGCAGCCCCTCCAACCAGGGTTAGACCCACTGCTTCCTGGCCCCCAGGTTGTCTGGGCAGCTTTCTTTGTCACACCTTTCTGCCTGCGTCTCACCTGTGTCCATCACACAGACCTAACCAGACATACAGGTGAGAATGCCAGGGGCTCTCTCCAGAGGAGTTTATTACCTTGGGTAGATGCAAACGGAGACCACAGGTCCAGCATGAATTAATTAATGGCGGTGTCTTAACAGCCTAAGAAACAACAGCTACACTAATTCTCAAGATGGTGGTTCTCAACCAAGGGTAATTTTGCTCCCCAGGGAACATCTATTAATGTCTGGAGATATTTTTGGTTGTCACAACTGGGGGAAGGAGGAGAACGCTACTGGTATCTAGTGGGTACAGGCCAGAGATGCTGCTCAACATCCTGCACAAGACAGCCCTGACCACAAAGAATGATCTGGCCCCAAATCTCACTAGTACTGGGTTGAGAATCCCTGAATTAGAGAAATGCTGCTCTTATTAACTTTGCTAGAAACTGTGTGAGGTTGCCCAAATCAAGCATATCGGTCACTAATCAGGTTATGAGGTGACTAGGGACAGACATGCACATAGGCAATATGTCACTGTCAGTAATGAGCAAAAGCTTGTTAATCTCCAAGTCTATTAGCATCGACCTTTACAGGAGAGAAAAGAGCATGGTTCCATCCCTTCTCTATGACTGAATATCCAGCCTTGAGAGTGGGGAAGAAACACTGCCACCATGCTGCTGTCTTGTCATGCCTCAAACAGCTTTATGTAACACGGCTCTTGACAGCTATCTCCTATAGAAACACTTCACTGTGCAAATTCTTAGCTGTGATCTAATATTTCTGTAGAGACTTTGAAGTGATAAATGTTATGGAAGCAAGCCAATAGGTTATGTGAGGGAAGAGAAGACAGTGCTTAGAGACATTTAATAATCTCCTTCTTACATTTACTGGAAATGACATTTTCAGCTCCTCCTTTGTATGCAGGTGGTGCTTTTGCTTTCTTGGTCCCTCCAGGGTGCTGGTAAAAGCGAAAGGGGCTGCACTGAGCCTCCTCCAACGACCCTAACAATCAGAGGGGAAGTGGCTGGCAACCCAATCTCATGCCTTCCTCTCCTGGAGAGCAAAAAAGTTGCTCCCAAATCTTGTGGCTGAAAATGGGCGTAGATATTCTAATGGAGAACAAAATGGGCAACACGTCACCAATAGCTGAAGGGGTGGCTCAACACACCCCACTCCCTTTGCTTTTGGCAGTTAACCTCAGCTGTGAGTGAAGGCTTGGATTCCCATGTCCTTGCAGACTGTTCTTCCACAGGTAATGATGTTGGACACTGCCTACCTTCCAGTTGGTTCTTAACATGTGTTCCTTGGCGCGGCACTCCTGAAAGATGAGCTTCCAACAAGAATAGTCGGAGATGCTGCTCTCTGGAAGGTGCCCTTCCTGCTGGCACAGCCTGTACCACAGCACTTCATCTTCCGCGATCACCTTCCATGTCTTGCTCACCTAAAACCGCAGAAGTGACACAAATGTCAGATCTTGCAATTAGAAAAGCCCCTTGCCATCCAAAAATCAATCAACACCTATATTACTGCCCTGGGTTTATGGCAGTATAAAATGTCTCATTAACAAAACACTCCGAGGTGAAAAAAAATACAAGCAAATGTTTCCAGTTTTATCTTTCAAGATTTCAAAATTGTTGTACCACCATATAATATCACATTTTAGACTACTTGGTTAAATTGAAACCTAATGAATAAGAAAATACACAAATACATAAAATGCAAAAAAAAATATAAACTTTAACACGGTAATTGGCTATATAATCATACATTGCTTTTCAGAACAGAATCTCTTTACTTTTACCAATAGTACTTGTATTTCTATTTATAGAATTGGAGATTGATGGCCTAAGAAAGGCTTTCATAAAACAAAAACCCATAACTTAAACTTCTGGTCATATAAGAAATTCAAATTCGTATTACATGTGAGAACTTAGATTTTAAATGTATAGATTTTCTTAAAATTAAAAGAAAACTCAAGCTGTTAACCGGGACTGTAAGATCCTATACAGAGAAATCAATGTTATGTCTGGCCTGAGTTTCAAATCCCAATAGTATTCAAAGGAAATGGCCGTTTTAGCTATTAGTGTTTTGTTTTCCAACCCTAATTTGGGGGGAAAACGGGTTTACTTCATCACAGGATAACGTACAAAGTTGGCCAGAGTGCAAAAGATGGACTCTGCCGTCAAGATGAGAAACTGGCCCGGCAGATCAGCGTGACCTGGGTCTGCAGCGCATTCTGGGAACGCAGGATCCAAGTGCCCAGTGCTTGCTGCCCACAGTGGGAGTGGTGACCAGTAGTTTGCAGTACCCGGTGCTCTTTAACATTCCCTTAGGGCCACTCTAAGGACAGAGAGACAAGAAAGGAGAATGGGAGAGAAAGCGAGAGCGAGCACACAGTGTGTGCAGGGCAGACTCTCACACACAAGGCCTTGGGTGATGGAACACTGATAGGGAGTTCACTCTTAGAACAGCAGGGTAAAGACCTACAAAACCCTGCTCCACAAAAGCAACAAGAAGGCTGCCAAAAATGACCACAACCAACTTTTTCGGAACTCTGGAAATTAATGAAAGGCTTGAAACATTCTGAGGAACATTCACGAAAAATGGCTGAATCTCAGCAAGAACAGTGACCTTTGACTTGTTTTAATTTGCCCTAATCCTATCTCCTCCTCCAGCTCCATGGTAGCCTTAAAAACCAATAGCTTCACAAGTTCGGCAGCTGTGAAAACTGGCAGTCTAGCAGTCACTGGAAAGGCCAGACAGGTTTAGAGCTCCCCAAAATTCCAATCCCCAGAGAACTGTCACCATTTGACCTGTCTGGCAGCTTGCTGGAAAGCTCTATGCTCAAAGCTTGTCTTTATCTGACCTGACTGCTTTCTCTACCCTATCTCCAGGGCATTTGTCCAAAACAATAGGGGCAACTGTTTTCACACTGCAGCTGCCTGAGGTGGCACTACCAGTTGGGGCTAGCAAGAGGCTGACCAAAAAGCTTAAAAGAAGAAACTGAGAAATGGGACGTCCACAGGGGGCTTTGAAAGCCTCCAATATATTCCTGGGAGTCTAGAATGCCACATGTGTGTACAGGGCTGTACATGTACACAAGAAAGACCTGAGAAGGCCCTGATCTCTCAACTCTGGCTAACCTTGAGGATCTGCATAAGCAGGAAGTGAAGGCTAAGGCAGAGCTGCAAACTGCTAGACCAGTGAAAGGAGTGCTCCAACATACAGAAAGCACCTCAGCAAAAGTTGAGAGACATAATGGTTCAATGGATGTAAGGAAATCCCTGTCTAATCACTAGCTCTAAGCTAACCAAGCAGCAACTTCAGCAGCTGCACATGACAAAAAATACAAACTAGAGAATTAGTCCAGAAAAGTCACTAAACAAACCACAGCAACAAGAAAAAAACCCAAAAAAACAGCAATAACAAATTCTGCAGAGGGAGGAGAAACTGATTTCCAGAATTGTCATTATTTAAATTGTCCAGTTTTTAACAAAAAAATTGTAAGACATGAAAAGAAACAGGAAGTAGGACACATACACAGGGGAAAAAAGCAGTCAGCAGAAACCATCCCTGAGAAAATCCAGAAATTGGGCTTACTAAACAGACTTTAAACAAGCTATTTTAAATATGTTCAAAATATGAAAGGAAAGCATGTCTAAAGAAATAAAGGAAAGTATAAGAACAATGTCTTCCCACATAGAGAATACTCATAAAGACATAGGAATTATAAAAAACAATCAAATGGAAGTTCTGACATTGAGAAGTACAGTAACTGAAACAAAAAATTCACTACAGGGGCTCAACAACAAATTTGAGCAGGCAAGGCTGAGTCAGGAGGATTGCTTGAGGACAGGAGTTCAAGACCAACCTGGGCACCATAGTAAGACCCTGTCTCTAAAAAAATAAAAAGTTTTTTAAAAATTGAGCTAGCAGAAAAACCATCAAATTTAAAGACAGGTCAATTGAGATTATTTAATCCAAGGAAGAAAAATAAAAAAGAAAGAAACCTCAAAACAACAAAACAAAAACGACACAAAAATGAGGAACACAAACAGAGCCTCAGAGGCCTGTGGGACACCACAGGCCTCTTGGTACACCATCCAAGTGTACCAACATATGCAAAACAAAGCTATATGGTAGCAGGGTTTTTGGTGTACTATTAGAATTAAGTGCGTATTAATCCAAACCAGGTTATTTTAAGTTAAGAGGTTCATTGCAATCCCTGGGAAACCATTAAGAAAAAAGAAACAAACAAAAAAATACAGTAAAAGAAACCAGGAAATTAAAATGGCATACCAAAAAATATCTATTTAACACAAAAGAAGGCAGGAATGAAGGAATAGAGGAACAACAAAAAGACATAAGACAAACAGAAAGAGGCTAAAGCTTACAAAGTAAAAATTTCTTGGTCAAAAACCAAGAACTCAGCTTAACTCAGTCTGAAAATTTCTGACTTTCCATCTCAAGCAAATCATATCAAAAATAATCATTACAACACCTTATTCAACCAAAAGCATACCAAAGCAATACCGACCAACGTAACACTCTGATGGTACGTTAAAGTTCTAGCCTCCTTAATCACACTTCTGCGGTATATGTGTGCGTGCAAGCTCCACGTGTGATACACAGTCCCATCACCTAAGTTGCTTTCTCTGTAGGCATGGACACTTTGCACAGAATCCACAGCATCGGAAGTTAGACTTAAGTGGGCATAAGTGGCAAGGTTTCTGTCATTTTTCTGAACCAAAGTGTCACATAGGGGCAGTGTTGGTGGTACAGTGGTGAACGTAGCTGCCTTCCAAAGTGTCACACTGCAATGCCACAGATGTCACACTGGCTCAAGTCTTCGAAGATTTAGAAATCGAAGAATTAAGAGGGATCTTGTAGATCAGTTAGGTGCATCTCCTCATTGCAAGACGGCTCCTCACAGCATCCCTGGCCAGTGCAGGGCCAGGCAATCCTGGAACGCCTCTAGTGCAGAGCTGACCTCCCAAGTAAGTCTGATCTATTAGACTGACTATTAGAAAGCACTTCCTTCCATTGTGTAGAAAACTAATTCTACCTATGGCCCTGATTTTGCCCTTCGGTAGAAGAGATCTATTCCCTCTTCCATCTGAGAGTCCCTCAAACAGCTGAAGACAGCCATCACATTCCCCCTCAGTCGTTTCTTCATTGGTCTAAATACCACCCATTTCCTTCTACTATTTGTCACATAGTTTCCATGCCCACACTCTCTGAATGTGCCCTAATATTTGTGCACCTGCAGTGTCTCTCTTCAAATATGGCACTCAGTACTGAATAACACCCCAAATATGGGCTGTCCAGTGCCATGAACAGAAGGATCTTATCAGACGTTAGGTTGCTACTTCACTTGTAGAATTTCATCACGACTACTCTACTAACGGGCCACTAAAGCTCCTGGAGTCTGTTTAATAAATTAAATATTTAAGGCAGACAGAAAGGTATAAAGAATACTACAAACATCCATGGAGTCACTACCCTGCATAAGAAGTAAAATATTGCTAATAAGCCTAAAACTCCTGTGTATCTCTCACTGTTCACATTCTCTTCCCCCCAGTTTGGTGTTCATCATTCTTCAGGGGTCCTCTGAAACACAAACTGCAGTTTTTAAACAAGTGCCTATTTCTTACCTCCATGGTATTATTTTTTGCACCTAAGTTCGTATCGTTCTAAACTTTCTATCCATTTTAAATCCCACCTGATTGCCCGCCCCACACCCCAGCATTTTAGCGTCCTCGGATCATATCTGAATCCCAATTCTGTCATCCATTGCATTAGCTACTTCTCCCATCCATTAGTCATCTGCAAAATATAGTCTGTGGGTCTTCACATCTTAATTTAAAGAAAAAAAAAAAAAAGTTAACCAGGATGGTGCTGAGGACAGAGCTGTGGCAAACCACTGGAGCCCACGCCCCAGGCTGACACGGATCCATTAAGCAGCCCACCCTGGGCATGGCCACAGCATCAGTTACAAATCCACTTAACCACACTGTCATCCCACACTTCTCCATCTCAGCCTTAAGGGCTCAGGAAAACAAACCCTCATCTGATCACAAGTGGTCAGGCAATAAAGAATGGGATAATGACTCAGTAACACTGGAGCTCCGGTTTGACTAGACAGAACACCAAGGTTTTATTTTTGGCAAGTTTGGTCCACAGCTGAGCCTACCCATGACACCCGGGTGGTGTCTGTCCATCTGTCTGTGCCAGAGTGAGTCTGAGCACCAGCCAATCATGAAGCACCAACAGGGATAGACCAACGTCAGCTGTGATGTGGCCAGGCCACAATTCAAATAGTTCCAGAACAGAGGACATCCCTTAACAGAGCCCTGGAATTCAGGATTAAATAAGGTATAAGACAAGGGGTAACAGACAGAGACCCTCACAGGTCTTCAAAAGCAAAAAGTGCTAACTAAACACTGGGCAGCTTTACCGTGATCCTTGGGATACATAAGCCTTCTTTGTAAAGACTGTAAGACACAAAATTTTGTAAAAACCATGAAACATAACTACTGAAACAAAAGAGTAAGAGTAGCTAAGAGATCGTATAAATGTAGTGATTATTTCATTACATGGACCAGCATTTCCCAAAGCATGTTAGGTAGAACAATAGCTCCTTGAGGTGTTGATAAGCATCTTAAGAAAGGACTCCGAAGTCAATGAGTTTAGGGAACACTGGTTTAAACAAAACTAAGCAGGATTCTTTGCTGCAGGACTGTTCAGAGCTTTGGATAGACTGACATGTGCTGCATATCTCTAAGAAGGGGATATAGGTTGAGTATCCCTTATCCCAAATGCTTGGGACCAGGAAGCTTTCAAATTTCCAATTTTTTTTTTCTTTTTGAGTTTTGGAATATTTGCATTATACAATCAAGCATCCCAAATCCAAAAATCTGAAATCTGAAATGCTCCAATGAGCATTTCCTTTGAGCATCATGTCAGCGCTCAAAAAGTTTCAGATGAGAGCATTTCAGATTTTGACTTTTGATTTGGGAGGTTCAATCTGTATAAGAAGCTGCATTTCTTAAACTGATTTGGTTCCTGACCTTTTTTTTGCAAGGAATTATCTCAAGAGCTCAGTGCTCTGCAGAAATCACTTTAGACAACACTGATATGGGTCAATCAGTTAAGACATGTACTGGGCACTAACTACGTACTGGGCAACAAGGCCAGCAATTCTCATCCACTTTCCACCACAAGCTGCCAAACCAATACCTTCTGCATGTGACAGACACGCCATGGATGCACTCAAACTAGGGGACTGCCTCCTGACAGCTGAGGAAGCTGCAGGGAAAAGTTTTGGTCCCTGTCCTTATACCCAAGTTGGAACACGAGACTGACCCCAAATTGGAGGGGGGGGGTAATCTTTTTAATTCCGTAGCCCAAAAATGAGCTACAAGGCTGGCCTTTTGTTAGATGGAGCCTCTGAATCATCAGCACTTCAGGAGAATCCAAATCCAGCACTCAATGACTGTAAACTAGAAAACCCCAATTAAACATCCTGGATGAGTTTTCATGAAAACTAAGCTGTACAAATTTCAGCCACTTTAAAATGGAAAAACTTTTCAATGGGACTTTCAGGAAGTCTCAAATATATTAGACCTTAGGCCGGGCACGGTGGCTCACGCCTGTAATCCTAGCTCTCTGGGAGGCTGAGGCGGGCGGATTGCTTGAGCTCAGGAGTTCAAGACCAGCCTGAGCAAGAGCGAGATCCCGTCTCTACTAAAAAAAAAAAAATAGAAAGAAATTATCTGAACAGCTAAAAATATATAGAAAAAATTAGCCGGGCATGGTGGCGCATGCCTGTACTCCCAGCTACTCTACTCGGGAGGCTGAGGCAGTAGGATCACTTGAGCCCAGGAGTTTGAGGTTGCTGTGAGCTAGGACGCCACGGCACTCTAGCCCAGGCAAAAGAGTGAGACTCTGTCTCCAAAAAAAAAAAAACAAACAAACAAACAAACAAAAAAACAGAAATGTGCCAATAATTTCTGCAGCATACTATAAAGGGAAAGTGCTTTTTTCCTTCTCTTAAGGGAGAACAAAAATTACAGGCTTTAAGAATTTGATTCTGAAGAAAAAAAAATCAACAAGAAAAAGACCTAGTTAAACTTTCACAAGCAAACTTCAAAGGGCCCACCAAAAGGAAATCTTTGTAATTGTTTTGATTTCTTAACTTATATTAATATTAAATCCAGCAAGTTTACAAGGCTGAATTTTCCAAAGCGCAAATGGTCTTTAATACCCCAGAATTGGAATGGCCCTGCTCAGTGAAGGCCCCACTGAGTGAGCCTCAGCTGCAAGAAATCTGTACTCAAAGTGTCTCTAGCATTTGCTTTAAACCACCACTGTGAACTGCAGCATTTAAAAAAAAAAAAAAAAAAAAAAGCTCTTGGCTCAAAAATTACCTTTATTAGCTCTGCCTGGATCAGGGTTACCAGTGAGGCTTAAGGGGGAGGGTGTCATTGTTCCTTCCACTCACACGCTCACAGGCCACATCTACTTGGAAAGGACACGTCACATACAGACGGCTCTCTATTTACTCATCATCTCAATTCCTCATTTGCTCTGGAACCCACTAGCTTTTGCCCCCATCATGCCACTGATTCTGGACAAGGTCACCAATAACCTGCAAGCTGCCAAATCCCATGGTCATTTCTCACTCCTCCTCTCACCTGACAAACAGTAGCGCCCTTTGATCACTTTCTCCTCCTGGAGAACGTTTATCCCGTGGTTCCAGGGTATTGTGCACCTGAGTTTTCTTCCTCCTTCACAGGGAACTCCTTCTGGGTCTCCTGCTGGCCTCTGATCCCATACTGTGCCAGGGCTCCAACCCTGAACCCCTCCTCTGTCTATACTCATTTCCTTGATGTTCTCATTTGGTTTCCTGGCTTTAAATACCATCGATGTTCTGACAGTTCCCAAATTTATATCTTCAGCCCAGAGCTCAACCAAGAACTCATCCTCAGCTTCCCATCCAACCACTGATCTTCCCCCAAAATGTGCTCCTCAAACAGTCTGCTCCTTGTGAGTAAATAGCGATCTTGTCCTTCTAGCTGCTTGGTCCAAACACCATATTGTCCTTGTTGACTCATTTTTTTCTCTCCCCAGGTCAAACCCATGCACGTCCTAACTCTGCCAGCTTCTGCTGGTGCCATCCTGGGCCAAGCCACCATGTCCTCTTCTCTGGATTATTTTGGTAGCCTCCTAACTGGTCTCCCTGCCACTGTCCTTGTCCTCCTACAGCCGATTTTCCACACAGCAGCTCAAATAGTCTCTTTAAAAAGGTAGGTCAGACCTTGTCAGTCCTCTGCTAAACATACTCCAAAGGCTTTCTGCCTCACTCAGAAAAAACTTCCAGCACTTGCTCTCCTGCCCCCATGCCCTATCGACAGTCCCCCTCCCTGTAGGGTCCTGTCCCATCCCTTCCACCAGAAACAAACAAAGAAAAAAAACTCCCAGTGCTTTTAATGGACTAAATGTCTTTCACATTCTGACCATCTCTCCTCTTAGTCCCTTCTGCACACCACAACCCATATTAGTTTCCTCTGGCTGCTCTAACAAACTACCACAAACTTAGTGGCTTAAAACAACACCGATTTATTCTCTTATAGTTCCGAAGGTCAGAAATATAAAATCAAGGTGTTGGCAGGGCTACATTCCTTCTGGAGGCTTCACAGGGAAATCTGTTTCCTTACCTTTTCTAGCTTCTAGAAACCACCTGCATTCCTTGGCTTGTGGCCCCTTCTTCCATCTTCAAAGCATAGCATCTTTTCTCCTCTCTGACCTCCTGCCTCCCTCTTATAAAGAGCAGGAGGCCAGTAATTATACTGGGTCCACCTGGATAATCCAAGATAATCACCCTCACCCCATCTTTAGATCCTTAACTTAATCACACCTGCAAAGGCCCTTTCCCAGGGATTAAGATGGGAAGGTATCTGGGAAGGCCATTATTTTGCATACCACAACCCACCCACTTTAACCTTCCTGTTGCTCCTCAAACACAGCTGCTGCACCTGTCTCAAGGCCTTTGCACTTGCTATTCCCCTCTGCCAGAGACCTGCACAGTTTCTTTTCTTTGCCCCTCCTTCAGGTCTTTGCTCAAAAGTCACCTTCTCTGTGACGTCTTCCCTGGCCACGAAAAAGTACAACCCGACCACACCTCTGCTGTCGTAGTTTTCTCCATATCTCCACTTATCACCACCTGATACACTTTCTATTTAATTACGCGTTTAGTGCATACAATGTAAGCTTTCTGAAAAGCAGGGTTTTAAATGTTTTGTTCACAGCTGTATTCACTATCTAGAACAGTGCCTGGCACATAGTGAGCCCTCTGTGAATAACTGAATGAGATGAAAGAAAAGTCTTTTTTAAAAAAATTGGATTCCTTTTATTCCCAAAGGTCATATAAACAGCTCAGCTCCTGGCATGTGCTGGCCTCAGCAGGCTTTCTTATTCAAATGCAATACCGTGCCTTCTGCTTTTTTCTTTCTTTTAAACTTTTTAATTATGGAAAGTTTCAGACACACGGAAGTAAAATAAGCAGTATAAACAACTCCCAAGTACCTATCAGTTCAACGATTTATCACTATTTTGCCATTCGTGTTTCATCTAGCTCTCAATCTGTTTTCTAGAGTTGCTTTACCTCTCCCTAAACCCCTGCTTAAAGGAGGCAGCCACTGCAATCATGTGAATTAAAAGGAACTCCTGAAGGTACTTGGGTCTTAGGCACACAAGGAACCTTCATATATCTCCCCGACAACGAAGCCTGGTGGCAAGGGTGAAAGACAAGAACTAAGGGAACCCTGCCAGCAACCTCGGATCTGCAGAATCATCTCTGCCATGGAAACCAATTCAGTCTCACTTGGCTATATGGATTCCTCACTTTCAAAGACTTCATTAAGATTATAGATCTTTAGCTATAAGCACTCAGATCTCAGTTTCTCCTACATGGGCCTCTGGTAAGATCATAAGATCATATTTTCCTTGAAATGTGAAATATTATAATCTAATATACTGGGTTTTAGTTACAGAATTACTTATTTTTGTATCACCTACTTCTTGCTCACTAGTTTTATCACAAATCTTACATTTTCAACCTCTGCATCTTCCCTCTTTTTATTTTTTAAATTAAAAAAAAAATTTTTTTTAGAGACAAGGTCTTACTCTGTCATCCAAAGCTGGAGTGCAGTGGTATGATCACAGCTCACCGCAGGCTCAAACTCCTGGACCAAGCGATCCTCCTGCCTCAGCCTCCCAAGTAGCTGGGACTTCAGGCATGCACCACTAACACCTGGCTAATTTATTTTTTTCAATTTTTTACAGAGACAAGGTTTCACTATGTTGCCTAGGCTGTTCTCGAACTCCTGGCCTCAAGCAATCCTCCCACAGTGCTGGGATTACAGGCATGAGCCACTGCACTTGACCCCCTCTTGTTCTTTACTGCTTTCTTTGTGCACATTTTTTCATTTTTCTGCCTTTTACTTGAAAAAACTGATATTGTTGATGTCCATGCAGCTAAATTTCTAAAATTACACATTGGGAAATACATAAAACTAAAATATATGTTAAAAATGAAAGGGCCGGGCATAGTAGCTCACACCATGTTCTATAGTTTTGCAGATATTACCAATGGAGGAAACTGGGGGAAGGGTACATGGGACCTCTCTGTACTATTTTTTGCAACTTCCTGTGGATTTATAATTATTTTAAAAGTTTAAAAAATGAATGTTGGTAAATACCTAAAAAAAAACCACCACTTCTCAGAATTATTCATGTCATGATATAATAATGGCAGACTTACTTTTCTCATAAAAACCAAATGATTTTATAATTTTGGAAATCAACAACTTTGTCATTGTTAGTCACTTAAAAATATTATCCTTTAAAGTGCCAGGAATCCTGTGGGCACAAAAGAAGATGAACATAAAATTATAAGTGGCAAAATGATAAAGCTGTTCAATGAATAGTCCAAGAAATAGCTTTGCTTACTAATAGCCACACTGTTTTCAAGATATTTCACTAAGAAATGCTCTCTCAGAGACACTAAGTCCCACGAGAGACAACTATTGACAGCAAGGAGCTAGAGACGTCAGCCTCACAGTCCAAAAGGATCGCAAATGAATGTAGCGAGGCTTTAGATTTGAAAACATAAAGCCTCATAAAGCAGAAAAAGAGGAGGGGATATGGAAAGGAGGCAGAGTCAGAGCAAAATCAGTTCTCCAGCATAGTTTGTGGCATAATTAAATCTCAAAAGGCCTCCCCCCAGCCAGGGTTCCTTACTGTTAGTCAGTTACCAATTTGGCATAGAGATCTAAGCAAACAGGTTTTCTCCAAGGACATACATATAGTTCCTGGTGCCAATTTCACATAACTGGCCCAATTTCACTAAAATCCC
Organism: Propithecus coquereli; assembly: GCF_000956105.1. NCBI lineage: Eukaryota > Metazoa > Chordata > Mammalia > Primates > Indriidae > Propithecus > Propithecus coquereli. Next base: position 309,658 of record NW_012154051.1, read on the forward strand.
AAAGTGCCTGGATTAAAAGAGAGAGAAAGAGAGACAGAGAGACAAAAAAACCAAGCCCCCTCTAAAACGAAACCATAAAGCAGCAGGGCATTCCATTCAACTGAAAGACTTCTTCCCTGTTTCAAAAATAAAAACGCCACAAGAAACAAATGAAAATACTACTGATTTTTTATGACTCTGTGGTTTTTATTTTAACGATTGAAGAAACAAAGCCAATTCTACAAACTACTGGCCATCCACTGTCATCTTCGTGTAAGAGCTCTATAAAAATCCCGGCTTCCTAGATCACTGCCGACTTAGTCACTGTACCTTTAAGGGGTTCTGTTTAAGAATATTTTTTTATTCTTTATACATGTGCTCTAAAAACTAGGTTAATAAAACAAAATAAAAAAACCCAAATCCGAATGGCCAAAGAGGGAAGAATTCTGGTGGACAATTGGACTACTGTGTTGCAAATTAAACTGTTCACACCTGCAGAATAATCTCACCAGCATAACCAATCTACCCTGCAATGCAGTCCCTTTGTACCTAAAGGGGATCTATTCTTCCACTAGATCCTATCTTTCACTGATAAACTCTTTGGATGAGAAAACCAGCAGCAGATGTGAAAGCCACATGGCTCTCTACAAAGCAGGAGAGCAAAAAGCAATGTTAAAAGAAATGATTCCTTAAACAGCAGCTCACTATCAAGAATGAAGATTTTATCATCTAATGCTGACTTTCTGTAAAGCAGCTAGCTAACAGACCCTGTTCCAAGACTTCAGCTAACAGCATCAGGCTGAAATCCAGGAGCTGGACTCATTTAGCTACACTCTTGTTTTCAACTCTTGGGAGCAGGGCCAATGTGTAAAGTTAGAATATAACAAATCAAATTTCCAAGGGGAAAGAAAACAATATAGGTACTCTCGCTTAATGCAATTGATAGGCTTTGAGCACAGTTTACACTTCAGCACACTTTTTTTTTTTTTAGTGAATTTTAGCCTTTAAATAATTTCCATCATTTCCTAAAGATATACACTCTGCATCAAAAAATATTTGCTCCCACTTAATACTGTGGCAATCAGGAATATCAAAAATCTTTTCAAATTCATATTTAAGTAGAAAAATAACTTCAAGCAAAATGCTTCATAAAGAAATAATGTAACACCACAAACTCACTAAACTGTCCTGTATCATGTGATTTCACTGAACTGCTACGGAGGTAGCAAGCTCTAGAGTCTAAATTTGGCTACAGTTTTCACCACTCTCAAACTGCCTTAATATTTTGAACTTCACATTGGTGCTGATGCTTTGAATTATAGTGTATAGTTTTCCTACACGCTCAACTTTACAGAGCCCTTTCTCTTGAAGGTGTAAACACCTGTGTAAAATGCATTATGAAATCCAGGGATGGAAATGGTAACCACTAAACAAACTAATTTTTTGGCAGTTATGGAAATGTATACTACAGTGTCTTCTAGGAAACACAGTTCATCAAAAACCAAATAGCAATCAAACACACATTTACTTATTAAAAACCAAGGGAAATCTATAAATGTAATACAGTACGTTAACAGAGTGATCATTTCAATAGATGCAGAAAAAGCATTTGACAAAATTCAAGATACTATCATGGTAAAATCTCTTTTAACAAATTAGGTATAGAAGGAACGTACCTCAACACAATAAAGGCCATATGTGGCAAACATACCGCTAATATCACACTCAATGGTGAAAAGTTGAAAACTTTTCTTCTATTATAAGATAAGTAACAAGACAAGAATATCCACTCTCACCACTTTTATTCAACATAGGACAACAAGTCCAAGCCAGAGCAATTAGGCAAGAGAAAGAAATAAAAAGCATCCAAATTGGAAAGGAAGAAGTTGTCCCTATTTGCAGACAACATGATCTCATATATAGAAAACCCTAAAAGACTCCATCAAAACACTGTTAAGGTAAATTCTTAACATAAAATCAGTAAAGTTGAGGGATACAAAATCAACATACAAAAATCAGCAGTGTTTCTATATACTAACAACAAACTATCTGAAAAAGAAATCAAGAAAACAATTCCACTCACAATACCTACAAAAAAAATAAAATACTTAGGAATAAATTCAACCAAAGTAGTGAAAGACCAGTACACTGAAAACTATAAAAAAAAGATCAAATAAATTGAAGATGCAAATAAATGGAAAGATATCCCATGTTCGTGGGTTGGAAAAATCAATACTGTTAAAATGTCCATACTACCCAAAGTGATCTACAGATTCAATGTAATCTCTATCAAAATTCTAAAGACATTTTTCACATAAATAGAAAAAAACAATTATAAAATTTTTATGGAACCAAAAAAGACCCTGAATAGCCAAAGTTATCTCGAGCAAAGAGAACAATGCAAACCATGTATTTGATAAGGGGTTAACATCCAAAATATAAGGAACTCAAACAACTCAATATCAAGAAAATAACCTAATTAAAAAATGAGCAAAGAACCTGAATAGACATTTCTCAAAGGAAAACATACAAATGGCCAACAGATGTATGTAAAATGATGTTCAACATCACTAATCACTAGAGAAAGGCAAATTAAAACCACAATGAGCTATCACGTCATACCTGTTAGAATGGCAATTATCAAAAAGATGAAAGGTAAGTGTTGGAAAAGATGTGGAGAAAAGGAAACCCCTGCACACTGTTGGTAGGAATGTAAATTAACACAGCCATTATGGAAACAGAGGTTCCTCAGAAAATCAAAATTAGAACTACCATATGATCCATCAACCCCATTACTGAATATATACCCGAAGGAAATGAAATCAG
>NW_012154051.1:312512-313208 GCF_000956105.1 Propithecus coquereli
GCCGGGCACGGTGGCTCACGCCTGTAATCCTAGCTCTCTGGGAGGCTGAGGCGGGCGGATTGCTTGAGCTCAGGAGTTCAAGACCAGCCTGAGCAAGAGCGAGATCCCGTCTCTACTAAAAAAAAAAAAATAGAAAGAAATTATCTGAACAGCTAAAAATATATAGAAAAAATTAGCCGGGCATGGTGGCGCATGCCTGTACTCCCAGCTACTCTACTCGGGAGGCTGAGGCAGTAGGATCACTTGAGCCCAGGAGTTTGAGGTTGCTGTGAGCTAGGACGCCACGGCACTCTAGCCCAGGCAAAAGAGTGAGACTCTGTCTCCAAAAAAAAAAAAACAAACAAACAAACAAACAAAAAAACAGAAATGTGCCAATAATTTCTGCAGCATACTATAAAGGGAAAGTGCTTTTTTCCTTCTCTTAAGGGAGAACAAAAATTACAGGCTTTAAGAATTTGATTCTGAAGAAAAAAAAATCAACAAGAAAAAGACCTAGTTAAACTTTCACAAGCAAACTTCAAAGGGCCCACCAAAAGGAAATCTTTGTAATTGTTTTGATTTCTTAACTTATATTAATATTAAATCCAGCAAGTTTACAAGGCTGAATTTTCCAAAGCGCAAATGGTCTTTAATACCCCAGAATTGGAATGGCCCTGCTCAGTGAAGGCCCCACTGAGTGAGCCTCAGCTGCAAGAA
>NW_012154051.1:314026-334826 GCF_000956105.1 Propithecus coquereli
ATGAAATGTGAGGTAATATACATGTTAATTAGTTTGACAGGAGGAATAAGTTCAAGAGTTCTACTGTACAATATGGTTACTACAGTTAATAATGTATACTTGAAAATTTTTTTCTATATGCGTGGGTGTGTGTGTGTGTTTGTGTCTATACTTGAATATCAGTAAGAGTAGATTTTAAGTGTTCTCACTACAAAAAATGATATGTGAGGTAATATACATGTTAATTAGTTTGATTGAGCCAGTTCACAATGCATACATATTTAAAAACATCATGCTGTACACAATAAATATATATAGTTTTTACTTGTCAATGTAAAACAATAAAATATATTTTTTAAAGAAGAAAAATTAATTATACACTCTTGGCCAAAAAGACAAGAAGAGAACAATTTTAATGGCATAAAAACCTTTGCCTCTACAAGTGTGGCCAGGGCCACATTCACATCACCTGGTTAGAAATGTAGACTATCAGGCCCCACCCCAGACCTCCTGAATCCAGATTTACTTTTTATCGAGATTCCCCCATGATTCGTACACACAATGAGGTCTGGCCTAAATGACATATCTCACCATTCCACTCCACAGGCATATGTCCCAGAGTGAGCACGAGATGGGTGACGCTGATCTGCAATTCCCTCAGTGAGTCTCAGTTCTCACGCACGTTACACCTCACTGAGTGGGAGTCTGGTGTGTAAATGGTAATTTGGCCTGTACACCTAAAATATGACTTCACTGTTCTGTCCCCGAGCTGACCCTCAGCTAGCGACCTAACAATTGGCTTGATTTAACCAAGAGTTCACATCTTTGCATTAAAACTGTGAGAACATTAACAGCACAGGCAAGCTCAATAAAAGCTGAGCACAAAGCTGTCAGCCTCTAGCATGCTGCCACAGGTCAGCCGTAACTCAGACTGCAGGAGAAGAGAGCTCTTGAGTAGACGGTCACAGAAAGATACACACCAAGTGGTGATGTGGAACACCACCCTTTAAGGTCAAGGTTGCTTTCCTTCAAGTAAATTTCCTAACCAATTCATTGATTCTGTAAAGCAAATTTCTGTTACCCAGTACCTTCCTATACTTCAATCACACATTTAGGAAAATCTTGAACATCTGTTAATGACAGCTTACCTGTGCACACCTTCCTAGTTCTTTCCTGTCCAGATACTGAAATATATTGATTGCCAATTCATAAGGCAGTTGGATATCAAAGAAGGGCACATCATCCATTTCATTCTGAGGAGAAAAAAAGAAAGGAAATAAGTTTATGATTCTGAGATACGAAAATAATTCGTATTTACAGGCCCCGTAAATGACCAGGGATATTCTTAGATGGTGACAAGGGAGATGAAGCTGTTTCCCAGGAAAAAAGTGGTCTCACTTTTTCATGGAGTAATCATGGAACTAATTCAGAACTTGCCAGCCACTCTCAATTCTCTAACCCCCAAACCACCCCTCCTCACATTCACTTATGAAATCCACATGACTGTTTCCCATAATGCTTCAAAAGGAGAAGCAGGGGTGCTATCTTACATCCTGGGGTACACCACAGGAATCAGTGCAAAGGTTTGTGGGAAGCCTCCTGCCTTCTATGGAAAGGTGAGCAGCAGGTGGCCAAGAAAGTGAGCCTTGAAATCAAAGAGGCCACCTCTCCTCCCAGGAAAACCACTATACTCCCAACTTGGAAGGAGTGAGCACCCACAGCTGGAGAAATGCTGCCCGAGGTCACTAAAAGGTTTTCATCAGGAAAAGAATAGGGCTGTGACCATGAGCAAAAAGTAAATAAATGGAACGCTGCTCTTGATTGAGATGGCGAACACCATCTCTCCTTGGCCCTGGAGAAGAACAAGGTTTCCCAATGCTCTCAGGGGCTTAGGCTGGTTAACCTGAGTGAGCCAGTGCAAACAAAGCAGTTCTTCTTTGGTGTCATTTATTAATGCAGAGAAATTAGAGCTCGCCTGCCTTTGGATAAGCAATTAGAGATGAGGTAACAGGCTTTACTTGAGAGATAAGGCTGTCATGACGATCCTGGTAGCACAAAGAAATATGAGTGTGAAACAGAAAAAAGGCAAGTGTGCATACGTACCTCTCTGCCTGTTCCCAAATCCACCTGCCAAGGCTCACTTTGGTATGTGCTGCTGCAAAGCTAGGGAAAGCTGCATTCTTTGTCCCAATAGAACTTGCTTAATAAAATTCATTTTTAATAAGCTTTGACTGACATCAATGACTTATTGGTTTCAAAAAAATTGTTATTCACCACTCAAACACAACAGTCTTATGTATCGCAAGGCTGTAGTCTCAAACTAGAAAACAGTCTCAGCATTTTTAAGGGAATATGAGCACTGATTTAGACCCTATCAAGACTCAGGGTAACCAGAATCTATTTAGAACTCAGAAAAATCAGCAAGAAAAAATCAAACAGCCCTATCAAAAAGTGGGCAAAGGATATGAACAGAAACTTTGCAAAAGAAGACAGAATAATGGCCAAAAAACATATGAAAAAATGCTCAACATCTCTAATGATCAGGCAAATGCAAATCAAAACCACAATGAGATATCACCTATCTCCAGTGAGACTGGCCTTTATCAAAAAGACCCAAAACAATAAATGTTGGCGTGGATGCGGAGAGGTAGGAACACTCATACACTGCTGGTGGGACTGCAAATTAGTGCAACCTCTGCGGAAAGCAATATGGAGATACCTTAAAGAGATACAAGTAGAACTACCATTTGACCCAGCAATCCCATTACTGGGCATCTACCCAAAAGAGCAAAAGTGGCTCTATGAAAAAGACACCTGCACTCGAATGTTCATAGCAGCACAATTCACAATTGCAAAGATGTGGAAACAACCCAAGTGTCCATCGATACATGAGTGGATTAATAAACTGTGGTATATGTATACCATGGAGTACTATTCAGCTTTAAGAAACAATGGTGATATAGCACCTCTTATATACTCCTGGAAAGCGCTGGAACACATTCTACTAAGTGAGGTATCCCAAGAATGGAAAAACAAGCACCACATGTACTCACCATCAAACTGGTATTAGCTGATCAACATTTAAGTGCACATATAAGAATAACATGTATTAGATGTCGGGCATGGAGAGGGAGGAGGGGACAGGCATATGCACAAACAATGAGTGGGATGCGCACCTCCGGGGGAATGGACACACTTGAAGCTTGGACTTGGGGGGGAGGGAGGGTAAGGGCATCATACGTAACCTAATCATCTGTACCCCCATAACATGCTGAAATAAAAAAAAAAAGGAAAAAAAAGACTCAGGCTAAAGATTTTTCTGGAATCATGCTTCTATTCATCTAGGCATCTCAGGATTAAAAATTAATCCAGAGCATAAGAAGGAAATGTGGTATTCAACTACGAAAACAGTGCAAAGTTAAATAGGAAGGCCAAAAAGGATCTCTAGAGGAAAAGAGAAAAAGAGCTGACAGCTCTCTGTGGGCAAAGAAGGAACAGAATGTTAAATCAGGAGAGAAATGTTGGCCATAAAGAAAAAAACAGGAAAAAAAAATCTGCAAGTTCAATTAGAAGACACAGGGTCCGTGCCTAAAAAAACAATGGAGAGTCATTGGTCTAATGTCAGGCTAGGTCTCCTCACACAACTAACTGGCTTCACTCATCAAGAAAAAGAGGCATCACTTTCTCTCTCAATCCAGATACAACTTGAGACTCCTCAACACAACACTGGAGGGAGTCACTGCCTGTCAAGGAAAGCTGCACACAAGGCAAGATGTTCATCTGCAAAACTGAACTTCCTACTGCTTTCTCTGTGGGATTATTTTGATTTCGTGAAATGGAGAGATTGGCCTACTTTACCTACTCGGTAAAGAAACAAGAGAATAATGTTCCTTATCCTCATACAACTAGAACAAAGTCAAAGAAAAGCCTGCACTCACTGAAACTGAAGTTTCATTTAGCTTTTCACTGTTAGAGACTTGCCAGGCATTGCTTTCTTCAATTGGTCCCATTCAGGACTCCATATGAACTGGTTTCTGAACTTGACACAACTCTGATGAGGCACGAGACAGCATCTGCTTTGTTTTTAGTTATTCTGGTGCAGAAAAGTCACACTTCTAGTCGCAGGAGCCTTCCAGCTTTTGCCTGTTCAGTTGGCCTATTCTCCATCCTCACCCTGGAAGATAATAATGGCTCTGTCTTAGCATAACCCCAGCCCTGCCACCGTATCTTGATCCCAACCACCACAATCTCTGAGATACAGCACAGCACAGTTCAAACTGATTGAGAGCAAAGATTGAAACTGATAAACCTGTTCTGCCACCTTACCAGCCAAGCGACTGGGCTAAACGCATTCTGGGGTTCCTCATCTGTAAAACAGACAAATGCTATTAAGAATAAAATGAGACTCCACACTGGATCACTGTTAATTAATGCACGTACTGTGATGGTTCTTGACTATTTGAAAGTTCTGGAAGGTAACCACTGTTTCAAAGCACTGAATTGTAATTATGTAAATGCCAACATTACACAGCCAACCTTTTTTTTCCCCCCCAATCATTGTGCTCTTACAATTATGATCTAAAATCCAAAACAGAACAAGTCCCAGATTTCCATGTAAATGACCTTCCCTGTTGCTAACCACTGGCTGGGAAATGGCAGAGGGAAAAAAAAAGAAACCAATATACTAAAAGAAGATCCACATCTTAAGAAAGATGTAGACTCATGAGGTCAGGAGACCAAATGCTGACATTTCATGCTGCACACTTGGAATAATTTTGGCAAGACATTCTATCAATGGCTCTTGTAGTGGATGCTGTAGCAGGTCACTCGGATCCCCACTTTAGGTCCCAGACACTGATGCCCCTGGATGAAAATGCTGCATGCTATTGACTCATAGCTGAGTCCCTTCCTAGGCATTGCCTTTGGCCAAACAAGCTGCTTTGTCCAAGTTACATCCCCTCCCCGTGGGCAGCCTACACTCAATGCCTAGTCAATGACTGGGCACAAAGGCCTGGCCCCCCTGCCTCAATTCGGGACCTCTCTGAAAGGCTGACCCACTAAAGCACCTACATGCAAATCTCCATCTCAGAGTCTGTTTTGTGCAAAGTCCAACCTTTTTACCAAAACCACAGATGTGACCCATGATAGTCCTGTGTTCAATACATTCCCAAGGGTTCCTATGCACAACACCAGAGACATTAGTCTAGATAGCCTACTTCCCTCTGAAGGAGGCATACTGGAATGCAGGTAATTGAGAGTGATGTTATTACACAGACAGACAGACAGACAGCCAGCCAGCCAACCAGCCAGCCAGCCAACAAAATAGAGTAAATTCAAGGATAAGTAAATGATTCATAAACTTCAGTTTGTTATTAGTAACATATCATTTGGGAAACACCTTATAAAAGACAGAGTTACGAACATGTTTGAAAACATAACTTTTTTATATAGGTAGGCATGATTTCACAAGAATATGAAACCACATCCTGGACAAAGGCTGTAGCCTGGTAACCACATAAATCCTAATACTGTAGCAGCAGCAGAATGTCTTAAGCACTCTGATCTGGTACTTCCCACAGTTCACAAATGCAGGTAAAAAACACTACTTGCTACTAGTGTGCAGAGAAATACCTTGTTTCTAACAGATGTTCCCAATACACATAAAAAATGTTTGAGGTGATGGATATGCTAATTACCCTGATTTGATCATTACACATTGTATACATTTATTGAAATGTCACACTGTACCCCATAAATAAGTACAATTATAATACCGCAATTAAAAATAATAAAAATAGATAAAAGATGCTATCAGACTTCAGCCACCTAGACTGTTGTAAAGCACACAGCCATCCAAAGTTATGGGCCACATTAATCTGACTCTATATTGACTTAAAAACACGAAAATGGATAACTTGGCATTTCAGAAATAAATATATTTCAAGAAGGAAGAAATTAAAGGCATTGGAAATATTAATATAGGGAAACTCGGTCACACTATAAAAATATCAGTGTCACTACAATGTTTAGAGAGAATAATTTTATAGCAATTTAACGGCACCCAGCAATGTGAGACCAGACAAATTTACTCTACAGAAGACCAGTAAATTCAAAGTATTAACATTCCTTCAAATTTAAAGAAAAGTATCTTTTTCATAACATACAACCTGGCTTTTAATTCCTTGACAATGACTCAGATAATGATTCTCTATCAGTATTGGTGACTCTTGTCCTGTGTTAAACATCAAAATCACCTGTGTAGTTAAAAAAAAAAAAAAAAAAAAAAAGAAGTGCTCAGGTTCCCACCAAATTTCCAGATCTACTGCTTAAACATCTTTCTCAGGGGATCCTCAAGTCCATTAAAAGTTGAGAACCACAACCCTAAATCACAGGCAGATATAAAAATCAATCCATCCCCTCTTTCCTAATCAAGCAAAAAAAACCCACACAAAGGGGTCATATTACTTTGTTAATTTGAAGTCAGTGAACACTAGATTTTCCCAAAGTCTACTGGACTTACTCCAAAAATGCTGAGAGAAATTGCAAATAGATCCATCCCCAGGGAGGCTGATTTGTACTCCTATGTGCTAATGTAAGACTAATTCTGTAAATGGATTGGTTTTTTGCCTTACTGTTAGAAATTTAATCTGTCTTCTCTTGTTTAACAGAAGAAGGGATAATTACTAAGAGCCAAATCAGTAAAAAGTAAAGAAACTGACTTATGGTTTTTGTTCCCAATGTACACCTCCAGGGCAAAGAGAACATGAAAGATCTCTCTAGGTGGTGTTTTCAGAAACCGAGAAAAGCACCTCGAGTTCAAATAAGAGATCTGTAATACCATTTCTATTAAATCTGTGACTGAAAGGAGACTCTCTTCTCAAGTTTATCTCAACTTTCCACATACTGCAAAAGCTGAGCAGAGCAGACCCATGCAATTTCAACCAAAGGGAATGGATGAGTTCCAGTTTCACTTTTATCTTCTTTAAGGCCAAAAAAATTGGTTGGCTGGGGGGAAAAAGTCTGAAACGCTGTCAAGATAATCAGGCATCTGTTTACGATCCCCAATTTGTCTCAAAATGCACAAAGAACGAAATGTCAGAAATACCAACACATTGACGGTGGTAGCCTTTGAGCAATGACATTGAGCGATTTTTGTTTTCTTCTTTCTATTCTGCTGAATTTCCTAAGTATTTCTACAGTGAGCATTCAATATTTTTACAGACATGGCAAAGCAATACATTTTTTAAATAATTTATGTTCAAAACACTATCTGAATTCAGGGTCACGCCAGGGACTGGAGGGAGGGAGGTGCTGTTAGCAAATGTACGAGAAATGGCGTCTACATTCAAAGAGCTAAAATCTTTTATAGAGGTAAGTCACCATCATGTAAAATGGAATAAATATGGGAGACTACAAAAGGCAATATAGATAGTCCCCTGAGGTATTCCAAAGTTCATTAGTAAGCTGGCTATTTAGAACTTGGAAATCATTTCTCCAAAGAAACAATGCTATAAAGAGTGGTTAAGCTCCCAAGCAGTCCACAAAAAGCCAATTTATCTCTTAACATTTAATCTAATCCCCATGCCCAGCTGTGAGGAAGAGCAAAAGGTATTCAATAAAAATCTGTTGACTGCATGTGTGGATGATATAACTGAACTATTACTCTACAGAATCTAACCAGCCCAGTGCATTACACACAGTAGACGCACAATAAATGTCCATGGGATTTATCTTTTTTTTTTTTTTTAAAAAAACAGGAATAAGCTTTCCATCTTCAAGACACATTCTCATTCCCCTGGGGACTCTGGCAAGGGAGGGAGAGAATGCCAGAATAAAGGACTGGGGGAGCCAGTGCTGAGGGGGTCCCAGGAGGCTGGGTGTGGCAGTGAAGGAAGTTAGCGTGAAACAAAACAGGCTGGACCTCTGCTTTAAAAGCCCCCTTTTAGTCTAAACTGAGATCAGCGCTTTAGGACACAGCCAGGAGAGAAAACGGGGAGAGAAGGTCCAGATCCCAGAGGGGTGTGGATTTGTCTGTGCAAATCCAGGTGGTAATGCTTGGGCGCAGTGGCTCACGCCTGTAATCCCCAGCACTTTGGGAGGCTGAGGCAAGAGGATCACTTGAAGCCAGGAGTTCACGATCAGCGTGGGCAACAAAGTGAGACCCCCTCCCCATCTCTAAAAATAAAAAAACTTTTGTAAAAACTAGCTAAGTGTGGTTTTCCCAACTATAGCTCTAGCTATTCAGGAGGCTGAGATGGGAGGATCACTTGAGCCCAGGAATTCGAGGTTACAGTAAGCTATGATCACCCACTGCACTCCAGCCTGAGCAACAGAAAAAGACCCCATCTCTTTAAACACACACACACACCTGTAATCCTAGCATTCTGGGAGGCCAAGATGGGAGGATCACTTGAGCTCAGAAGTTCAAGACAAGCCTGAGCAAGAGCGAGACCCCTGTCTCTCTTCTAAAAATGGAAAAAATTAGCCAGGCATGGTGGCACATGCCTGCAGTCCCAGCTACTCAAGAGGCTGAGGCAGGAGCATCACTTGAGCTTGCAGTGAGCTAGGTGGATGCCAGGGCACTCTAGCCCCAGCAAGAGAGCAAGACCCTGTCTCAAGAAAAAAAAAAAAACAAGTTAAGCCATTAAATTGATCTTGTTGGCAACACAGATGCAGGCTCTGACAGGTTAAACATTGACAGAGATGAGTGATAAATAGTGTCCAGTAATATTAAAACTTTTTGCAAGCCTGAAACCCCAAATCTTAACCTTGAAGGATGCTTGGAATGTTCACAAGGGTTTTAACAACCAGCCTCTTTATAACATTGCTGTTAGAAGCAGCAATTCTGCTGTTATTTCAACTCCACGAATGTAGACAGGGCCCCTATTGCACCAGTAAGACAGGTGGGGGTAGAAGAGTAAGTAAGACAACAGATCCTGTCCTCCAGGAATCCCCAATCCAAGAGGTGGGGAAGCTAGGAGCGTATCAGGGGTAAGTTTTAGTAAATAGGAAGTGAAATAACATGGTGAACTTTTCTGCAGTACTAATAATAGTACCAGCTTAAATTTATTAGCTGCTTACGGCATGCCAGGCTGGTGCTAAGTAAGTTCCATGTCTTATTTCACTGCCTCTTCACAATATGGGCACTAGCATCACCCTCACTTGACAGGGTAAGACAGGGTGAGTTAACTTGCCCAAGGTCAAACAGCTAGCCAACAGCAGAGCCTGAATCTGAACTCGGGTCTACTGACTCCAGAGCCCAGACCTGTAACTGGGGCTGTCCTGCCTTCATTGATGTCATTCTTTTAGTTAAAAGAGAAAAGACCCTAGGCTCTCTGAGGACAGGGATTCTGTCCATTCTGTTTAAGGCTGATTCTCCAGCACCTAATATGGCAGATGAACAAGAAACACAGTATCCTTATTCACAGTTTTACTTTCCACAGTTTCAGCTATTCATGGTACAGTACAATATTTGGAGACCACATTCACATAACTTTTATTGCAGTATATTTTTGTATTAATAATTGTTCTATTTTATTACTGTTGTTTAATCTCTTAGTTTACAAATTAAACTTTATTATAGGTATGTATGTATACGAAAAAACATATATAGGATTAGGTACCATCTGTGGTTTCAAGCACCCACTGGGGCACTTGGCATGTATCTCCCGCAGATAATGGGGGGACTAATGCAGTCCCACAGTTAGTGCTGCTTCCAATGCCCACCTAAAGTGGACGTCTGTTATTGCTGTTGTTTCCTGCCTAACGTCCATTCTCTCTTCTTTAGGAAACCACCCCCCTCCCACTCTTAACCAACATGATTTAGGTGGGGCTAACCCCACCCTTCTCTTCAGGAGTGGGCAATGGATACAAGTCTGGCCAATTTGAATCAGTAATTGGCTTAAAGATGGACACATGACCCAGTTTGGACCAACAGGAATTTAGGTTCACGACTTTTGCTCTCTTTCCCCTGAGTTGCTAGGCTGATAGAACGTAAGACTGGAGCTGCTGGTAACCACTTTGTCCTCAAGAGGAGAGCTTGCCTGTGAATAAAGCCAACGAAAGGAAAGCAGGACTAAGAGGAAGAGAGATTTCTAGTTATATTATGTAAACACTCACAACAAGCACTACCACCTGGAATTTTCAGTTACATGAATTAATAGATTCCAGTTTTGGTTTTTTTAAGCCAGTTTGAGTGGGGTACCTGTTGCTTGCAGCCAAGAGTCCTGATACACCGCCTAAAATAAAAATGGAACCAAGCAACTGTATATTACAACCACCACGCTGAAGGCGGCAGCCTACTTGCAACTATACTCAGGTGGCTCCACTATCTCCAAGAAGCCTCAGTTTACAGAGAAAGGAATGGAAGGCAAAAGAAAGAGAAAGTGCCTATGCCTCTGTAATTGTGACCACGGGTGTGACATTTCTTTCACTAGTTTAACTACCTACTAAGACTATCATCAAGTGCCAATTTATGTATTCCTAACCTATTACCTAAAAAGAAATGGCTGCTAAGTACTATTATTAAAAGCTTCATAAAAGAGGCAGCTCAGGAGGGGTCATTTCTAAGTTTTCATTTCAGTTGTGCCTGTTCATCAAAGGTGCTGGCCTATACCCAGCCAGAGGACCATCCGAGACAGTGCTGTTCACCTACCCATCAAAAGGCAACTTAACTCTTGATTGCTAACTTATTAGTTGTTCTCACTCTAGTGATGACGCTGAAAACTCTGGAAGATATGACACCAAAAATACAACAGGATGCACTAATATTAATACAAGGGTGTGCCAAAGATTGGAGAAGAGTGTTAGAAGGTAGCACCAGATTTTTATTTCCCTTTCACGTCAACCGGATCAGCCTGTAAGTAGAGTTTCTGGGATGTTCCAAATGGAACAAAATCTTCCTTTCAGGGGTCACCCATGGATCAAGCAAGGATTTGGGGGAAGACACAAGGCAAAGATCACAAACTGGTGACCCCAGGCCGATCCAGCCCACAGAACGGTTTTAACCTGCAGTGTTAACACCTAAAATGTGATTAATTTTTTGGTATTAGTTACCAACAATTAAAAATGAGAAGAGTCTGTGGGGTAGATTGTAGTGACAGTCCCTAACTTGGTCATGCCTTCCTGAATCCAGGCACTTGGGTAAGTCCATACTGACTCTGGGGTTGGCCATATGACTTGCTTTACACAATGTGACAATAACACTGTCTTCCATTCCCCTCTCTATAATGAGACTTCAAAAGCACCTGGGCATTGGGGCTTGCCCTCTTGCTGTTCTCAAAACACGTAGAAGGACCACGTGGGGCTAAGTTGCTGGATGACAAGAGACTCATAACCCAGACACACATCTACCCATACAAAGAGAGAGACACACACACACACACACACAGCCAACCAGCCAACTCCCAGAAGCAGAGCTGCCTAGGTGACCAGCAGTTAACTTCAAATGTGTGACCTCACCCATACCCAGTTGAAACTGCCACCACGCAAAATGGTGAGCTAATAGTGGCTATTTTAATCCAAAGTTTTGGGGTGGTTTTTTTATGCAGCAAAAACTGAAGAGTCAACATAAAAATACATATTCTCAATTTTTAAAAAATCTAGAGGTCTTACAACACAGGACCACATTCCTACATGGCAACAACCAGCTAACATGGGCAGTGGCTACCACCTTTAGCCCAGCCATAGCATGTATTTCCCACTTTGTCATTTCCTATCAGCTCGCCCATGCTGGACCAAGTACAGCTGCTTTATGTCATTTCAGTTGGGTGTTTTATTTATGATAACAAAGAAAGTGAAATACTATATTCCACATACTAGAGTTACCATCAAAAGTGAAAAAACCAGTACAACCACTTTGGAAAACTTTCAACATTTACCAAGGCTGATATAGGCACATCTTAGGACTCAGCAATTCCACTCCCAGGTGAATACTGAGGAAAAATGTGTACACGTTCCAAAAGATGTACAAAACATTCACAGTGGCACTACTGACAGCCCCAAACTGGCTACTAACAAATTAGCAATAATGCACATCAACAATAAAATGTGGTACATTCATAAGGATCAATCTCACAGATAATGCTATACGCAAGAATCCAGACACAAAAGAATATGTGCTGTATGGTTCCACTTATATATAGTTCAAAAGCAGATGAATTAAAATGTGGATAGAAGTCAGGTGAGTGGCTACCACTGAGCAGAAGAGAACATGGGGTGGGGGTGGGGTTCTGACATGCTGTTCTGTGACCTGGGTGCTGCTTACACAGATATGTACACTTGAAAATTAGTTGAGCTATACATTTATGATTTTCACACTTCAATAGATCAGAAAAAAATTTTAAAAAGTGGGAAAACCAAACCAAGAGAGCCATGTTTCAAGACATTTCGTACACTGACATGTTTAATGTGACCAAAAGAATGGTTGCCACTATGAAACGAACCATAAAACTATGGGTGGAATCTGAAAAAGATTAACACCTGATGAGCCGGGAAAAAAGGACCCAATATACAACACCTAGCCTACTTCACTCACCTGCATTAACTGCCTGACCCCTGTGGGCTTTGGGGCTTGCAGCCATTGACATAGGAATTCAAGCCTCTTCTATAAATTTTACCAGCATTTCTCAGACTGAACATACTGGGTAGGTTTAGTGTCTCTTAAAAAATCAGTTACTTTCCTAATGTTCACCTACCAGATGGGGTTGAAAATGGCCACTGGAGAAGGCTGTTCTGGAGAACTGAAGAAGAAAATGTCTTTGAACCCTTAAAATAGTACCAAAGAGAAAGTAACCATATATTACTACTTTATTTACAGCAGTATTACTAATGATTGCAAAGTATTTTTAAGAAGAAGTGCCCCAGAGATTGGACGTTGCTCACAGCACAGCCTAGTAACACCTAATGCGGTGATTCTGAATGGGGCAGAGACAGTGCATTCCAGGGAGACAGGGTAGGCTTTATCCAACTAAATATGAAACGGATTTTAATATGCCCCCAGATCCTTCAGCAGACAGGTCTCCTCCATTTTCACAATACAGTTGACCCTTGAACATGGGCTTGAACTGCGTGGGTCCACTTACATGCAGATTTTTTCCAATAAAAGTTGCACTGTGTTTGCCCCTTCCTCCTCAGGCTACTCAGCATGAAGGTGACAAGGATGACGACCTTTATGGTGAGCCACTTCCATTTAACAAATAGTCAATATATTTTCTCATGATTAACATTTTTTCTCTAGCTTATTGTAAGAATACAAGATGTAACACATATAACATACAAAATATGTGTTAACCAACTGTTAATGTTATCACTAAGGTTTCTGGTCAACAGTAGGCTATTAGTTGTTAAGTTTTGGGGGGGTCAAAAGTTACACGCAGATCTTCGACTGGAGGGGAGGTCATGACTCCTAACCCTCACATTGCTCAAAGGACCACTGTACTTGATTTACTTCTCCATTATTTTTGGTATCCATGCCTCCCTCAGAAGTGTTACAGCTGAAAACCATCAAGAATGAGGACCTTAAACCACAGGAGGCTAGATAGTAGAGTACAATGCCTGAAACCCAGTTGATGATTTCAATCAGATTTCTGGACCCCTCCCCTGGCAATTGACTCAGCAGGTCTGGGGAAGGCCCACCTGTATTTTAACAAGACCTCAGGTGCTTCTTATGCCAACTCAAGTTTTCACTTGGTGAAATTTAGAGTCCAAAACACCTGGGCCCAAATTCAATACCCAGAATCCATCCGCTGGGTAACCACGGGCAAATGACAGAAAATCTGAGTTTATTTCTAAAAAGGAGAGTTAGAACCTACCTCAGAGGATTGTTGTATTAGAATTAAGGCAGCACACAGGACCAGGCACTTCATAAAAACTCAAATAGCGCCTATTGTTATTTGAATAAAACTACATATTACATAAAATACACAATTGTTTCTTGAAACAATTTGCCACTTAAAGAATTACTCCTAGTTGGAAAGCTGTAGGGGTTTCCTTTGAGCCTAATTTAAATCAAACTCTGGGAGGCTGAGGCAGGAGGATCACTTGAGCTCAGGAGTTTGAGACCAGCCTAATCAAGAACGAGACCCTGTCTCTACAAAAAATAGAAAAATTAGTAGGGCGTGGTGGCATGCACCCGTAGTCCCAGCTACTAGGGAGGCTGAGGCAGGACGATCCCTTAAGCCCAGGAATTTGAGGTTGCAGTGAGCTATGACGCCGCCACTTCACTCCAGCCTGGGTGACAGAGCAAGGCTGTCTCAAAAAAAAAGAAGTTACAAAACAAACTGTTAAAACCAGCTGTCTTGTCCTAATTTTAACCTGGGAATCAGGGATGCATTTCAGGTGATCTTGATTTTACCAACCTTGCGAAGGGGGCTATTTTTAGTGGAGAGAGGACCCCAAGATTCTCCAAGGGATCCATGCTGCACAAAAAGATAAAAAAACTCTACACTAACGATAGTGTCCAAAGGACTTTTCCTCGTTTTCCCTTTTTTACTGTTTTAGTTTTTTAAAAATATATACAGTTAAAAAATTAAATAGTACAAACAATATAAAAAGACAAGTTAAAATTTCTTCCTATCAATTACCTGGGTCCACCTTTTCAAAAGCAACCTTTGTTCAAAGCTTAGGTATCATCCAAAAACAGGACCGTCAACCTCATACTTATTAACATTCTGGGTTGGATAATTTTTTGTGGGTGCTGTCCTGTGCGCTGTAAGCTGTTCACGAGCACCCCTGACCTCTATTATATGCCCAGCAGCACACACACACTCGTTGAGCCACCCCAAAATGTCAAATCTGGGGGACAAAATCGCTCCCGGTTGAGAACCACTACTTCCAGAGATACCCTAGCCATGCACAAACACAGGTGTGTGTGTATGTCTACTCATTTTCTCCGACAACTGGTGGCACAAGGA
The DNA here is from genome assembly GCF_000956105.1 of Propithecus coquereli. Classification (NCBI taxonomy): domain Eukaryota; kingdom Metazoa; phylum Chordata; class Mammalia; order Primates; family Indriidae; genus Propithecus; species Propithecus coquereli. Next base: position 328,918 of record NW_012154051.1, read on the forward strand.
GTTACTTTCCAACTTATCGCAGGGATTTGTATTGCGGGGGGGCGGCCAAGGCCTGGGCAGAAGGCGACGGCCACTCACCAGGTCGCGGATGAGCTGGTCCACCAGCTGCTCTCCGCCCCCAGCGCCGCCCTCGCGAGCTGGAGGAGAGCGGGAACGGCTCGCCGCGTCCTGCCTCTCGGCCCGAGTTGCCCGCGTCGCCGGGGGACGCCCCGCGCCCTCCAGGAGGCCCTGAGCCAGTGCCAGGTACCCTGAGGCCTGCTCGCCGCGCCCGGGAGCCACCTCTGGCCTCCTCGCCCGCCGCTCGGCAGCCTCGGGCCGTCGCCGCTTCCTCAGCGCCTGGGCCTGCGCCAGCTCCTCCTGCCAGCGCCGACGGAACTCCTCCAGGCTGTGGTCGTCCATCGTTGCCGCTCCCGGGGATCCAGGTTCTCCTTAGCCCCTCCGGGTGCCACGGGACAGTCCCTCCGCGGGAAATTTCCGCCGCGGCCGGAAACCACCGCCGCCGCGGCTCTTGAGTTCCGGCCGGACGGCAACGCCCCCGCCACGCCCCCCCGCCCGGCCCGTTCGCGCGCTTGGCTGCTCCGAATTTGCGGAGCCCAAGGCCGGAATCTGTGCCCCGACTCTTCACCTGGTCTTCCCTCCTGCCTGTGACTTTTGCCAAACTCAGTCTGTGCGGCAAGCACTGTTCCTTCTTCAGCAAACATGCATTGAGCGACTAGTATGTGCCAGGCACTGAAAATTCAGCATTTCAATCTGCAAAAAAAAAAAAAAGAAAGAAAATCCCTGCCGAGTTTGCATTTAAATGGGAGGGGAGACTTTAAATCAGTGGTAGGTGTTATGAAAAAAAAGAAATAAGGTAATAAAATGATTGGCAAAAAATAAAATAAAATGATTGGCAAGGGGACGGGGTTAAGGTTTAAGGATAGTCAGTAAAGGCCTCTCTTAGGAGATGTCATTTAAACTAAAATCTAAATGAGAGAAACCAGCCAAAGGAAGAGAAAATCTCAAGAGAGATTTTCAGAAAGAACTACAAGTCCAAGGGCTGTAAGGTGGGAAAGAAAGTAGCATACAATGGCATTTCCTCTTCAGAATGCTGTCTTTGTACCCAATATTCTCTTAGCAGGGAAGTGTCCCCCGCAACCTGGTTAACTCCCCTGCATCTTTCATAACTCAACTCACACCTCACTTAATCTTCTAACCCCCACTCAGAAAACATCAGGTCTGCCTGTTATTCATTCTTACAGCATCCTGTACTTCTCATCATAACACATAACACAATTTGTAATTTCATATTTATGCGATTATAAATATCTCCCTTTCCCTCTAGACTGTTGACTCTAAGCTTGGAGGCTGGTGATTACTAGATGCTCAATAAATATTTACTAAATGAATAACAACGCTTTAAGATCAGAACTTTTGTTGTCGCCACATAACAGATGAGGAAACTAAAGCATAAAAATTTGAGAAACTTGTCCAAAATCACACAGCTGGTAATTTGCAGACCCAGAATTTTAATTTTTTTAAAACTCTGGACCTGACCTGTGAATCATGAAATCATACGGCCCACATGCCTAAGCCAGCTAGAAACCACACGGCTGCGTCTAGTGACCGAGATTTTTTTTTTCAACGTAGTGACATTAATGGCATGGCTCAGGCTCCAGCGTCAGACACACAGATTTAGGTGGGAATCCCAGCACCCCCGTTTACTCACATCCTCTTTCTTCCAGCAATTTCACTTCTAGGAATTTATGCTAAGAGAAGAAAATTGAGGACAAGTTCAAAGAATACTCATGAGAATGTTCACTGAAACATTGTTTATACTACTGAAAATCAGAAGCAATCTAAATCTTCAACAGTGAGACATTGGTTAAATAACTTATGCCCCATGAGACTGTAAGAAAAATCTTAACTAGAATGCCAGCTCTGTGAGAGCGGAGGCCTGATCTATTTTTTCATTGTTGTTTTCGGCACTCAGAACAGTGCCTGGGACATAGTAGCTGCTCAGTACGTAATGAATGAATAAATGAACTAGTGGGCAGCTATTAAATTATATGTTGGAGAAGAAAATTTAATCACATGAAAAGAATTTCACAATATAACGAGTAAAACAGTCAGGATACATAACTGTATCTACAGTATGATCCCTGTTGTATCTTAAAAAAGTGTGTGTGTGCATTTTAAAAGGAAGAATATACACCCAGATCTGACCAGAAGAGGTTTCTAAAGAGGATAAGATTATAGGTGGTTTTAGTAGGTTTTTTTTTTCTTTATGTGTATGTTCTAATTTTCTACAGTGAATGTAGAAAGCGCAGCCTGAGCTCTGGATTTGCAGGCAGCTAGTTTATACGCAGAAGTGATTTTAGGGAAAAGTCAGAGACTGAGAAGAGTAAAACAGGGAAAGAAAGACAATTAATCCAAAAAGCATTCTTTATTGATCCTACTGTGGGCAATTTAGGTTCTATCCCACTAGGACCTTTTAAGAAACCTTAAAGAACACACCTCTGGAATTGTCCTCTTAAGAGATAATGAGCTAAAAGAAGGGAGTGTTTATCCACTGACTCTTATCTCCTATTAAAGAAAGGTTAAGTCTGGCGTTTTAACAACCTCCCACTTCAGCTCCTCTCACTTCCTCTTAATGCAGATGTGTGTTCCCACCCTTAAAGAATTTGAGAGCTTGCTTGTTGTTGGAGACCTTGAACAGCTCCAAGAAGCACCACTTATATGGGGACAAAGACACACACCCCTTGGATCATGTCCTGCATGAACTGTGTGTGCTCAGTGGTGGCAGCAGCTGTGCCTGGGCTTGTTCACATTCTTGGTCACCTCGTGGCCTTTGTTGAGACCCACAGCCACGGGGTAGCGCGGGACCATGGCTGCTGCCAAATAAATATTCTTTTTATAATAAAAATAAAAACAATGAGCTTTTTCCCCCCAGACATTCAGCTAACATCCCATGCATCCTACATGCTTTCCATATGGAATCCAAGGGTGAGTCAGACTCGCTTTGATTATTTACATGTGAGTCAAAAGCCAAATATGGCTCTTCTGATATTTCTAGAATTTATGGAACATCTAATATTTAAAACGAAAAGCAAATTGGAGGCCAGGCACGGTGGCTCATGCCTGTAATCCTAGCACATTGGGAGGCTGAGGCAGGAGGATCCCTTGAGGCCTGGAGTTCAAGACTAGCCTGAACAAGAACAAGACCCTATCTCTACTTAAATTAAAAAAAAAAAATTTTTTTTAAATAAAGCAAACTGGGAAAATATTGTCTTTTTCTCAGTATTGCCTACCATTCACTGACAATACTTTTGTTGATTTTATATCTTTCCAATAGGAAATTCCTGAGCCCCATTTACTCAAATGAAAAGTAAAGATAAAAATATCTTCCCTTCAGAGTGACTGTGAGGCTGATAAAATGGCCATGAAACTCAGCATCCATAAAGCACAAAGGAGGCCTTCAATAATGATAGCTTTGATCCATAGTAATACAGTCTTGGCAGATAGAGATTGTGTCTAATCTAGGAGCTGTAAGTCTGGTATTCCACAGGCCCCATCTTTTTCCATATTGAGGGTGTTCCTTGCTAGCTCCATCTGTTAAAGTTCTTTAGTTGCAAGCAATAGTCACCAAGTCTTGCTACCTTAAGAAAAAAGGAATTGAACTTGCAGGATTGGCTCACAAAGTTAAAAAAGAGGAATAACCAGACTCTTGGAATGCCAAGATCCAGATCAGATTCGGGGATTTCATCATAGGAATTTATGAACCATTTCTGTAGGAGGAGCTCACCGCCTGTATTCCATCTTCCGGGATTCAAACTCCCCGGAACAGAGGTTCTCAGCATGTGGGGCCCGGACCAGCAATACCAGGGAACTTGCTTAGAACACAAATTCTCAGCCCAGACTACTAAATCAGAAACTCCTGGGGTCCAACCTCAGCAATCTGCATTTTAACAATCTCCCTAGGCAATTGTGATGCACAATCCAGTTTGAGAACCACTCTTGTAGGATCACCTGAATGGCCTAATTGAGTCATAGTCCCAACTCTTGATTGAGGGGTGGCCTGGAGAGGGGTTTACAATGGGCTGGATTTCCAGGACCACCTGAACTGAGGGAGGCAGAGTTCCCCAAAACAGAAGAAGGGGGAAGGTATGCAGGGCCAAAACTACAACATCTACAAGGCTATCATAGGAGGGGAACTCTTGGAATTCAGTCTCAGTGTCTGCCCATTGTTGATATGTGGTGTGTTCCCCTAGGAACCTCAGCTCAGCTTCTGCTGGAGCCCCAGAAAGATGGCGGAAACATGGCCATCATCCTTCTCCCAAGTACCTCCTAGCATACTCATCTTCTTCAGACCAGTTACACACTGGACTACAGAGGTGTTAAGAACTCTGGTACTTCTGAGTCTGGTAGCTCTCAAAAAGATAGAGAGGGTGGGGGCAAGAGCAGAGATTATTAATTTATTTGTTCTCATGTACAAGGCAAGAAAATGTACCAGTCTCCTATTGCTACTGTAACAGATTGACTTAAAACAACACACGATTATTCTCTTACAGTTCTAGAGGCCAGAAGTCCAAAATCAGTTTCACTGGGCTGAAATGAAGGTGTTGGCAGGGCCATACTCCCAAGGCTCCAGGGGAGAATCTGTTTTCTTGCCTTTTCCTGCTTTTAGCACTGCATTCTTTGCATTCCTTGACCCCTGGCCCCTTCCTCCAACTTCAAAGCCAGCAGTGAAGCATCTTGTTTCAGTGGTCATGTGGTTTTCTGTCCCTGTATCCAATCTCCCTCTACAAGGATGCTTGTGATTACAAAGGGCTTATCTGGGATGATCTCTCCATCTCAAGATCCTTACTTTAGTCACATCTAGTTTACATTGACACCTCCTTAGCTCTTTCGAGCAGACTAGAGGATCACACCTCATTTGGGATCACTAATGTGTGAAGAACACCAGAAAATTAATATGAAAATGAGTACAAGAAATGGTGATGATTTTAAAGTACGGTGTCTAGAAAGATGAACAAAACATCAGAATGATCTACGTAGCAATTCTATCAACATTACCCCGATGCATTCATTGCTATAGGTATTATTACGCTCTGTTACTGTTTTATGCTTTCATATTAGCAAAATATAAAACTCTGCAAAAAAAAACCACCTTTGAGCTTAAAAAAGAATAAAAATGATCTATAGCAAAAAAACAAAACAAAACCCAATTTGCTGTTCTTGAGAACTTTCCCATCAAAATTCCATTTTTTAAAAATGCTGCACAGACGGGATTCAGTGTCAGCTGCCACTTACAGACTTAGTCATTCAAAAGGAGGTTGTCCCATATGGGACCCCACTCTCTTCCCACCTCTCTTTTTCTCTCTTCCATCCCCTCTTGCTCTTACCAAAGGCCCCTCCCTTTGAATTTTCCCCAGCCTGTTTCCAAAGCCCCTCCCTCTGAAAGTGTTACCCTCCCCCAGAGAAGGAACAGGTTCTGTTCTTGGGTCCCTTTTCTTTGTCGTGAAAATTCAGGTACAGCCTGATGCCCATGAGAGATGCTTTGCTCAGCTAGTGCTGGCACAGAGGGAGGAGGCGGTGGCTTTGGTCCGCAGGATGGGTGCTAGTCTTCCAGCTCAGACTCTGGGACAGCAAGAGCCGATTTCCTCACCTGCCTGCTTAACACACCAAGGCAAAGCATGGAGAACTATCCAGTCTGGGCTCACATGAAGAAAAGATATGCTTGTCATTAGCATGACTTTGCCCTTGACTCCTATGAAACAAGAACCTCAACATTATTTTTTTAAATTCCACATCATCCCTCCCATCTTATTTCTTTTTTTTTTTTTTTTTGAGACAGAGTCTCGCTCTGTTGCCGGAGTAGAGTGCTGTGGCATCAGCCTAGCTCACAGCAACCTCAAACTCCTGGGCTC
>NW_012154051.1:336440-362331 GCF_000956105.1 Propithecus coquereli
GCGGTGGCTCACGCCTGTAATCCTAGCACTCTGGGAGGCTGAGGCAGGAGGATTGCTTGAGCCCAGGAGTTTGAGGTTGCTGTGAGCTAGGCTGACAGCACGGTGGCACTCTATCCCCAGCAACAGAGCGAGACTCTGTCTCAAAAAACAAGAATAATCTAGGCGGGGCGTGGTGGCTTGCACCTACAATCTCAGCTACTCAGGAAGCTGAGGCAGGAGGATCACTTGAGCCCAGGAGTTTGTGACCACCCTGAGTGATAGAGTGAGACCTTGTCTCAAAAATAATAATAATGATGATGATGATGATGCTTCTATGAACATTTGTGAACCAGTTTTTGTGTAGACATATGTTCTCATTTCTCTCGGGTATATAGTTAGGAGCGGAATTGCTAGCTTGAATCTTTTTAAATCACGTTTAACCATTTGAGGACCTGCCACACTGCTTTTAAAGTGGCTGCCCCACTTCCCACCCCCGCCAGCACTGTATGGGGGCTCTAATGTGTATTTTAAATCTTCCCACTCAAACCTATCTGTAGTCTGAAGAAGCTACCTACTTTTTCACCTCAGGACCTTTGCACATACTTCCCTCTTCCTAAAACACTCTTCCTGCGTCACTCCACTAAGAGGCTGCCTCTTTCATTCTTCAGTTGTCAGTTCAGATGTGACTTCCCTGACCACCCCGTCTAAGCGATGCATCCACACACAACTTTCTCTACCACTGAAACAGACCTGCACCTCGATGGGTAAATAGTTTTATTCATTATTTGCTTGTTTTGTGTGTCTGCCAATAGAATGTGTGCTCCCTGAGGGTGGGAGGCTGTGTGTATCTTGTTTATCTTTGTATTCTCAGCCCCTTGCACAGAGCCTGGTTCCTAGGATGCGCTCAATAAATCTTGGTTGGTTGAATGAATAAATGAATGAATGAACAAATCAAGGAATAATGGAGCTCAGAGAGAACAGAAGGCATTTCTGAGATTTGGGTCCACACATAGTAGATGCTCAAATATTTATGCTGCTGTGGCTGCAGTAATAAAGGTATGCACAACTACACACACACACACACACACACACACAGTCGGAGAGAGAAAGATGAATTCACTCCCTTAAGACGGAAGTGAGGGGTGTCATTATAAGTCTCGTAAATCGCAACACAAATGCCCACCCAGGTAATGGAAAGAGTCGTTTGGTCTATTCCACTTTGCAATGTGCTGAAAAGATGTTTTCTCTCTTTCCTGTTTTAATAGAAAAATCACTCTGAGCACTTTGGTGCACCGAGCACTTTGGAACTCTAATTACAGGTGACACACAAATGGAAAGAAAAATAGGAAATCAAACATTTGAGCCAATAAGTTGGGATTTATATGGGCACTTAGCAGCGAAGTACCCTAAGCCACTCAGAATTTTCTCAAAGCACTTTGCAGATGGACATCACCTGGGCCAACCTGAGGATGAAGTCAGGAATGGCGGAAACGCACCTGGGTTCTCTAAAGACACGTCCGTCAGCTTTGTAAATCTTAATATCCATTTTCATGAGATTTCTCCAGGGCGGATGCCATGGAAGACCTTCTGAGGCCTCTAGCTCACCCTGGTAGCCTGATCTCTCAAAACTTTCTCTCCTCGGTCTCCAATCTAATCTAATCATCTCAACTTTTCACTTTTTTTTTTTTTCAAGACAGGGTCTCGCTCTGTTCCTCGGGCTAGAGTGCAGTGACATCAGCCTAGCTCACAGCAACCTCAAACTCCTGGGCTCAAGTGATCCTCCTGCCTCAGCCTCCCGAGTAGCTGGGACTACAGGCATGAGCCACCACACCTGACTAATCTCTCTATTTTTTGTAGAGACGGGGTCTCACTCTTATTCAGGCTGGTCTCCAACTCCTGGCCTCAAGCAATCCTCCTGCCTCAGCCTCCCAAAGTGCTGGAATTATAGGCTGAGCCACTGTACCTGGCCTAGATTTGGACTCCCAACAGTTAGTGACTGGAAATGAGTTAAGTAGAGGCAAAGCTAAAAAGATCCCTCTTTCTAGAACTCACCTGTTCAAGAACAAATGGATGAAGAATGAATGGATCAAGTTAGGACTGAAAACCACTAGGATCCAAGACAGATCTGACGTCTGCAATGTCAGGCGGCACCACTGTGTGTGCTCCATTCTCTCCTCACTGCCAACTGGCAAATCCTCTCCGACACCTGGAGCCCCACCCCACAGGGAGCAAATCTGATTGGCTCATTGCATGGGCTGCCTCAGATCAGGTGCTTACCATGGTCCAATCATCGATGTCACCTGTGTTGTCCTTTGACTTCCGTGTCGGGACTTTCATCTGGACAAAAGTGGAAGATCTCACACGGTTATTGTCACAGTGTGGGTCTCCCAGGAAGCAGAACCTGAGATGGAGATTCCCATGAAGACATTTTTTTCGGGACATCCTTGGGATCACTAGCTATGGAAGGGAGGAGGAGGAAGCAGGATTTGGTGCAGGGAGAAGTTAAGCTATGATGTAGTAACTGTGGCAAGAAGCTCTGTCCCTTGGGGTTGTCTCAAATTGTAGCAAAAGGACAAGGCCTTTATGACCCCATATTGGTTAGTCAATGGATGCAAACTGTCCCCGGAAGGAAATACGATCTTGGGTGAGACAGTTTTTTCAACTGAGGCGATCCCAGGTTAAGCCAATCTCCCAGAAACACTCAGAGCACCTGGAGGAACACAGCCTTCTGTCCTGAAGAGTAGTATATCTCAAACTTGGCTGTACATGGGAATCGCCCGGAAACCTGTAAAAACTACTGTCTGGCTCCCACACCACACATTCTGGTTTCCTTGGTCTGGGGTGCGTCCTGGGCTCAGGATTTTTAAAAGTTCCCAGGTGATCCTAACCCGCAGAAAAAAATGGAGAATCACTGCTGAAGAGGGTTCTGGGTAGTGAATCACCGCGTACGCCAGACTTACTCAATTGCATTTAATCAGTTGTTCTTTTCCGGACATCTTTCCACCCCACAGAGTCACTTACTGTTTTACTTCTTGACAGGAGCTCTGGGAACATACCCCATGTCAGCCCTCAGATTTTAATTTGCTTATTCATGGCATATCAGGCAGAGTCCCGCTGTCCAGGAGAGAATCTCTTCTGAGCAGAAAAGGAATGTCAGAGTGGGTTAGATGGCTTGAGGTCTGAAGAAACCGACCCTAGACTAAGCTCCTCTCAGGATCAATTCCAAAGGCCACACCTCGGAAGGGGGCTTGCTTCTGCAGCAAGCAGGACGCTGGCCACATGTCAATATCCAAGCGATTACTGAGGCCACGGAGGTATGGTGGCCACTGTGGGTCAGCTGTCCACCTCTGTGGCCAAGGAAGTGCAGAGGCTGGCAGCCTGTGCCAGAGTCACAGGATTGGAATACGGAGACCAATTCCCTAAAGGCAGAGGGCGAATGCTGAGCAGGCATAAATGATGTGTCTGCTACCCCTTCTGGACACTCTAATAACCAGAGAAACCAGTGAGTTCTGAGATCTCCTTTACTTTGTGGACCAATGGATAGTGGGAAAATGCAAAATGACACATAAAGTTATAGCCAACCTCTTACCAAATTCCTGAAATTGACATTTGTGTGGAAAATGCACTCAAACTCTTTTTTTTTTCTTAAATTTTTAAAATGTTTGAGACAGGGTCTTGCTATGTTGCCCAGGCTGGTCTCAAACTACTGGCTCCAGGGATCCTCTCACCTGAGCTTCCTGAGTAGCTGGGATTACAGGCCACATCATTGTGCCAGCTTACACTCTTAATAGGTGTATGTATATCTTTCCAAAGTCCCCTTTGTCAACTACCCTGTTGCTATTTCTACCCTCTGACTCCCAGGGACAAAGGCAAACCACTATCACGAATTTCACATGTATTCTTTCAGCCTATTTTAAAGAAATATGTGTGTCCATGAATCATTTATAGTATAGTTTCATGTGAATTTCAAATTTACATAAACAGTATCAAACTCTACAAATAATTACTTTATTTTATTTTTTTTTTTTTTTTTTTGAGACAGAGTCTCACTCTTTTGCCCGGGCTAGAGTGAGTGCCGTGGCGTCAGCCTAGCTCACAGCAACCTCAAACTCCTGGGCTCAAGCAATCCTACTGCCTCAGCCTCCCGAGTAGCTGGGACTACAGGCATGCGCCACCATGCCCGGCTAATTTTTTCTATATATTTGTAGTTGTCCGATTAATTTCTTTCTAATTTTAGTAGAGGCGGGGTCTCGCTCTTGCTCAGGCTGGTCTACTTTATTTTTAAAATGCCTTATTTTGCTTAACATTATGCTTTTGAAATATATCTATCTTTAAATCTAGTTCATTCCTTGTAATTCATGATAGTATTCCATACTATGAACATACCACATTTTTTTTTACCACTCTCCTTTCGATGGATATTTTTGTTGCTTCCAAATTTCTATTATTTCAAACAATGCTGCAATGAATATCTTTGAGCACCACTGGGAGAATCTGTCTAGTACAGTAGATAACCATCATTTCCTCTCTTCTGTCTTGCCAATAAAATCCTGATTTTGTTTGGACAGCCATGTGCCCAGCCTCAACAAATAAATCAAGATTTTTCTAACACAGTGATTGGCAACATTTTTCTGTGCAGGGACAGATAGTAAATATTTTGGGCCTGTAGACCATACAGTCTCTGTCACGGTGCTTACCTCTGCTATTGCAGTGCAAAAGCAAACAGAGATGAGATGTATATAAACAGGTGCGAGTGTGTGCCAATAAAACTTTATTTACAAAAATAGATGGCTTCACCAAGGAGGACATACAGATAGCAAATAAACACGTGAAAAGATGATCACCATCATTCGCCATTTATTAGGCCAAAGTAAATGAAAACCACAATGAGATATCACTACACACCTATCAGAATGGCAAAAATAAAAAGTAGTGACACCACCAAATGCTGGACGGGATCTGGAGGAACTGGGTCCCTCAGACATTACTAGTGGGATATACACAATGGTACAGCCACTCTGGAAAACAGTTTGGCAGTTTCTTAGAAAATGAAACATGCAACTACTGTATGATCCAACAATTGTATTCCTGGGCATTTATCCCAGAAAAAAAATGAAAAACTTATGTTCACACAAAAACCTGTACACAAACGTTCATAGCAGTTTTATTTCTCATAGCCCAAAGCTGGAAACAATCTAGATATTCTTCAATGGGAGGCTGGTTAAACAAACCGTGGTACATCTGTGCTACGGAATCGGTATCTCTACTGTGGTGGTGGATACATGAACCCACACAGGCGATAAAACGGTATAGAACTTAACACGCACAAGTATAGGTAAAACTGGGGAACTCTGAACAAGATCAGTGGGTCGATATCCTGTTTATAATAGCATAACTACGGTTTTGCAAAATATTACCATTGGGGCAAACTGGGCAAAGTGTAGAGGGAACCTCCCTGTTATTTCTAAAATTGCATGTGAATCTACAATTACAGTAGCCCCTCCTTATCCATGGTTTCATCTTCTGTGGCTTCAGCTACCCACGGTTAACTGATGTCGGACAATATTAAATGGAAAATTCCAGAAATAAAAAATTAGTAAGTTTTAAATCTCACGCCATTCTGAGTAGTGTGATGAAATCTTGAGCCATCCTGCTCCATCCTAAACAGGGCATGACTCATCTCTGTCCAGCGTATCCGCACTGTATACGCCACCTGTCCCTTAGTCACTTAGTTGATGTCTCAGTCATCAGAGTGACTGTCAAGGCATTGCAGTGCTTTTGTTCAAGTAACACTTATTTTACTTAATAATGGCCCCAAAGCACAAGAGTGGTGATGCTGGTATATCGTTATAATTGTTCTATTTTATTAGTGGTGGTGTTAAAATCTTACTGTGCCTAATTTATAAATTAAACTTTATCATAGGTATATATAGGAAAAAACATAGTATATATAGGGTTTGGTACTGTCCGTGGTTTCTGGCATCCACTCGGGATCTTGGAACATATTCCCCACAGATTAAGGGAGGACACTGTATCTCAACAAAAATTTCAATTAAATTTTGACAGGCCACAGTTTTCCAATCACTACACTCTACTCAGGGCGACAGAGTGAGACTCTGTCTCAAAACAAACAAAAAAAAAAAAATTAAAGACACCAGTCATTGGATTAGGTCCACCCTAACCCAGCATAACTTCATCTTAACTTGATTACATCTGCAAAGATCCTATTTCCAAATAATGTCACATTCACAGGTTCCAGGTGGCACCGAACTTTTTGCGGGGACACTATTCAACCCAGTACACATGGCAATTACATTACCTTTTACCAGCCATTGGTCTGGAGGTGAGCATGTGACCTCCTTCTAGCCAATGAGATAAAGGAGAGTCTGCTGGGAGGCATCTAAGAAAGGTTTTCCCCCTGAACAAGAGACCTACACCAGGAGATATTTTTCTTGTCCTTCTCGTTCTTTTTGCATTGGATGCTATCATTGAAGATGTGATATCTGGAGCTGTGGCAGCTACTTTGCTGCCATGAGGCAATAAGCCTGAGGACTAAAACCAACATACTAAGGATATGGAAGCACAGGCAGGCACAGACTGATCCTTGATGAAATCTTTGCACCACAAACTCAACCCTGAGCCTGCCTCCCTCTGGACCAGTGGTCAGTACACTTTTTTTGCAAAAGGCCAAACAGTAAATATTTTAGGTTTTGTGGGCCGTATAGCCTCTGTTGCAACAATTTGACTTCTTTAATTTGTACCTAAATAAGCATGACTATGTTTTAATAAAACTATTATAAAAGCAGGTTGTGAACCAGATTAGCCCACAGGCTATAGTTTGCCAACCCTTGCTCTTGACTTGTCAAGTAAACAATAAAAATCCTTATGATTGGGGCCGGGTGCAGTGGCTCACGCCTGTAATCCCAGCACTCTGGGAGGCCGAGGCGGGCGGATTGTTTGAGCTCAGGAGTTCGAGACCAGCCTGAGCAAGAGCGAGACCCCGTCTCTACTAAAAATAGAAAGAAATCAATCGGACAACTAAAAATATATAGAAAAAATTAGCCGGGCATGGTGGCGCATGCCTGTAGTCCCAGCTACTTGGGAGGCTGAGGCAGGAGGATCGCTTGAGCCCAGGAGTTTGAGGTTGCTGTGAGCCAGGCTGACGCCACGGCACTCACTCTAGCCCGGGCAACACAGTGAGACTCTGTCTCAAAAACAAAACAAAACAAAACAAAATCCTTATGATTTAAGGCTCTACCAGTTGGATTTTCTGTTCCTTGCACCAAATGCATACTGATATATGCAGGGCAGTGTTTCTCACACTTGGCACTATTGACATTTGGGGCCAGAACATTCTTTGTTGTCTGTGCATTGTAGGATGTTTAGCAGCATCCCCGGCTTCTCTCCACTAGGTGCCAATAATGCCCCTCAGTTTGACAATGCAAAAATGTCTCCAGACGTTGCCGAATGTCTCCAGGGGAACAAAGCTGTCCCCAGTTGAGAACTGCTGGTCTTGAGTCAACAGCTAGAAATGGAGACATCAGGTCATAGGGCATGTGCATTTTCGATTTTTCCAGGTGTGCCAAATTGTTCTTCAGCATTTATCCTCATTTTACACTCTCATCAGTAGAATTTCAAGTCTAGCGATTCGCTTGTTTAAACTAAGCTCAGTTGCCTTCAATGAAGTGACTATTGCCTGAGCAAAGGACAATATGACTGAATTTTCACAGCAGGGGTGCAGGTTTAATCAACCCTACCTCTTGTGACTCTGGTAATCAAGGAATTAGGTGTTATTTAAGTGAGGTTTACCCTTTACACTGACAGTATTGATGAAACTATAATTAGGAGCTGGTTAATTTTTTCTCCCCTGCTGTGGACATTCATCTGCTCTCCCCTCTTTACTCACAACAAGATCCTTAAGGGAGAGGTATCAAATGCATCATTAGGAGCTCCCTGGAGAAGGGGTTACCCCATCTCTCCAGGTATGGGAGGGTTAAACAGGATAAATGTGAGAGATGAGAGCTGTCTCGATCGGAGTCTATTGGACAGAGGGGACTTTCCTGGGAATTACCATGATGTAATTGAATATTGCACTCAGTGAAATCTGAATCCTCTAGTTTTCCCAGTGGGTTTGGGTCAGGGTCCCTGTTCTGTTTCTTAAGTGGATACTTAATAATCCCAAGATATCAACAAAGATCATAACTAATATTTATTGAGTGCCAAGTACTTTGCTAAACACTTGACAGATGTTCTCTCATTTAATCCTCATAACAATTCAATTCGGTAGGTACTAGGATTATTATTCCAATTTTACAGATGGGAAAGTGGAGGCTCAGAGAGACGGAAAATACACATGCCCAAGGTACCTAGCTATTGCATGGTGGGCCTCAAACCCCACAGCTAGGGTTCAAACCCAGGTCTCTCTGGCTCAGCTTGTCAAACCCCTCTGCTCTAACTCTGACTTCAATTCAAGAACTCTGTAGTTCACCAAGCAGACTCCTGGCACCAAATCTGGCCTTGGCATTAGTACATGGCTTCAGGAAACACAGCTGATTCGAGGAGGCAACAGCTGTTTATCCACTTACCACTCCACCAAGCCACACAAATTAAAACGCCATAAGGTAAGGCTCACTCGGTCTCAAACATTAGGATAGGTAATTATTGTTTTAATTAAAGAAAAGAAATACCCAATCCCTTCCTGCCCCAAACACTTGAGTATTGATTTTTGTGGGAGATAAGGGAGTGATTTGGGGCAAGAATTTTTATGTATGTAAAATTGATTATAACAATCCTACATGTATCCCTGTGTGTGTTTGAAAGAAAGACAAAGCAGGATGCTTACTTTTCATTCATTCATTCATTCATTCAGCTTTTACCTAAAAAAAGTTAGGTTGCCTGCTGTGTGCCCAGTTTTAAGCTGGGAGACCACAGGAAACCTTCAGGGACTAGAAAACCTGTCTCGTTTCTTCACTTTATGCGAGAGAAGTTGCACTTCCTTCCAACTGGTAGGAAACTTCTCTCCGAATGATCAAATGGGTTTCCATGAACTGCTTTCCAAAATCATCTCCTACAACTCCTCCTGCCTTAAAGCTCTCCAACAGGACATAGAACAGGAAGAAGAGGAACAGGTGAACAGTCCTATAACTCACCCTTCCCAAGAACCCAAGAAAATGTGTGAGCACATACCCGTCCCAGGGTAAAAACAGCCACAGCCTGCTGATGTATCTGCTTGTGGCTTCCTGTGTAGGACGTGATTCTCCTCTGAGTTTTCTAGGGCTGCCCGAGCAACGTACGGCAGTCTGGGTGGCGTGAACTACAGAAATGTACCTTCTCACAGTTCCAGAGGCTGGAAGTCCAAGATCAACGCGCCGGCGGTATTGGTTCCTTCTGAGGGCCGTGAGGGAAGGATCGGTTCCAGGTCCCTCTGCTTAGCTTGTAGACGGCTGTCTTCTCCCTCTATGGCCACTCAGTCTTCCCTCTGTGTGCATCTGTGCCCTAATTTTCTCTTTGTATAAAGATACCAGTTATATTGGATCAGGGCCCACCCTAATGACCTCATTTTAACTTAATTACTTCTTTAAAGACTCTGTCTGCAAACACAGTCATGTTCTGAGGGACCCGGGGTTAGGACTTCACATATAAATTTGGGTGGTTGGGGACACAATTCATCCCATAACAGCCTCCCTCCCTCTTCCCAAGTCCCCACTGGTGACATAATGCTAAAGAGCACAAACTCTGGGGCCAGACAGCTGTGAGACTTTGGCTAAGCTACTTAAATGCTCTGTCGTGGTTTGCTCATCCAAAATATTGGGCTAATAATAGTACCTGTCTCATAGGGTTATTAGGAGAATCAAATGAGTTAATATGTCTAAGGCACTTAGTACAATGCCTGGCACAGGCTGGGTGCAGTGGCTCACGCCTGTAGTCCCAGCACTTTGGGAGGCTGGGGCTGGAAGGAGGATCGCTTGAGGGCAAGAGTTTGAGACCAGCCTGGGCCACATAGTGAGACCCCAGCTCTAGAAAAGAAATTAAAAAAGAAATTAGCTGGGCATAGTGACATGTTTTTCTAGTCCCAGCTACTCGAGAGGCTGAGGCAGAGGGTTTACTTGAGCCTAGGAGTTCGAGGTTGCAGTGAACTATGATGACGCCACTGCACTCTTGCTTGGGGCAACAGAGCGAGACCCTGACTCAAAAACAAACAAACAAACAAATAAACAAACAAACGAAACCAGTGTCTGGCACAGAATAAGCAATATACAAGTATGTATTAAATGAAATCTTAAAATCGAAACTCATTTTTACTAAAGTGTTAGGAGAGTATTATGTTACTCTCTCAAAAAATTTGCTTTCTCTGGGAAGTGCTTAACATCAGCAATGGAATCACCAATTCACAACAGGGGAACCCTATATATCTGACGGTGTGGGTCCCCAACATTCTTCCAAGTACTCGGTGTAACAACTACATGATCTACTTTAAAATATTAATGGTAGTCAACATTTATTAAATGTTAACATGTGCCAGGCGCTGTGCTAAGGGCTTTCCTAGTGTGCACGCTGTGAGGTAGGTACTGTTATTATTCCCATTTTACAGTTGAGGAAATGGAGGCTACAAAAGCCACGTCTCAAGGCCAAGTTTTCCAGTGAATGCGCAGTCGGATAGGGCAGGATACGTCTAGTGCGAGCAGATGAAGGACTGTCAGAGTGTCAGGGAGAGAGAGGTCTCCCCTTCCTTCCACTTCCCATCACCCCTTCCCTTCTCCCCCTGCCGACTGATGCGTCCCCACGGCCAAGGCTGCGCTGTCTCTTCTGCAGACAACATCCAAGCTGCTGGGACCCGACCCAGCACCACCTTGCGAGCCCAGCATTTCGAGGGGCAGCCTTCCAAACAGGGTAATAATCGTCCCATTAAAATTAATGTCCATGAAGTGAGCCGTTAAAAGCGTGCAGATTAAAAAGGGGGGGGCAGGGAATTGTTCAGTTTAAATCCAAAGGGCTTTTTAAATAGACACTGTATCTTCATTCTTGGAACGCTACACCCGGGCAATGGATCAGGTCCCCTCTGCAAAGACTAGGGGGGATTAAGGAGGTGAGTCCCAGGAGAACGGGGGAGTGGTGCTGGCCAGGAGCAAAGGGAACCAAGGTTTATCCAGGGCCCACTGCGTGCCAGGTGCTTGGCACACATTTCTCTCATTTAATCTCTGCCCCAATCCTGGGAGGGAGGTATTATTATTCCCAGATTACAGGGGGCAGTATAAAACCATGGTTAAGAGCTTAGAGCCTGCCGCAGATTGCCCTAGTTTAGATGCAGGCAACTCCAACTCCGTGAGCCTGGGCAAGAGGCCTTACCCACCTGTGCCTCAGTTTCCTCATCTTTAAAACGGTATAGTAATTGCACACCCCTCAACGTTTAATTGCTGGGAGATTTACTTTAGTCAGCAGATGCTAGGGCACCCGAAGCCTACAGGTGCCAGACACAGAGAGCCCACAGTAAGTGCTGACCACTATTAAGCGTAGGAAAATTGGGGCTGGGGAGGGTAAGGGCCACCCATATCATAGAGCCCAGCAACATCTGAACCCTGACCTGCTTCTTTCACCAAGCTGCAGGCCACAGGGAAAAATCGTGATAAATCCTCGTGATAAATCCAGACCAAAACTAAGGGCATAGTCTGCAAGAATCTTTCCTAAGGACAAAAGGACTCATCAGGCCCTGGCAATACACGATTGGTGGGGAGGAGAGGAGGAAAGCTTCCTCAGTAGGGGCCAGACCACCGCCTTGAAGCCACCTCCGGGCTCCTCCAGTTGTCTGAATCCTCATCGATTTAAGATCACCGGTCTCATTCTCCCCTGCGCCCCGCGAAATCCTGAGCGCCCCCTCACTCACCCGTCAGTACCTTAACTAGCAGTGACAGCTCCAGACTTTCTCGTCTGGAAGCGCACAGGGGCCGCCGTCAGATTAGGAAGAGGGGAACTAAAGGCCCCCGCCCCTCCCCACCGGCTCCATAGGGTCTCCACTGCGCATTACATCAAGATCGCCGCTGGAAACTGTAACCCCACCAGGAGAATAATAGTCACAAAGAAAGCAGACAAGAAGTTTCCTTCTAGCGAGCACCTTGTAAGGGTCTTTCCGGTTCGGGTTCTCTGCGCGGCCAAAGCGCGCATCCACGTCCTACCCAGGCTCAGGCCGGACACCCCAACCCCTATCCAGTTTCTAACCCGGCGCTGGGGGCGCGCTGGAGTCAGGCTGTCAAGGCCAGAGCGGAGTGGGGGCATGTGTCAGATGGGTCGAACCCAAAGCCTACAGGTGCCCAGTCAGACCTGAGATGAGGCAAGTTAGGTTTAATCTGGCCCTTCCAGGAGATTTTGAATCCACCCACCTCCCCCAAACAAAACAACAGCGTCGGGATATTTTTGAATAATGCAGCCGAATTCGACATCAGCTCCATCCAAAACCGCAAACAAGCTTGCTTCCCTCGCCAAATCGGGACTGTAGCTGAATTCAGGCAAAGGGGAAGGAGAAAATCTTCCCTCGCGCTCCTCGCCTCCGCGGGGGTCCCCCGAGACCCCCAAAGCCCGGGAGCTCCGCCGCGGGGCGCCTTCTCGCGTCCCAGCGCGCCGCGCTCCTCGCCTCCCAAACCGCGCGCCCCCTCGCTGCCGGCGCCGTTAGGGTTAAAAGTTACCTCTCGGTTTCTTCTGCCTGCATCCCCCCCCCCCGGGGCCGGATGATGTAACCCCCCCTCCCCGCCCCCCTCCACCATGTGACACTTTAATTAATAATAGCGCCGTCAGCACAACAAACGCACAACACAAGGAGAAACTTGGTGTCCAGGGGAGGCCCCCGGCGGCTGGAGCGCGGCGGCTGCGGGCGCTGAGGCCGGACGGAGAGGAGGCGAGGGGCGCCCGAGCGCGGGGAGGGAGCGAGGCCAGCGGTCATGTGCCCGTGCCCCCTGCACCGCGGCCGCGGCCCCCCGGCCGTGTGCGCCTGCAGCGCGGGTCGCCTGGGTCTGCGCTCGTCCGCCGCGCAGCTCACAGCCGCCCGGCTCAAGGCGCTCGGCGACGAGCTGCACCAGCGCACCATGTGGCGGCGCCGCGCGCGGAGCCGGAGGGCGCCAGCGCCCGGCGCGCTCACCACCTACTGGCCCTGGCTGTGCGCGGCCGCGCAGGTGGCGGCGCTGGCGGCCTGGCTGCTCGGCAGGCGGAACTTGTAGGAACGCGGGGCTTCTTGGTGGGGCCGGAGCCGAGACCCAGCCGGAGCGAGCAACAGGTACGCGAGCTAGCGAGCGAGAGCCAGGGCGCGGCAGCTGGGCACTGGAGACGCCGGGCTGGCCCGGGAGCGGGCGAGTGGCAAGTTTGGCTTTCTTCTCTTCCCGTCTCCTCCTTCCTCTGCTCCCTTCTCTTGCAAAGATCCTCTTGCAAGGACCTCCCTCCTCCTCTCCTACCTAGTCCTCACCTCTCCTTCCAAGTGTCAGGCCCACCGTTTCTCCTTCTCTCTGACTTCATCGTGCAAGCGCATCCCCCCAGCGCAGTGGCTTTGGCAGGACCTCAGCCTCCATAATCCCCTCCAGCCCCACAAGTAAACACACAATGCAAGTAAAAAATGTGCTTGCTATGACAACGTAGTTATAAGCCACGCCAAATAATTATAAATCTATTGCGGTTTCAAGACAGGGCTCTCGGTCCCCTTCCAAGCCACTTGCCGTTCCTGAGTCACTAACCGTCTCCATCACCTCTGCTCCCAAACCCCTTCTAAGTGTCACTTCTCCAGTTTCTGATCCGCATCCTCTGGAGTCCGGAGCGTATCTCGCGACTTCCTCCCTCTCCAGGTGTCTGGCTGGCCCACTCCTTCTCCCCAAGCCCCGCGCATTTGCAGTTTTCTAACGCCCTGCCAACTTCGCTCCTTCTCCAGCGAGGTGTCCCGTTTAAGGAGCTTGGCCTCCTTGGCCCCAGACGGTTGTCGCCGTGATGAGAAGGAGTGGGCTGAAATACGAGAATCTTACGGAAACTCCAAGGAGAAGTCTTAATGAAGGAGCACTTATTGAGCTCCTTCTGGGTGCTGGGCACTGTTTAGGGAGGGGACGTTTTGAGAGCTTGCTGTTATGCTCCGCACTGCGCACGCGGGGGGAGCATGGAAAGTGGCTATTGAGCTCTTAGTGTATTTGGTATCTGTAGGAAAAAGATGCTAGGCTCTTGCGGTAGAGGAATTATTGAGCACCAGCTGTGCGCCTGGGGCACGCACTGTCCTAGGCGCTTTGGGGGAGCAGAAATGTAAGGATCGTTTTTCCGGGTTTTGGAATAGAGAAGTATCGCTGCAAAGAATGAAGGTGGAGAGAATCAGGCTGAGCCCACCTTAGGTGGGTGTAGGGCCGGAAGATGAAGAACTAAGGTGTCATAGCCAGCCGCGCTCGGTTCGGGACGAGCCCCGCCGTGCGCGCCGCCGCCATCCTGGGAAGCTGGCACGGAGCCCGAAGGCGAGGCCCCAGCGTCTGCGCTCGCGGGGAGAGGCGGCAGCCGGAGCGTGGGGGGCGGCAGCGCCCAGGGAGCTGCGGGGGTGCGCGGGGTGTGAGCCGGGAGCGCAGGCGACAGATGTCGCGTGGGCCCGTGCAGCCCGGGCGCTGGCGAGAAGTGCGCGCTTTGGGGCGCTCTTAGCCAGACTCTCGGGCGCCGGAGGTCCCATCCTTTTCTCCCCGCCTTCTCCCCCTCCTGGAGGAGAGGCCGGGGGCTCCCTCGGCTGGAAGGGGCCAGACTGGGGCCGCCCAATCCCAGGGGCAGGAACAACATTTTGCAGGAGCGCAGGGGACAGAAAAAGGGAGTTGAGCTACAGACTCGAAGCCCAAAGCGGGCAATTTGGGAAAAGGCAGAAAAAGGTGGGAGGAGAGGGAAAGAAAGAAACGGGCGACGAAATGGGGAGGGAAAGGAAGTTCGGGGAGAGTGGAGAAAATGAGAAACTGCAGACCAAGTTGCAAGACAGTTTAAAGTGAAGTAGAAGAAGATACGGGAAGGGAGTGAAATCTAATAGGAATGGGGAGAGGGCTGAGACTCGGCCTCCTCTGGTCTTTGGTCTTAGGTCCGGGCGAGACTGGAAAAGCGCTCCCTGCCCGGGACCAGGCGGTGCAGGAGGTCGGTGCCCCTGCCGGAGGCGGAGGACTGGGGCAGGGCCCGACTGCGTGTGCCTGTGTAGGTGCGTGCCGGGGTCGGATGCTCCCGGGGCCCCGAGGAGGAGGCTGCGGCGGGGCGGGCAGAGTGCGCCCCTCTGCGCCCGAGCGCGGGGTCGGGGGAGTTGGGAAACGGGCCCAGGCGGTGAGCAGGGGGGCACGGCAGGTAATTGTTGGGGTAGAGTTTACTTTCCCCTCCTTACCCTGCTTCTGCCCCAGAGTTAGTTCCCTGCTGCCCCCAGACTCCGGATACCCCTCCCCACGCCTCTGGGTGCTTCTCCCTCCTGCCCTGTCTTTCCCGGATGACCCCGAAGCCACACCCTCGGGGATTCTCCGGCTTCTGGCGCTCTGACCTCAGGATGCCCCACAGGGCTTTCCCGGACACCGGTAGAATTACACGCCACCCCCGTCCTGCGCTCCCATCCCGGGGTTCCCCACGCTCGGGGCTCCCCGCCCCAGCCCGAATGGATTTCTCTCTCTGCAGCCTGCCTCTGATCTCAGAGTACCGGTGCTCGGAGCAGCTGGGGCCTTTCTCGTGCTTTTAGCTTAATTTGGGGAAACCCATCTTTTCCCAGCTCTGGTAAGTTAGGTAGAAGGGAAAGGAAGTCCCCTGGAGAAAGATAATTTGTTGAGTTTCCCCGCCCGAGCGGAGAAATGGGAATGCTCACACCGTACCTTAGGTGTTTTCAGGGAGGCCTGTGTCAGCCACGGAGAGCGGAACCACCACTTTGACTTCTTTTAGGTGCAAGGGCGTGCTTGGCTGTATGCAGGATCGGTCCTTCCAGCCCACTTGTTTTGAGCCCCTACCCTGAGCTGGCAGCACTCTTGTCCGAAATCATCCTTAAAAAAAAAAAAAAGAAACAAAAACCTGAGACTCGGTTTCCCCATATGTAAAATGGGGACAATAACAGTACTTAATGCATAGGTGTTATTAAGGGGGTTAAATGAATTCATATACAGAAAGTTCTAGAACAGTGCTTGGTGCATAAGAAGTGGATATAAATGTGAGCCATGGTGATTATTATTGTGTATTTTAATATCTTTCTTTTCCAAAGTAGTCAACATTTTACCACTGTTATTGCTGGCAGTTCCACACCATTCCTGCCTGCCCCCTCCGGAGGTCAGTGCCAGACCTGTCAGCATAGTAGAAAGGGCCCCAGCCACTTGCTGACAGTGTGACCGTAGGAAAGAACCATCACTTCCCTGAACCTTTATCTGTAAACCGGAGCTCATTCTTCCAGGGCTGCTGGGAGGATCATAAAAGAGCATCTATTTCAAGTGTCCAGTTTGGTGCCTGGCTCTTAGTTCACTCAACAGAGGATGTCATGAAATGGTTAGTGCCATTCTTACTATTTCAAAGGGGAAACCGAGGCAGAGAGTGTCCCCTGAGTCATCCCAATGTCAGACGTGGAATTGGAGTTTCTTTCTTTGAGGGCATGCAGCACCTCCCATGACTTGGGGTGCAAAGGGAAGAGGAGGTACAGAGCTGCAGGCAGAGGGGCTGGCGCACAGTGAATTCCTGCACTGGTGAGATTCCCTTTCCCAGAGAGCCCCAGAGGAGGCTCCTGGGGGGCGGGGGAGGCCGTGGGGGAGGATGATTTAACCAGTCACTGCTCAAAGATGGGGAGAGAGGGAACAAAAGACGCTTTATGGTGAGCGCTGGCTGGCGGAGGGGTGGGAGGGAGGCAGAAGCGTGCCTTGGGAGGGGGCAGGGAGGCAGGATGGAGCTGAGGAATCTGCCTGGGAGGTGGCTGGGGGGTGGGCGGGCAGAATCCTGCCTTGGGACCAGGGGAAGGGAAGAAAGGGGGACTCTGCAGGCCCATGAGGCGGGGTGGTGAGCGGCAAGGAAGATAATGGGGCCAGCAGGAGCCCGCTTTTAATGAATTAATGACAGCCTGGCCCGCCAGCCAGACATGCTAACTGGTTCTTGGCAGGTACTTTGGGGATTAAGTGGTTAAACCTGGAGGCGCATCCCGAAGGCCTCCCGCCCAGCCCGTGGCACCCCTGCCAGAATTACTTTCCGAGCTTGAAAGCTGGGCCTTCTGCTTGGCCAGGGGAGGGAGCCGAGCCCAAGGAGGACAGCTGTTGGGGAGGAACCCCCTGGGAAGGGGCCAGATGTGCAGGACCAGGCAGCCTTCCCGCCACATGGTCGCTGTCTGGAGTCGTTGGCTTGCCTAGTGAGAGGCCAGAGCACAAGTGACTGAGCAGGGGACATAAACACAGCCACACTCGGAGATAATTAAATACACCCCCAGAGGTGGGCTGGGTGCATTTGGCAATCACACAAAGTCAGCTTTTCCGACCTACCTTTGGCGGGTAGGGAGGGGCGGGGCGGGTGCTTTTGTTTCTTCAGTGGTCGTCACCAGTGACCATGTGATGGGATTTCACAGGAATAGCGAGCTAATCCAGTGTCCCTAGCTCCGGCGACTTGCTTGTCACATAGTAGGTGCTCAATAACCACGTGCTGAATTAATGAATCAGAAACTACGCAAGATAGTTACTATTGTTTCCCAAATCCAGATTCTTTCAGTTATTCAACTACAAATTATTGAGTGCCTTCTGTGTGCAGGGCACTGTGAATACAGGAAGGACCAAGACATAAGCCCTTGCTCTCACGGAGCTTAATATTTTAGTGGGAAGAGACAGACAATAAGTAAATAAAGATTGTTCTGGTTACTATTGCTGTACAACAAATTACTCCAACACTTAAGCAGCTTAAAAGAACTACAGTCATTCCTTGGTATCTGTGGGGGTTGGGTCCCTCAAATTCCTGATATAAAATGGTGTAGTACTTGCATATAATCTAAGCACACATTGTCCTGTAAGCTTTAAATCATCTCTAGGTTACTTGTAATACCTAATGCAGGCTGGGTTTGGTGGCTCACACCTGTAATCCTAGTACTTTGGGAGACTGAGGCGGGGGAGGATAACTTGAGGTCAGGGGTTCAAGACCACCCTGAGCAAGAGCGAGACTCCCATCTCTACAAAAAATAGAAAAATTAGCCAGGCGTGGTGGCGCACACCTGTAGTCTCTGCTGCTGGGGGGGCTGAGGCGGGAGGATCTCTTGAGCCCAGGAGTTTGAGGTTGCTGTGAGCTATGATGATGCCACTGCACCCTAATCCCGGCGACAGAGTGAGACCCTGCCTCGAAAAAAAAAAAAAAGAAGACCAGATTGTTTCTAAGCCTTTCCATGGATCTGATTTGGTCATCTGTGCTGTGATTTTTCTGACCACTACCTGGTATTAGCATCATGGGCTCCCTGCCTCAGAGTTGATCACTTTTCCCAAGTGGTGCACTCTTTTCCAACTGGATGAGAACTGTGGAGACCTGATCCCTCTCTGTGTCTTCCCTGACCCATTCTGGGGGAGCCCCATCCCTGGGAAATGCTCTCTAGAAGCCTCCAAGTCTCCTAAGCACACTACTGACGTTGCCAAGTTGACAAAACCACATAGAAAACTAGTTATCCTGCAATCTCACTAGACTTTCAGTCTCTGAGCAGTGATAGGTTCAGTGTTAAACATGATAAATACTGTATTTAGTATTGTTTAAATTGCATCTCCTAGGTAATGTGAAAATGTTGTAAGAGAAGACAGCTTCCTGGATGCCATGTGCTTTAAAAAAAAAAAAAAGTAACAACTCCTTTTGAGAAACAACAGTTTCCACTTCTGAAGTCATATCAATGAAAAGATGCATATGCACTTATAATAATTTTCCTAATTAAGATCTACATTCAGATTTTAAAAGAAAAAAATTATCTCATTACCCATTAATAGTTTGGTATATTTCTTTCCATTTAAAAGAATGCATGGATGGGTACTTTAACAAATGGAATCATTCTAAATATATCATCTGTAACCTGACTTTCTCAGTATATCACAGACTTTTCTCTATGCTTTGTAATATCTTTCTACGACACACTTCTTAGAGGTTGGTTAGTATCGCGTTATTTGGCGATTCCATTATGTGCATTCCCAGCTACTATTATTGGCCATTGAGGTTGTTTCCAACCTGGTGAAGAACATCCTTGTGGATAACTCTTGGTGCACGTCACAGATGATTTTCTTAAAAGTGCCTACCAGGTGGAACTTTGGTATTGAAACGTACAAGCCAGGTGTGGTGGCAGCACAAGCCCGTAGTCTCAGCTACTCAGGAGGCTGAGGCAGGAGGATCACTTGAGCCCAGGAGTTCAAGTCCAGCCTGGGCAACATAGCGAGACCCCCCATTTCTAAAAAAAAAAAAAAAAATGCATGATAACATTCTTATTATAAACGTTGTCTAGAGAGTATAAAATCGTGGTAAAGAGCCACAGACACTGCCGTTGGTTTTCATTTCTCATCCATGTGTCATTCATATCACTGGCCTCTATACATAATGTACTCTTGAGCTGGCTTCGACTGCCCTAAGTTACAGCTGTGTTGCCTGTCTGTGGAATGTTCTTCTTGGACCACACCCCTAGCCAGTGTGTGAGCACATGAGAGTGTGGATGACTCCTAGCATGCCTGTCCCAACTTCAGGGAAAGGCTCCGAGCCTCAGCCATGTCACTAAAGCTTTAGTAAGCTTCCCTTCCTGCGTGGCTATACCTACCACCTTGGGGGCAGGAATCACATTCATCTGATATTCTTGGATCTAGCATGTGGTACTTAATAAACCCTGTAAGATGCTAACATACTGATGATGGAGAAACTTACACAACGTGGCTTTGGGTGGAGGTGGGGTCTCCCAGAAGTGGGGATTGTGTCAGAGTCGCTGGGATAGACTCAAGAAGAGGTTCCATTTTCAAAGAGAACCCACACTTGAAATATTTCAGCCTGTTGGTAGACCATGCATCCTAATTCTTGATTCAGAAAATGTACCACTGGTAACTGTTTATCTTATTCACCAATATTTTATGCCTAGTCACAGCAGCTGGGTGGAAAGTGACACGAATTTTGGAGTAGGCTGACTTTCAGATAAGGTCTCCATCTGCCATTTATCAGTTATGCGACCTTAGGCAGATCCCTTTACCTTCTGAGCCTTAGTTTCCTCATCTGTAGATTTGGAATAATAATAGCATCTGGGCTAGGTGAGCGCCTGTAGTCCCAGCTACTTGGGGAAGTTGAGAGGAGAGGACTCCTTGAGCCCAGGAGTCGGAGGCTGCAATGAGCTAAGATCACCCCACTGCACTCCAGCCTGGGTGACATGGTGAAACTCTGTCTCTAAAAATAATAATAATGATGATAATAACAATAGCACCCGTGTGAAAGAAGCACTGTATATAAAGGGGCTGGCACAGCTTCAGCCCTGTCTACCTATGAGTGACCAGAACTGACTGTCTGATCTCTGTAATGAGCTCCTGTGTAAAGGAAACATGCTATAATCTAATCCAGCACAGTGCAAGACATATCACTGATGTTCAGAAAATGGTGAGGATAGCATGTGATATATGTTACTCTTCTTTGGTGTAAAATTCAGCACATGGGCCCATCTCCATGCCATGGGTGGGAGCCCTAGGGACTTCTTTGAGCCTTTTGCTTAAAGCAGTTGTTAATCCTGTCTCCCCCAATCTGTGATTCACCAACGGGCTGCTTAAGCCACTCCACCAGCGCTGGGAGAACCTCCAGGTGGGGCCCTCTCAGCCTGGGCAACACTGGCCTCGAGGTCCCGTAAGGGTGCAAACCACCAAGTCTGTTTTATCCATGACTGTCTCCCAGCACCTGGGCATGGTGGCTGGCACAGAGAGGGCATTCGCTAACTGCTGAATGGATGAATGAATAAATGAATGAGTGAATGGGGGAGAGGACTCACGGAATTTGTGGATGCCCAGAAATTAGACCAATAGAATTAGCCGATTTCATACCCCTGCGTCCCCCTACTTTAGAGAGAAGCCATAGTTTGCATCCAATTCTCAAAAGATCTGTGAGCCAAGAAGGTCACAGTTTTACAAACATAGCCCAAACTAGACAGGACTTAAAGACCACCTAACCCATTTCTCTCAATGCACAGATGGGGAAACTGAGGCCCAGAGATCGTTACTGAGGGTTAAGAAGGGGCCAGCTTAAATGCCAGGTTACTCTAAGAGTATCTGAGTATCTAAGCAAAGGTTGAAAACAGGAGATCTCCCAGCTGAGTTTGGTCTGTAGTTGAGTTTTGTTTGACTTGCATGTTGTTTTACCCCAACACTTAAAAATCAGGCATTTTAGCCAGGTGTGGTGGCACGTGCCTATAGTCCCAGCTACTTGCGAGGCTGAGGTGGGAGGATCACTTGAACCCAGGAGTTCGAGACCAGCTTGGGCAACACAGTGAGAACCCCATCTCAAAAAAAAAAAAAAGAGAAGAAAAAACCAGGCATTTTCATATAGAAGCCTGAATTTCCAGTTTTTCTTGAAAAGTGGAAAGATCTAACAACACTGAGCTTATATTCCCCTGTGGCAGCAACAGACTGGAGATGTAGGCCAGAAACCCCTTTAGGTGGGACACAAACTCTCCAGTGACACCAGCCCCTCCTGGGCACACTTTACTGGGCTCAGTGTGTTTCAGTTCGTGACCCCTGATTTAGGGGACCCCCCCGTGCCAGACTTCCCTCAATGCACACACACACACTCCCACACACGTATCTTATTTTAAATACATGAGCTCATACTGTTCATGCTGTTCTGTAACCTGCTTCCCCGCCCCCCCCCCACTAAAAATAGATTGTTGAGATCTTCCCATGTCAACACAGAAAGGTTGTCACCATCCTTTTCAATGGCTGCGTGGTGTTCTGTTGCTTGGATTGGACCATGATTTCCTTATTTGTTCACCTCCCTCAGGGGCATTGACATGGTCTCCCATTTTCTGATAGTGTATAAACAAGGTTGTCTTGAACATTCTTGTTTGGGCAACTTTGCAAACAGAAAGTGAAGTTGCTAGAGGTGAAATTGTTGGGTCAAAGACTGTGCGTATGGTAACACGTGATGTGTGTGCGCAAGATTGTTTTTGTAGGTTCTGCTCATTGTATTTGGTGTCGATTCTGTGCTGAGCTATTTCTTCCCCACTCCCAGTGCTTGTACCCTTCTGAAAGTCACGTTAGTTGGACATCCAAGGCCCACATTCATATTGGGTAGGAGCTATGAGTTCTTGGGTCTCTCTGCATAAACTTTGGGTAATCAATACATATTCACTGATAGGAGAGGCTGGGCCAAGGGGAGCAAATACTAATACTTCTTCCAGAGGCTGTCGAATGGCCTCTTCCTTTCTCACACACCCAAAACCTAGCCTTCTGCTTTTTCAGTTTCCTAAACTGGCCAGCTACACGGATGGAGATTTAAGTGACAACACAGACCACAGCAATCTCTTCCCTCTAGGAGGGTTCTGTGTGGAGAACTTTTCCTCCAAGTCTCAGGCACTAGGACCGCTGGTACCATCTCAACTCCTTGGTCAAAATCAACCTGCTGGAACCAAAGATGGAAGAGCTGAGAAGCTGCCATCTTTATTCCCTTGTCGCTTATTCACTGTCACTCAACAGATACTGAAATGAGCACCTACTGTGTGCCGGGCATTGTGCTGGGCTCTGGGGACATAATGGTAGGGAAAGGAAAAAAAAAGCTAGGGTGTCTGTCGATGCACAGAAAATATTCTGGGAGGCTACGCTAGCAGCTGTTAACGCCAGCTGCCTCTGGGAAGGGGAGCAGGGCTTCGCGGTGGAGTGGAAGGGGCTTACCTTTGATTTTTATAGTCTTCTCTGTTGTTTGAATTTTAACTTATCACTTGTGCACGAAAGAAGAGCAAAAAAGAGGAATTTTTAAAAATTAAAAATTGGGGTCTCTTAGGAGGAAATCCAAGAGTCCCAGCTATTCTCAGAGACGTCGGGAAAAGGGGAACAAGCCCCCCACCCCATCTAATGCTGCAGTGGGGTTCGAAGTTTGCAGCTTTTGCCTTCTCTGCCCACAGCAGCCCACCCTGCAGCCCAGGGAGGCTGGACTGTCGGGACCCCTCTGCCCACCTGCCGCTCCACACCGTGGGTGATAAGTGGAAACAGGGACGTCTTTTCAAAGGCGTGTCATGGATCTCTTCACTTGTGAGCTTTGGTTGTGAGTCAGCATCTGAGAAAGTTCTTTATGAGCCAGGTTTGAGGGAACACACGCCAGGGCAGGGCAGTGGCTCGTAGCGGTGGTGAACTTGATGTCTTTAAAATACTTTTAAAAAATTGTACAAGTGCTACTTGCTGCTCATTAAAAAAATAAATGTATAATATAAAATAAATGATACCGAAGTAAAGCATATAAAGTAAAGCACTGCATGTGTTCTTAATCTCGGTCTGCAAATCCACTCCCCCGGGGTGGGTAGTGTCTCCTGTTGGTCAAACCCAGCAGGAAGCCAGAGGTCAAGGGACATGTTGGTACAGTTCATACAAGTCAACATCTCAGACGTTCTCTAACCCGGAAGTAATGAAGTGCTCTCCCTCCCACTTTCTCTCCTCCCCTTG
Source organism: Propithecus coquereli (assembly GCF_000956105.1). NCBI lineage: Eukaryota > Metazoa > Chordata > Mammalia > Primates > Indriidae > Propithecus > Propithecus coquereli. Next base: position 360,014 of record NW_012154051.1, read on the forward strand.
GTTTGTATTACCCACAGGGTATTTCTTATACCACCTGCTTCACGTTACTGCGGGAAACGTTTCCAGTCTCCTCTGCTAACTTGTAACCATGAAATCCATTCACCCTTTCAAGGTCAATGGTTTTTTAGTATCTTCATAGAGTTGTGCAACCATCTCTACAATCCATTTGGGAATATTTTCATCTCCCTACAAGAAACTCTGTACTCATTTCCCCAGTTCCTCCCATTCCCCCCAGCCCTAGGCAGCCACCATTCTACTTTCTGTCCCTAAAGGTTTGTCTCTTGTGCACATTTCATATAAATGGAATCATACCGTCGTTGGCCTTTGAGGTCTCGCTTCTTTCACTTAGCAAAATATCTTCAAGGTTTATCCATGTTGTAGCAAGTATCAGTGCTTCATTCCTGTCGATGGCCACATAATATTCCATTGTTTGGATACACTGCATTTGGTTGAGGGACATTTGGGTGGTTGCCACTTTTGTTCTATTATAGATAATGCTGCCACGGACATTTGTGTACGAGTTTTGGGTGTTATGTTTTCAGTGCTCTTGGGTATGTGCTGTTTTTTCTTACCTGCCTGGGGTGTCTCGTCTTCTCATCCTGGCTAGTTCCCTGGCACCCTTCAGTACTTTGCAGGGTCTGCCGCTTTCTCTGAGGAGCCTTCTTTGTCTCCCCATCTCCCTCGTGAACTGCCTGTCCCCTGGGCTCCCCTAGCCCACGTTTCCCCAGATTGCTCTTTGCATGAGACATTTCTTCCCGTCCCCCTCTGTTGGCTCTGAGCCCCTCAACGGCAAGAATTATGTCATTGGGTCTGTAGCACCCAGTATGGTACTTGGCATGTTTGGGAATGAATGAATGAATGAATGGATGAATGGATGAATGAATGAATGAAAGGGAGCAGAGACTGTCCTACAACTCTGCTTTGAATCTGGACTTAGGATGAAGGTCCTGTTCCTAATTTGGAGGAGCAAAAAGGTAGTGTGGCTCTAGATTCTTTTTTTTTTAAATCCCAGAAGATGCCTAAGTAAATATCTAGGTTTGAAAACAGAGCGAGAGGTGTGTGTATGTATGTGCAAATGTCTATTTAGGGAAGGCTGCTACACAGACAGAGCTGCTGGTGGGGGGAGGAGCACCGAGACTAGCTTTTGGGGACCTTTCCTCCAAAACCACAGCTTTGCATCCAGCAGCTCTCCCTCCCTCCCGCTCCTCCTTCCCCTCCCCCTCCCGACATGGGGGGCGCTGGCTGTGCAGAGGCTCACTGCACTGACGTCACCCCCAGCAGCTGTCTGCACTGACCGAAATACAAATCTCTATTTCTGCAGGTTGGTGAAAACCCTGTGTCCTTGGAGAAAGCTGGTTCCCGTTTCCCAGAGGGGGAGCCCAGAGCTTGAAAGGCCGCGGTTGGCACTTCGAGAAGGAAGTGGAGACTAAAGACGGCGGCGGCGCCTGGAGCAATAGCAGAAACACAGAGTGGGACTGGGGAAGCCCTTTGGAAACCCAGCTGCAGAAACAGACACCCCAGTGCTATTTACATACAGATTTAGCTATATATATTTAAAAAAAAGTAATTGTGCGATATAACTAAATGAGTTTATTCTAGGCATATAAAATTAGCACGATACTTGAAAATCAAACACTGTAATATCGTAAGAGTCTGAGGAAGAAAAACCACATGATCATATCAATTGATGCACTAACATTTGAAAAATTTAACACCCGTTCCTCTTAAAAAATTTCAGAAAACTAGGAATACACGTTAACTTTCTTAACTTAATAGAGACCATCTACAAAAATCCTATAGCTAACATACTCAATGGTGAAAGACTGAATACTCTCCCACTAAATTGGTTACAAGGAAAGAATGTCCTCTCTCACCACTCATTCAACATAGTATTGGAAGTTCTAGCCAGCACAATAAGGCAAGAAATGGGGGAAAAATCATATAGATTGAAAAGGAAGAAATAAAACTGTCTCTATTTGCAGATGACATAATTGTCTCCATAAAAAATTCCAAGGAATCTGCAAAAAATTCCTGAAATAAATGAGGGAATTCAGCATGATCATAGGATATAAGATAAAACATATGAATTTAATTGTATCTAAATACCAGCAATTAACATGTGGACACAAATTATAATGCTATTTATAATCACTAAAAAGTGAAATGCTTTGATATAAATCTAACAAAGCATGTATATTACTTGTGTACTGAGAACTACAAAATACTGATGAAAGAAATCAAAGCAGATCTAAATATATGTATTGGACAGCTCAAAACATAAAGATGTCAGTTATCCCCAAACTGATATACAGGTTTAA
>NW_012154051.1:362381-392429 GCF_000956105.1 Propithecus coquereli
TATATTTAAAAAAAAAGAAAATATGAATATTACTTATCAGTGCATGCCTTGTCGAGGACGCAGTCCCCTTCCCTTTCTGCACCTTGCGATGTGAACTCTGATACTCTGTAATGTCTGGGGCACCAGAAGAGAGATGCCTGCTGTCTACCTAGGAAATTTGCAAAGACTGGTGGGAATTGTTAGCCTCAGCAGCGGCAACCAACTGCCTGGGGATAGATGCTGGCGGAGTTAAGAGGTCAAATTACAAAAGGCATGATAGAAAGGAAAAAAAAATGAGGACTTAGGGCTCATTTTGTAGGGGCAGTCTGGGAGACCTCCACTCCTTGACGCGTTCTAGCCTCTCTCTCTGTGCCTGTCTAGAGAAATCGATAGATCCCACTGTCACGTCAAGAGAAATGGGATTTTGTTTTTCCTACCAATCTGGTGTCTCTGGTGCTTCACTTACATTTTGCTGGTGCTAAGTGTGTTCTTCTTGCTGGTGCTGCCATGGTATTCTGTTGACAGACCTGGAAGGCCAGGGGACAAGAGAAATTTCTATTTTGCTGTTTCGGATTTTTTTCTTTTTTAAAGGGACGAGTTGCAAAAGTGCCACTTGAGAATCTCTTTCTCTGTGTGGGGACGAGTATCTAGAGGTGTTTGGGAGCAAACCCTGGGGTCCAGGAGGAAGGCTGGGAGGGGATGGCACTGAGTGGCTTGCTGGTTAGGAGGGGGAAAGCTGACCTCATGCGTGACTCGGTTGCTGTCTCCTCCATCCCGTGGAAGTATCCTGGGAGTGCAGCCCGCAGCCGCCCCCACTCCCCAAGGGGATTTCAGGGCTTAGGTTTTATGGATTAAAGAGCCAAGAAATGGCTACATTCCGGTCAAGAGTGATTTATAAGCAAGGGACGTTGGGGGAGGGAGCGAGTCACTTAAATGAAATGCACTAGCATCTCACTGATTGACAGAGGTCTGATTTTTTTTTCCCCCCAGGATAAGCTATTTTCAGAAGTTTTTAGAAGGGCTAAAAAAAAAAACAAAAAAAACAAAAAAACGATGTGTGCTGGACTGAGACTTGGCTGCAAAGACTCTTCAGGGAGCAGTGATTATTTTTTGCTTTCATTAAAAAAAATCTAAATAAACAGGTATTACTCCTCTGTGCAGGGTATCACACACTGCCATTTTCAAAGGCGAGGTGATGAGGTGCCAGGCTGCAGATTGAGACAGGCAGTCTCCATGGCCGGATTTGCAGGTCACCACCTAGTACCTATGGACAGGGGTTAACAGACACCCCTCCAGTTCTGAGAAGCCAGCAGGGGGTCAGCAGTTGTTAAGGTGCATGGGGCTGACATGGGTATCATCCCCCATCCACTTTGCTGAAAATGACCAGGTGCTTTAGAACATACAACCCCTGCGCAGTGCTGCGAGCTGGGAGCTGGGCTTTCTTCCTTCTGTTTTTAATCCATGCCTTATGTTTTCCTTTAAAGAAAAATACAAGCCAGAACGACTGAAGGCAAGGGAAGGCCCCCTGAGCTCCCCACAGCTTTGAACGAAGCAAAGCAAAAAGGAAAACTTATTTCTGGAAAACTTGTTTCCCCCTGTCGCTTGCACCTTCCCCCACCCCAGCTGATGTTTGCAGGGGACCGTCACTTAGGCGGGGGCTGCAGAGAACAGTGGGCAATAGCCCCGCCAAGCCATGAACCTAGAAGGCCAATTCATTAGAATGGTATGAAATACAGTCTCTGCTTCTGTTTAATCACTTTCCCAGCCAGAGACTAGAGTCTTTCCAGCTCGTCCCATTTTTCTGGGGCGGGGGGCGGGAGGTTCCATGACTACAGCTGTGTGCGATCCCAGGTCTCTGCTTCTTTAAAGCTGTACCTTCAAGATCGTAGTGGGGTCCTGCTGACCACCTAGACACAAGCGAAGGGTGAAAGGTCAGAGGGTCCCTCTTTTGACCCTGACTTGGCCACTAGTTTATGACATTTCCCCTGGAGGATCCAAACTCCAAGTGCTGGGGTTGGCACTGCAGGCGATTTCGATTTCAATGAAGCCACTCTGCTGAGAGAACTGAGCACCCACGACCTCCTGACGGAGCTTTCCAGCCAAGTCCCTTGTACATATTCTCACGTATTATTAGAAACCGTGTATTTATCTAGTCCTGGCCTTTTCCTGCGCATCATTCATTTGAGTGTACTTCTCCACCGCCCCGATTTTTTAACAAGGGGTTGTTTTTAATGCTTGTTTTTATATGAGATTTGACTTCTTGATGGACATTTGTATTAGGAAATTGAAGCATGATATATATGTGTATGTACTGCCTCCCTCCACCGTCTCTCCTGTTGCATTACTTGGATTGCATGAGATAGTGGGGTGGGTTTTTTTAAAAAATATTTCCACAGTGTGCAAAGTGCTGGCAACATCCCTCCCTCTCTTCCTCTCCTTTTCTCCTGCTGCCAAGGAGTCATTGATTTTGATTAGCTTCACTGCAGAGTGTCTGTGAAGAGACAGAGAGAGAGAGAGAGAGAGAGGGAGGGAGGGAGGGAGGCTTTGAAATAAATTTTAAAAAAGACCTCATATCAGGTTTCAGCAGACAGCAGTGTGTGTGTGTGTGTGTGTGTGTGTGTGTGTGTGTGTCTGTGCAAAGCAGGGGGAGGCTGCTGAGATCATCGTTTAGGTGGCTCACTGCATAATGAGGTGGGGGGATTCTGCCTGCTGATTCCTGACGGAGGTGCTCGCTCCCAGAGGGGGTGGGGGTCCGGGAGCCACAGGGACTCGAGCCTCCTGGGACTTCAACATTCCAGATCAGATCCATTCCTGCCTGGAAGCTTCTCGCCCCCACCCGATCCCCCACAAGCAAACAGGATCTCTCTTTTCAAATTTGGGGTTCCGTGTCCTATTGCCCTTGTCGTAGGTGCAGCTTGGGTAGCAAGTTTCTCTGGGGAGCCCGTTGGCTCCGCTGGCTGCTGTCCATGGTCCTAGGCTGTGAGCATCACCTAGCCTAGAGCCCCATTCCTGTTGTTGCTGTTTTTTTTTTTTTTTTTTAAACTTCCTTTATTGGGATATACTGGAGACTTCTTTTCCACTTTTTCCAGTGATCTCATTTTTTTTCTTTTCTGTTTTGACGGAAAAACAGAAAAGGTGATTTAAACTATACTGTCACAGAAAAATGACACTGTGACGGGTTTTTACAATGTGTGTAGCTGATCTTATAGACTCCTAATCCTTTCATCGTGTTTCTGACAGTGACAAAATTTCACTCTCCCTTCTTGGGAAATTGGGGGAGTCCTCTCCCACCCATCTCCTACACAAGTATCTTTTAGGGATACTGGCTCACCGTTGCGGACTTTTTGAGTGTCCGTCCGCCTGGTGTTACAAGCTGCAGAGACCGGAACGCAGGTTTTGTTCTTCTGGGTTGATGCCAATTTCTTTTCTCAAGGTTCCCTTAAGTCAGTCTGGGCCCATCAGAGGGTCAAAAGTTGGTTAGAGGGTAAGAGGGACCGGCTGGACACTCTGGCCTAGTGCCATGGGAACCGACTGGACGTTCCACGGGGGGAGGAAGTTGATGTCACAGTGTCATTTTAAAGCTTATTTTTAAAATTTTAATTCATCCACGTAACACAGATTCATTGAGCACCTACAGTGTGCCAGGTTGTAGAATTCCATCTCAGAAGAGACTTTCTTATTGATCACAGAGGGGCAGCCCTGCTTGGAACCAGACGATATGAAATGTCCCTTTTTCCAGTCTGGTTCATGATTTTTAACAGATTTGTCAGGTCATCGCGGTGACCCCAAGCCTCGCTGGCAGATTGTTTGTTACATAGTATTTACCGAGAGCCACTCGATTATCGGAAGGGGATTAAAAAAAGCTTTCGATCTAGACTCATGCCCAGCATGACAAGACCGGTCCTCGCTGCTTTACACAACCGCGGAAGCTGCCTTTCGAGGTGTGCTCGCCACTCCGGAGTACTGGCCCAGTGCTTAGCACATCTTCCCCTCCGTGCGTCCTGACGCCCACTTGAGCAGATGATACATTGTTATCATTCTCATTTGACAGCTGAGGAAGCGGAGGCTCAGAGAGGTTGAGCAATGTAGCTGATGGCCACACAAACAGTGGTGCGGAGCCAAGGTTTGAACTTGAGTCTGTGAGACCCCAAGGCCAGGAGCTGGCTGCTCTGCTGTACTGGATCCCTTCATGTGGTGGTCCCACGGCGCTGCTATTTCAAGGGCAGACAGCGGCATGGGGCCCAGCAGGGAGCCGGGGAGCCTGACTTAGGTCCACTGGAAAGAGTGTCACATCTGGGGACACTCGAGGGCAGGGTGGATGGTTCCCTTGCAGATTTCATGTATTCATTCCCTCCCGTGTTCCTGGTTTCTATAAGGCCTGGAGAGCACCATCTAACTTGCAAACAGAGCCTGTCTGACTTATTTGCTAGGACATGGGAAGCTTTTCTTACCTCCTTCCTGCCTCCTGCCCCCACCTGAACCCCCACGTTCCCCCTCCCCCAAGGTCTTTTGCATTCTAAGCGCCAAGGAGCCCGTGTGCATGGCAGGGATGGCTGTGGGGGTACCTGGGACCTCGAGGATGCCCCTGGCCCAGCCAGAGCGGCAATAAGCTTGGGATGTTCCGTTCTGGGTTCTGACATTGTTGGTTTGTTGTGCTCTTTTGTAAGAGGAATTTCATACCTTGGAGAAGCTTTGTACATATTTGTAATGACTTTATTAAAAAATTGGTTGTGTACTTCTAGCCGAAGGTCTTTGCGTTTTCATTTCCTTTTTGGAAGGCTGGCCCTCAAAGACTACGGAAGTATCTGGCTGCACAGTGGAGGGAGACTCCCTGCCCCTGGACCCTGCACACCCCAGCCTTCCCTGGGGCAGAAGCCACACACTTCGTTCCTTCCTCAAATTCCTTAGAACTCCCCTAAGGGAAGGACTGGCCTAAACCATACCCATGGGTTGGGCAACAGGTTTGGGGAACTTGCCTAACAGTTCAAGGTCAGTGCATAAGACCACATTTTATGCAAGGCATCATGTACATAAGCTAATGAGCCTACAGATTCATGGCTCCAACAATGGGCAAACAGGCCACTCTGCATCTGCCTGGTCTGAGACATACCAAGGAACCAGGTTCTAGTCTCTTCCTGAGAATGGTGGGTTAAGGTTGGTGTTTTAGATAATATACCTCCTCTTTTCCTCTGGACACCTGCCCCCTCGCTGCTTTCAGTCCATGTGACGCAGAGGGGCTGATCCATCTCCCCACCACCTCCATCCCTAGCTCCAGAGCTTGACACCTGACCCAGGTCTGGCCAGTGTCCCACATCCCATAGGCAAAAGCAACTGGTTTGGAGACAAATGACAGTCAGTCTCAGGACCCCTGCTGGAGCTTTGGGAATGCAGAAGCTCTCTTTGCTGGTGTTGATAAGCTGGTAGAACGTAAACACAGAGATGCCGGGGGCCATCTCACGGCACATGAGACCCAACTGCCTGAAAGTCAAACTGTCTCCAAGGAAAACAATTGTGGGATGGAGAGACACTCTTCTATACTGGAGCCCCTGGATCCAGCTGTACCTGAAGCTCATACTGTTCCACAAACCAAATAAAGTCATTCTTTTGTTGAAGCCCTATTTGAATTGGTTTTCTCACGATGGCAACCAAAAAGGTCTGCCTGATGATGTATTCACGGCTGGTATCCTCATGTTGCCCTGGGAGGCATGAATTGTCACCTAACACTGTTAATTTACATTAGAATCTCTACCATAATCAGGCAAACCCTTCTTGAATCAGCCTACACGTTCTGGCTCCCCACAACCTATAGCTGAGCTCTGCAGCAGGCACCTTTCCGGTCCCTTCTGCCAGGTCTGTGTTCCCATCCTGCAGCTCCATATGCTTTGCCGGTCCCTGAGACCTTCAGAGGCTTGTCCTCGGACATCGAAGCCTCCCTAAGGGACAACATGAAGTGCCTGGGAAGTCCCCCCAGCAGCCCAGAGCCGAGGCTCGACTGGTGTGTTTTTGTGAGTACAAAATGCTCCCAGTGCAACAAACCCTGAGCTGCAAGGTACACTCCGGAGCTCGCTGGGGATTGGGCTGAGGCTGGGACTTCGCCAGACGTCGCCCACGAACTCGGCTTCCTCCCCTTCCCTGTTCTGTTTCACTCGTTATTCTCTTACTGGTTTTTCACGTGGGCCTTTACAAATACATCACGTGCACCTCGGCAGGCTCGGCTTTAGCAGAAACCGACGTGAGGTAACAGCCCACTCCGCGAAGTGCTGCTTCTCATTCGATCTAAAATAGTCTCACTTGGCTCCAAGAGTGGGAAGGAAACTCAAGACCACAAACATAAGTTGCATCAACAGATGATATTTATTGGCAGAAGGGGACTTACGGAGACATGAAAACACTGAAGGCAGCTGGTTGTCCCAGAGCAAAAGTACTAAAAGATTCCAGAACTCGCTTTACATTTCCTCCTTCCAGTTTCGAGTCATAGCGGCCTGAGTGTCCCCTTAACGCACTGTACGTTCTTCTCTTTTGGAGGTGATGAAACTATTACATCCAGGTCCAAAGCCTGCCTCTCTTATTCCCTCGCATTTATTATTCTCAAGATCTGTTACGTTAAGAGGACCATTTCTAAGGTCTTTGTGGAACTTGAGTCGGTACATCATAAAATATGAAGAGCAGGCTGCCCTGAACCTGATACTCCATGAGTCTTGTTTATAAAATGGCATTGTTCTTTTGCAGTGGGGACTCCTGGCTGCTTTCGCACTAGTGCTGGGGAAGTCACACAGCCTGGTGCTGGGAAAACTCCGCATGAGCCACTGTTCCCCCGAGGCAGAAGCTAAATCCTCCCACCCAGGAGAAAACTTCACATGGGCCACTCCCCCAGAGGGTAAGGAATGAATAAATAAAACCCTAAACTAAACCATCCCACCTGCCCCAGAATGTCCCCTACCCGTGACATTATTTGGGGTATCAGAGACGTGGCTCATTATTTGCAGAATGCTGGAGAATTTTTTTGGGGTGGGGGGAGTGGCTTGGGAAAACCATTAGCATATTCGCCACCATCTTACGTTGTTAGTTTCCTTGGTTCCGGCAGATTATACATATACTAGGTTTTGCCATCCTGGAGGTGGCTACCGGGAGGTGAGGTGACTTCCCAAAGTCATGCAGAATTTGGAATCAGAATTCCAGGCCTGACTCCGAACGGACGGCTCTGTCGGACCCATCACACGCGTGCACTTCAGTCTGCCTTCTCCAGCTCCAGTTTCTCGTGCCTGCCTCTTCTCCAGCATCCGCAGGCAGGATGCTCTTTCTGATAAAAACCAGTTGCAGAAGTTCCTGTTGCCTCCCTGTGGTTCCTCCTCAAGGCGGGGAGAACACAGAGCAGCCGCATCCACCTGGCCCCGTTTCCCTCCGCTTCGCCGTCCTACTTGATTATCCAGACAAGTGGGATTGTAACATCACGGCCATTGCCATAGTAACAGAGCTTGAAAGATGCCACATTGCCCTGGAAGAGCTGTCTTGCTGGCTACCAGGAGAGAGCCAGGGATGCCAAGCAAAGGAAAGAGTCCTGGCTTGGCGGCACACGGGGACAAGGGTCCTGAATCAGTGAGGGGGAGGGGACACGTTAATACTGGCTAAGAACGAGGTGGCGGCGAGGCCACTCCAATTCTCCTGGAGCTCGCGTGCTAATCTGCTCGCTAGCCACACAGCCTGCTTTCTCCGTAACGCCATCGATGCCAGCCTATTGTGCTGGGTTGACAACAAGAGAACAGAGTTGGGACAGGGATATGGCAGGCAAGCCTCTGGTGGCTTCAGTGCGATCCCCTGAATCATCTCATCCCAGATTTTACAACAGGGAGAGCTTCGCAGGTGGAGAAGTAGCTTTGCCACAGAGATTACGGAAACACGGGTTGCTACTGCACCCTACGTGGTCGCCCCGGCTGGTAGGAGAATCCACGACGCGCATCCTCCCTTTCGCTCTGAAGGCTACCAGGGGAGACTGCAATGTCCACAGGAGCCGTTAACAGGACTTAGAATCGAGGGAGGGGGAAGAGAGAGCAAGGTGGCAGGCAGACCAAGTGGCACCCACATCTGGGCCAAAGCTGATCCTTCTTGATACCGAAATGGCATCAAGCACCCCAGCCAAAACCCAGGAAACTAGCCATTGAACGGCCAAGTTTTTCTGCGAACCCAGCCACGAGTCGATTCCAGGAGATGGCGTTCGCTGTCCGCGCTTCCGACGCAGTCTGAATCTAACACGCTGTGCACTGGGCCACTTGCTCCTAACCAGGGACGGGCATCAAAATCACTTTGTCTGCGGGGCCCCAAGCCTGGAATGTCTGCGGGGAAGGTCAGCACGGTGGTTGAAAGCGCAGGCTTTGCCGGGCACACTGGCGTGCACCTGTAGTCCCAGCTACTCAGCAGGCTAAGGCAGGAGGATCACTTGAGCCCAGGAGTTCGAATCCAGCCTGGGCAACACCATCTCTTAAAAAAAAAAAAAAAAAAAAGAGCTCGAGTTCCGAAGTGGCACCAGGCCTGTGTTGGAAACTCGGTCCACCATTGCCAGCTGGGTGACCCCGGGAAAGTGACCACACCTGTACAATGGGGAAGCCAACAGTACCTCCACCACAGAGCTGTCGGGGGGAGGACAGGAGGTGACCCAAACAGGATGCTCGACGCTGTGCCTGGCGCACACTAAGTGTCTGGGACACTGAGTTATTACAGGTATACAGTGGGGCCAGCAACTGCATCTTGAACACACTTCACAGTGATTCTGACCCGCCCGGGCCACTGCAGGGAGGCAGTGATCTCAGCCTCCTCCCCGCGCTGCAGCGTCAAGCACTAGGTACTAGGTCAAAATAACCAACAGGTGGGAACTTCACGTATTACCAAGTCCTCAACTTGGAGGGGGGATGGAAGACCGACCTGGGCGGGGACCACGTCTAAGTTAGGAGGGCCTCCCCACACGTAGGGGAAGGATGCACGCGCCACGCTGCGGACAGGAGAGGAAGGACAAGGTGGCGAGGACAGGCCGGGGCCAGGCTTTGGGGTCAGTGGTGGTGGAAGGCAGGAGGCAGGACGTGAATTCCAGGAAGCCCCCTGACCCTCCGGCGTCCCCCTGGTGTCCTCAGCGTTCGACCCTAGTACACCTGGAAGTGTGCCGACGTGGCGCCATCCTTCCAGCAGCGCAGGGTGTCCACGGCGACCGAGCGGCAGAGCGGGCAGGTGCGCTCACGGTCCAGCCACAGGCAGAGGCACTCCTCACAGAACACGTGCTGCGGGGACAGCAACCAGCACGACTCAGGACTCTGCATGGGTCCTGGGAGCTGCGGACACGGCAGCAGATAAAACACACAATCTCTGCCCTCGTGGAGCTTGTCCTCAGCAGCAGGGGACAGGCGGCAACCTGAATCTCTAAAATATCTAGTCTATCAGCAGTTACGCGCTAAGACGAAGCAGCAGAGGAGTGGGGGGTGCTCGGGAGGGTTGAGATGCTGACATTTGGGTAAAACTTGCAGGAGGGTGAGGAGGGAGCCCTGGTGGTTTCTAGGGGAAGAATGGTCCTGGCAGCGGGGACAGCGTGTGCAAAGGTCCTGTGGCTGGAATGTGCTAGAGGAACAGCAGCAGAGAGTGGGGAACCAGGGGATGGGAAAGAGAGAAGAGGTCAGAGAAGTGATGGGGGGTGGGTGTGGGCCTTGTGAGGACTTGGCTTTTATTCTGAGAGAAGTAGGGAGCCATGGCAGGGCTTTGAGCAGAGGAGTGAACTGATATGATCTGTAGTTTAAGATGATTCCTTTGTCTGCTGGGTTAAGAATAGAACATAGGGGTCAAAAAAAAAAAAAAAAAAAAGGTAGGGAGATTAGAAAGTCCAACAGGTTCCACCACTCTCTGTATAACCCGGACAAGCAACTAACCTCCCTGTGCCTCAGTTTCCTCATCTGTAAATGGGGACAATACCCCCCTCATTGGGAGATTAAATAACATGTTAAAAGCATTTAGACATGACAACCAAATGCAGCACACAAATCTTGACTAGGTCCGGGATGGGGGGAAAATCCCCAGCTATAAGGGACATTTTGAAGGCCACCAGAGTAATCTGAGTATGTTCCACATATTAGATGATATTTCAAATCAATCTTAAATTTCCTGGGAGTGCTAGTGGAATTGTGATCATGGGAGAGTATGTCCTTGTTCCCGGGACATGCACGCTAGAGTATTTACAGGTGATGAATCGAAATGTCCGCAATTTACTCTCAACTAGTTTAGGGGAAAACATTGCTATCAAGAAAAGGCAAAAGTAGAGAAATGTTAATGATTAGTAAATCTAGGTGAAGAATAGAAGGGTGTTTACCCTACTATCCTTTAATTTTTCTGTAGGCTTGAAATTCTTCAAAATAAACAGTCTGAGGAAAATGATAATATAAAAATCTAAACAAAATGTTTTTTGAAAAGTAAAAAAAAAATTTAAAGAGACACTTGGAATAATGCCTGGCACATAGTAAGTGCTGTATAGGTGTTAGCTATTATTATAGTCATACATGTTGTCTTATGCCTGTTGATCATTTAATATTATCTGTCTCTCCATAACGGGCTGTAAGCTTCTTATAAACCCATTCATTCCTAGCATGGTATACAGTAGGTGTCTAATTGTAGACAGTGCTCTGAAGGAGAGTTCCACAGTCCTATGCAGGATGTGTAACAGAGGGACCAGTCTGATCCTGGGAGAGGGGGTAGTCAAAGAAGGCTTCCTGGAGGAAGGGATGTATGAGTTGAGCCCTGAAGGACATTTAGCAGTTAGCTGGGTGAAGAGAGGGGGTGGAGATAGAACATTCCAAGCTGAAGGCATTTGAGGCACTCAAGGACAGCCGATGTGGCTGGAGTGAGGGGAGTGGGGAGAGGAGATCCACTCACACAGAGGCTTGAAGACCATACGGGATGCCCACCATGGTCTGCAGGGCAGGACCCAGGCATCAGCAGGCCCAGCACCTTCTACAGATTCCCACCATGGCACCCAAGGCCTTCTATGACAGCCCTTCTCCCACTTCAGCCTCATCACCCCGGGGTACCCGATGTCGCTGACATGCCACATGACCTTCAACGCAAGGCTTATTCACAGCCTTTGCATAAGCATTAATATCTGCCTGGGATGCCCTTTCTCCACCCTATCAGCTGGGTGGATGCCTACTCCTTCTGGAAGATTCACCCAGGCAGTCACACTCCTCTGCTTTATGTCTCTCCTTTGAAGGGGAGACAGGATGTTGCTTTAGCCTAGTGGGCTCTTCATCCACCCACTCAATCATTTGTCCTTCTGTTAGTCCATCTAGTCATCCGACTATCCACCCAGCCACCCACCCGTCCATCTATCTATTCACTCACCTACCCATCTGTCCATCTACCCACGCATCTGTCTATCCACCCCACTATCCATCCATCCATCCATCCATTCACCCATCTGTCCTGGCCATCCACACAGTCACCGACCCGTTTGTACTGCTATCCACCTACCTTTGCATTCACCCACCCGCTTCTCTACCTGGGCACCATCCATCCATCCATCCATCCATCCATCCATCCATCTGATCCATCTGCCTCTATCCTATTCATCTACCCATCCCATCGCCCATTCCATCCATCCAACTGTCCAATATTTACTGAGCCAATACTGTGGCTCTGCTGTTAAGCAAGACAGACATGGTCTCTATTCTCAAGGCACTTGTAATTTGGCAGAGGAGAGACAGACCTTACCCAACCAGCTGCCCAATGAAGTATCCGGCTAACAACTGGAACAAGTGACATGAAGGAAAAACACGGGGATCTAAGAGACCATGTAGCTAGAATCACAGCCAGTCTGGGGAGGCAGAGTCAGGGAAGCCTTTATCGAGGAAGCAACCTTAAAGCTGAGTCATTCATTCATTCCTTCATTCATTCCATGCACTTAGGAGTCAGCAAGGCCCTTTCACCTGGACAAGCCATCTCTGTCCTTCCAGACCCAGATGAGAGCAGCAGACCAAGACTTAGAGGTGTGCTCTGCCCGGTCATGTTTCTGGTCTTCAACCAGCACAGGGCATGGCCATTACTCCGAGATCTGGGACAACGATGTCTTGTCTGACCCCTCCCAAGAATTTCTAATCCAGCTTTAGGAGGACATAGTGGTCTCAGGAGAAGGATGGAAGAGAGACAAACAGACTGAGGCTTACAAAGATTGCCAGACTTTTCACCTTGACATCTTGTTCCAATAATCCCTGCTACCGAGAAGGAAATACAGATGGCTCTGAAACATATGAAAACATGCTCAACCACGCTCATAATTCAGGAAATGCAAATTAAAACTGTGCTGAGATAGCGTTTGTCACCTGTCAGATTGGCAAAGCTCAGAAGAGGCTTGATAACGCTGTGTGTTGGTGATGAGGAGCGAGGGGCCGTGTCACGCTGCGCACTGGGAACGTAAGTGGATACACTCTTTATGGAGGGCAGTTTAGCAATATCTGTGAAAACTGTGCACCCTCTGACCGAGCAATTCCACCGCTAGGAATTTATCCTTCCAAGAGCTTGTGCACGTGTGAACTGGAACGCACGCCCATAAGGGCTAATATTTATTGAACCCTGACCACGTGCCAGGTGCAGTTCTAAATGCCTTACTCGAATTAACTTATTTAATCAACATGATGGGCCCAGGTAGGTGCGATGAACCTCCCCATTTTTCAGATCATTTGTGACAGTCCTATTTGTGGTAACAAAAGATTATAAGCTACTAAAGGCCTCTCAACAGAATGGGTAAACAAATTGGGGTCTATCCACAAAATAGCATGTTATGCAGCTATACAATAGGGAAAGAAGCAATCTCTAAGACAGAGTTTCAAGTTTCAAAGGCAAGGTGCAGAAAGCAGGATGGGTACAGCTTAGGTGTTTTTATAAAAAGAGGCTGGGTGTGGTGGCTCATGCCTGTAATCCCAGCCCTTTGGGAGGCTGAGGCAGAAGGATCACTTAAGGCCAGGACTTCAAGTCCAGCCTGGGCAATGCAGTGAGACCCTGTCTCTACAAAAAAATAAGAAAAATTTGCCAGGCACAGTGGTGAGTGCCTGTAGTCCCAGCTACTCGAGAGGCTGAGGCAGGAGGATCACTTGAGCCCAGGAGTTCAGGGTTGCAGTGAGCTATGATCACGCCACTGCACTCTAGCCTGGGTGACAGAACAAGACTCTGTCTCTAAAACTAAACAAACAAACATTTAAAAAGATGTAAACGCACACACACATACACACACACAGTAACAGGCTTCCTTTTAATACCTTTAAAACTTTTTTTTTTTAAATAAACTTTTATTTTGGAATGATTTTAGGCTTACAGAAAAGTTACAAAGATAGAACAGAAAATCCCCATATACCCTTCACTGGGTTTCAGTTTCCCCCTAATGTTATCGTCTTGCATTGCCATGGTACACTTGTCAAAGCTAAGGAACCCACACTGATATGTTACTATCGACTAAACTCCAGATTTTATTCGGATTTCATCAAACCAGTTTTCTATTAACGTCCTTTCCCTATTCTGGGATCCAACCCAGGTCCTATGTTGCATTTAGTCATCACGTCTCCTTAATCTCCTTTTTGAATTTTGATGCATGCAAATATATGATCAATTTAAAAAGCAACAAAATTAAAAACAACCCTTCCCTGCAAAATCCCCAAACAGCAAAAAAAATAAAAAATAAAAAAAAAATTTGCTGGTGCTTTAAAAAGCACCCCATCTCCTGTCCCCTCACCCGTAGGCCTTTCCACGCCTTCTGGTCCCCAGGCTTATGCCTCCTCCAAAAAGCCTCCCTGGAACGCAGTGCTTTCTGCCCCAGTCCCCCGGGACACTGCATGAATCTCTCTTACACAGCACTTATCACCGCCTGCCTTGTTTCATAGTTATTTATGTACGTGCCTGTCTCCCCAAGGAGAGTGTGAGCTTCCAGAGGAGGGGACAGAATCCGTGTGCCCTCTGCCTCTCCTCCCCCGTGTCTGACACGATGCTGTGACCCCATACACATTTGCAGAATTGACACCTATACCCTGATGTCAGGAGGAGGAGGAGGAGGGGGGACGCATTTAGGGAGTTAAAAGGGACCAACCATATTTTCCTCCATGGGCTGGCGTCCCATGACTAATAATGAAAACAAGTGGCAATAATAATTATACTGGTAATTATAATGCTAGCAACTTCTATATCTGAATAATTCAAATTTAGTTCTTGCCATTGCTGATCTCCTTGAATTATAATAATAGCTTTATGAAGTAGGTATTATTATTATGCCCATTTTATACATGACAAAAAACAAGGCTCAGGGAGATGCAGCGACCCACGTGGGGCTCAAGAATGCTGCTGAAATTCATACTCGGGATGTTCTGACGTTGCACCACAAAGGATTTGGCACTTCTACACTTTTACCAATGAAACCGAGGCTCAGAGAGGTAAAGTGATCTGCCCAAGGCCACCCAGCTAATAAGAGGCAGAGCTGAGATTTGAACTTGGGTCTGGCTGACTCCAGTCTTGACCAGATTGCTCCCCAAGACCCATGCCAGTGCCCTGAGGGCCGGTCATGGGGAAGGGTCCTGCTGCCCCCCAGCCTCAGTCTCCAGCGGCCCAGCCCAAGCCTGCTCACCTGGCACAGGAGAATGAGAGGTTCTCGGAACTCAGCCTGGCAGATGGCACAGATGTCGCCGGCTTCTGTGCACTGCTGCCCCGTGGCTCGGACTCCGTAGTTCTGTTTGAGGGAGGGGAGAGACAAACGCAGCTATGGACCCTTGTGGGAGCCGTACCCTCACAGGAGGAAGAGGCTGCTGCTGTTTCCAGCTCCGGGTTCCTGGGACCCCAGTGGGGACCACTTACTGCCAACTCACCTGAGAGGTGCAGAGAAGCTTCAGGGCTTTCCTAACTCCGCCCACGCGACCACAGATGTCGAATGACTGAAAAGAGAGCAGAGTGGTGGCTGAAAAGCATCCAAGGATCTCGCATGACCCCTGCACAATGCCCCCATGTCCCCACCCTTGTCTTTGACTCAAAACATGTTCAGGGCTCTCCTTCCCCTTTGTGACTCCTCATCCCCTTCAGCTTTGCTTGGCTTTTGTCTTGCAGCATGACAGCAACAGTCTCCCCTGCTATGTAGGCCAGGATGGCAAATATATGGCACACATACTGCCTCTTCCCCCTCCCAAGCCCAGGGCAGGCATTGCTAATAGATCACAGCACTCTTCCCCTGAGCCCAGCCAGGGCCTGATAATCCTTCTCCATGCAGCACTCCAGTCAGCCACTGCCTCGATCAGAATCAGGAAGCAAGAAACGTCCCAGTGGCTGAGGCTGCATGGACTGCCTGGCTAGTCCTGTTGGGAGGAGGGAGAGAGAGGAATACAGGCAGTTCCTCTGGAATTCTCTAAGGCCAGAAACAGAGAAAGAAAAAGAAAGAGAAGAATGTATTTACTTCTAGCAGGGGAAAAAAACCCTGAGTTGTACCAATAATGAAAAGAGAAATACTGCATATTGATTTAAGAGTTGAGGGAGTGCAGTTTAAGAGGGATACCATTTTCTTTCTTTTTTTTTTTTTTAGAGATAGGGTCTTGCCATGTCACCCAGCCTGGAGTACAGTGGTGTGATCATAGCTCACTGCAGTCTTGCACTCCTGGGCTCAAGTGATCCTCCTGCCCCAGCCTCCTGAGTAGCTGGGACTACAGGTGCAGGCTACTGGTTAAATTTTCTGATTTATTTATTTTTTTGGTAGAGACAGGGTCTTGCTATGTTGCCCTGGCTGGTCTGGAACTCTTAGCCTCAAGTGACCCTCTAAGGGGGATACTATTTTTGAGGAAAGAGGGATAGAAAACAAATTCAGTGGAAGTGTGGTTAAAAGCTCTGGGTTTTAGAGGCAGCCTGCCTGCCTGCCTTTGATGTTTGTCCCATCATCTTTAGCTGAGTGACCTGGGCAAATAACCTCTCCTTGGGCCTCAGTTTCTTCACTTTAAATGGGAGCAATAAAGGCATGTACCTTGAAGGGTTGCTGTGGAGATGACTCTGTGAAAGAATATCATATGGTGAGCTTCGTGGGCAAGAAATTAGGGTGGATTAAACCATAAAAAGTACTGATGGACGCTGCAATATGGATGACCCTCAAAAATATTAATATTATACTAAGTGCAAGAAGCTAGACACAAAAGGTCCCGTATTGTATGATTCTATTTACACGAAACATCCAGAATAGGGAAATCTATAGAGGCAGAAAGCAGATTAGTGGTTGTCAGGGCCTGAGGGGAGCAGGGAATGGGGAGTAACCGCTTAATGGGTACGGGGTTTTTTTGGGGGTGATGATGAAGCCTTGGGACTAGTTAAGAGGTGGTAGTTGCATGACACTGTGAATCTGCTAAACGCCATTGACCCGCACACTTTAAAATGGTCAGTGGTTAATTTTTATGTTGTGTGAATTTTACTTCAATTGATAAAAAGAAATGACATTAGCAGGGGTATCCAGTCTTCCCAGTGGAGTAGCCGCCCAGGCCTGGCGAGGGAGTGGGGCCACCTCACCTTGCAGAGGCTGTAGAGGACGATCAGGACCCCTCCCAGGAAGTAGCTGTTGGAGGAGTCGTCCCCCATGATGTACTTGTACCACAGCTGGATGGGGACGAGTGAGCGGAACAGCTGGCTCAGCTCCTCGATGACCAGATAGAACTTTCCCTGCAACCACACAGAGAGCATCAATTATTATTAGCAGTAAAGACCCAAAGGACCGAGCTGGGGGGCCCCAGCCCGGGCAGTAATGACATTCCAGGTCACAGGCAGGCCATTAATCAGCTTTGGAAAGCACTCAGGCCAGCTCCTAATGGGGCTGTGATATGGCCGGGGAGACGAGGCCCCTGCCCGCTGCCCTCACCCGCCACCCACCATCCCAGAAGATCAACATGCTGAGGGTCGCGTTTCAGGGCAGGGGAAACTCTACACCTTTGGCAGAGGGCTGGAGGGCGGGTCTTGCTATGGTTCAGAGGGCTCAAAGCCAAAGGTGGGGGCACAGCCCCTACCCCCGTACCCAGATCACCCTGTCCCTAGAGGGCTGATTTGGGCATCACAGGCGACCGCTCTCAGGGCCCAGGGCAGGACGGGTACAGGGTGGCGGTAAGGCTGTGAGGTCAACAGCGGGGAGATGAATGTCCTTTCCAGCCCCGTCATCTACTACCTCCGAGGAGGCAGGATGAACACTTGGTGGGCACTCACACTGGGCTGGCTTTGAATCATCTCTAGGTGCACGTCTGTGAGCCTCAGTTTCCTCATCTACAGAATGGGAGCCACAACCCCCACCTTCTGGGGCTGCTTTGAGGATTAAAGGAGATGAACAGGAAAAGTACCCAGCATGGTGCCTGGTGACAAATGCCATTTCCCGTCCTCCCTTTGCCCTTGGCCAAGTCCCCCAAGCTTTCTGTGGCCCACGCTACAACACGGAGATGGAAATAACCCTGCCCTGTCGCGTCTAATAAAGTTGAGCACATACCCACCTAATGACCCAGCAATCCCACTCTGAGGGATTTGCCCAGGAGAAATGAAAACATGTCCACACAGACGCCGAAGTTCTTAGTAGCCTTATTCATAAAATCCCCACACTGGAAACGGCCCAGACGTCCATCAACGGAAGAACGGATAAACAAATGGCGGCGTAGTTATACCACAGGGTCCTACTCTGCAGTAAGAATCAACAAATGGCTGAGACGTACAACCATGTGGACAAATTTCACAGACGTTATGTCGAATCAGAGAAGGCAGTCATACAAGAGTATTTGTTGTATAATTCTGGTTTATGTGAACTCCTAGAACAGGTAATATTGACCTGAGGTCATAGAAACCAGATCTCTGGTTGCCTGGGGTAGAGGGTGGGAAAACTGACTGCAAGGGGGGTGTCAGGAAATTTTGGGAAGTGACAGAAATATTTTATATCTTGATTGGGATTGTCGATAAATGGGTGCGTACATTTGCGAAACTCATTGAAATAGATGCTCCAAATCTGTTTACTTTATTGTATTTGAATTATACTTCAATAAAGCTGATTAAAACAAACATACCAACAAATAACCCTGCCGCAGATATCCATAACTGTAAAAATGTGAATAACCTTTGTGCCGACTATTCTATTTCTAGCGATTTATCCTAACAAAATAATCAGGGGTATGTACGAAGATGTACCAATAGGAATAGCCACTGTGACATTCTTTATAACAGTAAAAAAAGAATAAAAGTAACAAACACAATGTATAAAGAAGAGGGTCTGATTATGTTCAAGATCTATAATGGAAAGCCACACAGCCATTAAAAAATTATCCCGAAAAACCGCCAGGCATGGTGGCTCATGCTTGTAATTCCAGCACTTTGGGATTATAGCACTTTGGGAGGCCAAGGCGGGAAGATCACTTGAGGCCAGGAGTTTGAGACCAGCCTGGGCAACAGAGCGAAACCCCACTGCCACAAAACAATTAAAAAATTAGCCGGGCGTGGTGGTGCACACCCGTAGTCCCAGCTACTCGGGAGGCTAAGGTGGGAGGATCGCCTGAGCCCAGGAGTTGGAGGTTGCAACAAGCTATGATCTCACCATTGCACTCTAGCCTGGGTGACAGAGTGAGACCCTGTCTCTAAAAAAAAAAACAAAAAATTATTCCGAAAAACAGCAACTTCACGGTGAAGAAGCCAAGCACACATCACCTTAACCAAGTGATCGAGTGAGAAGTCATACTGACATCCTGAATGCCCTAATATAATGACTTAAGGAGGACACAGTATCACTCCTGTGGTCTTCTGCCCCAAAACTCATAATTTCAATCTAATCATGAGAAAACGAGAGAGAAATCCAAAATGAGGGACAGTCCACAAAATAACTGCCCAGCACTCTTTGAAGGTGTCAAGGTCATGAAGGTGAGAGGTGAGCACGAGGAGGCCCAACAGTTGAGATGGGGGGCAGGCGTGGGGGGCTGATGAGGAATGTCTAAGAGAAGGTGTCTCCTAAGCAACCCAAAGCGTGGTCCGTGGACCAGCAGCAGCAGCGCCTGGGAGCTTGTTAGACCCAGGACTCGCCTCAGACCTTCTCAATCAGAATCTGCAATTTAACAAGGCCCGCAGCGATCTGAGTGCACGTTCAAGTGTGAGAAGCACTACTTTAATGGAAGAATAAGAGCCAGGATGGTGAAGGGAATGCAGACCGGACAAGGGGGGAAAGGGTGTTCCAGGTGAAGGGAGGATGGTTGGCAGGTCGGGTGCCATCTTGGTAGGCAGCCTCCCGCCTGGTCTGCCTGGCCTTATGGCAGATGAGGACATGGCCACACCACACAATGGCCCTGTGTCTCTAGGAGCCCCTGCCTGCTGGCATCTCGCTGACTGGTCCCTTCTCTGTTCTTCCTCCCAGGCTAATCTCAACAACCAGCCTGGCTGGGTGGTTAAGAGCACAGCCTCAAGACCCAGGAAGCCTGGGTTCAGATCCTGGATTGTCACCTACCACCTTATGTTTAATCTTGGCCACTGTCTTTGGATTCTGCAATTCTCAGGCCCCTTAGCTGTGGGCTGGTTTCTGGTCCAAACCCCAAACTTCCCGCTCGCTCTTGGGCAGGTCTAGAACAAGGGTCAGCAAACTTCCTCTACAAAGGGCCAGGGGGTGAATGCTTTGGCTCTGCAGGCCATACAGCCTCTGTGGAAACTACTCACCTCTGCTGTTGCAGTGAGAGAGCAGCCTCAGACAACAGGTAAGTGAACAGGTGTGGCTGTGCTCCAATAAAACTTTATTTACAAAAACAGGTGGCAGGATGTATTTGGCCTGTGGCCCATAGTTTGCTGACCTGTGGTCTAGAACATCAGAAGCCAGGTAACTCAAGTCCTGATGGAGTCTCCAACACATCCCAGAATTTCCCAGGAGGCTCAGGTACCAGATTCTTGGCCCTTCTTTCAGTTGCTTGATGACACCAAGCTCTTCCTTTGCAGATGGAAGAGTGGTCCCTCTACTCTTTGTCACCTCCTATGAGAACTTCCCCGACTCCTTAATTACATTAGGTGCTCCTGTTACACCCTCTCAGACTGCCCTACACTCCTCCTTCAGAGCATGTCTCACCATTTTAAAAAAATTATTTTAGTATCTGTCTGTCCCACTGGACTGTAAGTCCTTTATGAGAAAAGATTATTTGGCTCTGGGTGTATCCCCAGCATCTAGGACATAGTTGGTGCTCATTTAGTAATGGGGGAATCTCTCTCTTTTTTTTTCTTTAAAGAGAGGGGGTCTCACTCTGTTGCCCAGGCTGGAGTGCAGTGGCACAATGATAGCTCAAACTCCAGGGCTCAAGTGATCCTCCCACCTCAGCCTCCCGAGTAGCTGTGACTACAGGTATGCACCACCACGCCCAGTGAATTTTTTTGTTTTTTGTAGAGATGGAGTCTTGCTATGTTTCCCAGGCTGGTCTTGAACTCCTGGCCTAAAGTGATCCTCTGGCCTCCGCCTCCCAAAAAAGTTGGGATTATAGGTGTGAGCCACTGTGCCTGGTCAATGGGGGACCCTTGGAGCTAATGACTCTAGCCTCATTACTCACATCAACTTTCTAGAGTTTGCCGCTGACAGAGAATGAGAGTTAGAAAAGGAACATCAAAGACAGAATGTCTCTTTCTAAGCAAGCACTGATGTCACAGAAAATAAAATTAAGGGAGTGGAGTGAGTGCCTATGAAGCACCATGTTAAAGGTAGCAATTAGCTGCTGGGGGGGGGGGCACTTTGAGAAGGAGCTCAAACCACCAGGGAAAACTAGGCATATTCCAGTGAAACCATCTCTCCCTAATTAAGCAGTTTTATAATTCCAGCTTTCTTAAGCATGTTATTTCTGACGACCACCAAATGGAACGTGTGGTTTCTCTGGGGTGTCAGAAAACAAGGAAAGCAATCAGATTAAGAGCCGTCTTGCCTCCCTGCCACCGTGAAGGGGGAACAGTAGCAATTGTTGCAGGACTTGCTTGGGCACGGATGGTTTTCTGCTTGGATTCTGATAGAGGGGGCGGGAGCGGTTGTTTTGGGAGGGCAGATTCTATTCTGACTTCCTGGCTGCTAGAATGGAGGGTGGGACAAAAGTGAAATGGGAAACAACAGAGGGCTGGCTCCAGAAGGAGGTGGTAAGGGAAGGAGAGGGGGATGCTGAGAGGCAGAAGAAATGAACAGAGAAGGAGAATTTTCGAGAAGAATGCACCTACACGGAAAACATGATGAAGAATTCTAGGGGTGGGGAGGAAGCGAGGAGAGACACAATCAGACATTTGTTAGCAGCTTTGATGTACAAAGAATGTATAGAGATAAAAGATATATTTTCTGTATTAAGATTAATAATGAATATTTATAAAGTTTTGTCTGTTTATGAATCTCTTTCATACACATTTTCTCATCTGTGGAGGCAGGACAGCCTTGTGGCTAAGAGAATGGGATTTGGGATTCCAAGGTTAGATCTACCATCTACTAAACTAGTTGATTTTGGACAATAACCTCTCTGAGCCTCAGTTTCCTCATCTGCAAACAGGGTTGAATACATACATACATACATACACACACACACACACACACACACACACACACATACACATATGTACAGATTTTGCATGCAGTGGTGTGCTGGCAAACCAGGTCTCTGGGATAAATAAAGGCCCTGATTTGTGTGTTTGCCAATTTCTGTGGTGTAAATATTCCCACAAGGCCAACTTCAAGCTACCAATGGTTTAACAACTGCATGCAAATTTCCTGAAAATTTAACCATTCTGCTGGGCACAGTGGCTCACAGCTCTAATCCTAGCACTTTGGAAGGCTGGGGTGGAAGGATCACTTGAGGCCAGGAGTTCGAGACCAGCGTGAGCAACATGGCAAGATCCCAATCCCTACAAAAAAGTACAAAAATTAGCCAGGTGTGGTGGTGCACACCTGTAGTCCCAGCTACTCAGGAGGCTGGGGTGGGAGGTTCATACGAACCCAGGAGTTCGAGGCTGCAGTGAGCTATGATCACACCACTGCATTCTAGCCCAGGCAATAAAGCAAGACCTGTCGCTAAAAAAACAAATAAATACAAATAGAAAAGAAAGGGGTGTCAGAAAAAGAAGGCTGGAAACCTTCAATGGACTAAAGGTAGCAGAGGGCCAGAGGAGTCTGCATTTCAAAGCCCTACTCTAGCATGCTTATTGTACAGTACTAAGGGCCCCTCAGCCTCCAGGGTGGTTTTTCCTTTCTTTCTTTTCTTCCCCTGGACTACTTGGCCAGCGTGGCCAGGAGTGGGAGAAAGAAGTGCTGATGGGGGGCAGGCTGAAGACAGAAGGAAGCTAGAGAAACAGGAGGGGAAATGGGGCTGTGAGGAGAAGAAATAAATTGAGAAATGACAGAGTTAGAGGTCAGAAAAGAAAAGGACACTCAGGAGTTAAGAGTCCAGGTGAGAAGGAAGGGGGAGGGCCAGAGAGGAGAGTAGTCTGGTCACTAAGCACATACCATGCACCTCAAATGCTCCTCTTGGAGGTAGTTATGATCAATTCCCATTTCTCAGATGAGAAAGCTCAAACAGAGGGAAGGAAGGGAGGGAGAAACAGAGTGGGAGTCTAAGCAAGTGAGAGGATAACAGGACAGAAGAAACTAGCAGATAAAGAGAAAGACGAGGGCTGGCTCACAGTTTTGGTGATGAAAGTTTCTCAGTTGAACACTTGGTGCCTGCAGGCTGTCCCGAAACTCTGACACCCATAGGAGATGGACTCAGTAATTATTAGCTCCAGTTAACAGGTGAGGAAAGAGAGGCTCAAAGAGGTGAAGCACATTGTCCAAAGCTGCTAGACAGTGGTAGAGTCAGGGTTTAAATCCAGCCTGATTTTCCATCTCCTGCTTTGGGCCACTGTGAGGAACAGAGAAATGGAGACCCTGGGAGATAGGGAGAGGCGTGGAGAGAGAGAAAGCAAAGATACAAGGTCTGGGGAGAGAGAGGGAGGGAGAACTGAAGCGCGATGATAAAATTCAGAACAATGGTACCCTGAGTGGGGGTACTGAGCAGAAGGGAGGACAAAGGAACCTTCCGGGTGCTGGAAATGTTCTACATCTGTGATGCCCACCACAGTAGCCACTCAGCAATGTCTTTATTAAGCACTTGAAATGTGCCTATTCCGAAACTGAGATGTACTGAAAGTATGAAGTACACGGGAAATTTAAAAGTCTTAGAAAAACAAGTAAAATATCTCATTAAAATGTTTATATTGATTAATGCTGAAATGATAATTTTCACTTTATGGATGCATTAGGCTACAATAAAATACATTATTAAAATCAAAGTCACCTGTTCCTTCTTGCTTGGTTAATGTGACTACTAGCAAATTAAAAATTATCTATGTGGCTCGCATTAATAATGCTGTTGGATAGCACTGTGGAGATCCTGATTTGGGTGGTTACCTATGCTTGTCAAAATTCATTGAACTTGTATATTTATAATGAGAGCACTTTGCAGAATGTAAGTCATACCTCAATTAAAAAAAGAAAAAAGGAAAGAGAAGAGCAAGCCAGGGAGGAAAGAGGCTGAGCGCCCAGCAAGCGGGGGGCGGGGCCCGAAGGGGGCGGGGCTGGCCGCCGCGCGTTGCCGGGCAACGAGCGCTGCCGATGACGTCACCATCTGGCGGCGGCCATTAATCCCCCTCCCCGCGACGCGGGCGGGCCCGGCTGCCTGCCTCCTTCTCCTCCTCCCCCGGGCCCGGATGAGATCACCGTGTCGGGCCGCCGGCTGTCCCTGCGCTCCCAACAAATCGACTCCTCGGCGAGCGCCGGCATCTCATGATCTCATGGCCCCGCGGGACGGCGCCGGCCGATGAGGTCACAGCCCCGCGCCCCGGGCCGCCCCGCTCTGCACGCCGCCGGCTCCTGGCCGGGGCCCCCTGGGCGCCCCGCGCCGGCACCGAGCCCCCAGCCTGAGGCTCTTCGGCCTCCGCGGACAAAGGAGGTCACAGCTTGCGAAAGGCACGGCTGCCTTTTCCATTCTTTTGACACGTCTTGGCGCGCCCACTCTTCCCTCTCTTATTTGAACATTTCACCCCTAAGGCCACATGTCCAGCAGGGCGGGACCGCGCCAGCGCCCCCAGACTTGAGGTCAGGAGCGGTGCAAGGCGACCTGGCCGCATGGTTTCACAGCCGCTGGGCGAAGGAAGTTCCATAGCTAGCCCTGTCTTACAGACGAGGGAACTGCCCCAAGTTACCCATCTAGGGAAGGGGGCACAGGGGCTTGAAAGGAGATGGTGCGAATTACCCTCTGCCTCGCCTTTCCTTCTCCTTACCTGTACCCCAAACCTGTTCACCTTTGCCCCAGTTCCTCCTTGCTCCCGTGGGAACAGTGGTAATGGCCAGGCGTGCTGGGTGCCTCGAATGTCCTGGGCACTGTCCCACATGACATACATATTATAATATATGGACCATTTCACAGATGAGAACACAAGGCTCTGAGAGGTCAAGAGACTTGCTGCAGAGCTGGGATTTGAACCCAGGTGGACTTGACTCTACAGCAGAGTCTTTGTATTCCTTTACACCACCTTCTTCAGAAAAAGGTGAAGCCTTCCTGTTGACAGTGGACTGTATACCCTCCCTTCTCTCTCCCTCCCCCAGGCTCAGCCATCAAACCAGTTAAAGAGGGTCCAGCGAGACCCTGTTAGGGGGCCTCACGACTCACTTGCCAGCAGCAGATTCTCCATCACTAACAAACTGCTCACTCACACGGCTCCTCAGCAGGTCTCCAGCACAGTACAGAGCCAGGAACCCCAGGGAGAAAGGGCAACGACATTCACTGAAGAGCGTGCTGACCCAGGCACTGAGTCAGGGCCTGTGACCAAGGGCAAAGCTGGGAAGGGGTAATTACAAGCCCTGTTTTGCAGATGCAAAAATGGAATTTTTTTCCCAACCCAAGTCAGATGGCAAGGAAGTACAGCTTGCAGCTCAAACGTCCCTCCCACAGAGAAAGCCCGTTCCCATTTCCCTGAATGAGTCGTCCACAAATTCTGTTTTATTTTCTTCCTAGTGCTTACTGAAATCTGAAGTTTCATATTTCTGTGTTTATGTGTTTAATGGTGATCTCCCCAACTAAACGAGAGCAGGGACTCTGTTTTGGTCTGTTTCACTTGTCACATATTCCCACACCTACACAGTGCCTGTCATAGACACAGTATGACATTCACATATTTTTGGAGTGAATGCAAAGAATCAGTGGCCTAGGCTGGTGGGCGGTGCTGATATTCAAAACCCAGATTTGTTTGAGTATAAAGTTTGGGCTGACTCTGTACTATCTAGAAGCCCAAGCTCCTTGGTACATTGTTTTACTCATGGTAAAGGCCTTCTGGTGCTTATCCAGAGCCTGTTAATTCTAAGTGCAGTACAAGCTTGATGCTCTGGTTTCCCAACCAACAGAGTCCTTGCTTGTTAACAGGAGAGGGAGGCAGGAGAAACTTAGTAGGAAACTTGGTATGGAAGGGAGAAGGTTACACGTGCTTATGCCTACGTCTCCTCCGGTCTTTAATAATAGCAAGGAAGGAGACATAAAAACAACAAAAAGCAGACATGAGGAAAACAAGGGAATGGTAACTATAAAACTCTGATTTCTTACAGGCAAAGGGAGGGAGGGAGATGAACAGAACCCAGAAGGTGTGCATAGGAGGTGTGCACAAATTCCTAAGAAACTAGGAATTTTCAACTTTTTAAGCTAGGTATACAAGAGTATTTGTTATTTTTTGTTTTTGTGTGTTATGTGTGTTACTAAAAAAGCCACAAGCTGAAAGTTTAGTTGCCTGCTTTTTAAATGGACTATAATAGACTATATTATATAGTCTATTTAAATAGACTAAATAGACTATAATAACCCCATGAGGCAGGGGGAAAATTATTACTTTGTAGATGAGGGAAACTGAGGCTCAGTTTTGGAGAAGTTCACCATTTTGCCTAAGATCATAGAGCTCATATGTGGCAGAGGTGGGATTTGAATCCGGGTCTGTCTGATGTCAGCAGGGCTGCTCTTACCCACTACCACATCTGCCATCTGATAGCTGGACACTCACCGTTAAAACGATGATGAAAATGTGTGTCACCCTCTCCCTCCCACCCCCAGGTTCCTACAAAGGTCCTCCCTTTGCTCTTCTGGCTTCCGGGCCCAGGATAGGGAGGAGGCCAGAAATGGCTGGGATTGGCCTCTGGTGCTGTGGCCCTGGGGGCCGGCTGGCAGAAAGTCCTCGGGGCCGGGCTAAGGCCCCGCAGGAGTTGTTAGGCTGTGAGGAGAAACCTGCCCATCAGCAGCAGGAGTCAGGCTCCCAGTTTCCTTGGCCATGGTTTCCTTGATCTAAGAGCATTGGCCCAGTGAATAGGAAGGGCCGAGACCACGTGCCCCAGCAACTGTGTTCAGGAGCTTCCTTACAAACAAGGCTCTGCCCCCCAGGACCCAGGAGAAGCCCAATTATAAGATGTTGATGATTAAGCCCGAAGTGGCCTGGGACCCTGTTAGCTACAGAAAGGCAGCCTCTTCCCTCTGTCCTGGTCCCAGGTGAATGGATGAGCTTGTGTGTCCCCGCGTCAGCTACAGTCTTGGGCACAAATGCTCTGGGCCAAAACTGCCTAAGACCAGCTGCCTCCCAGAACGCTAGGGGGCGGGGGGAGAGGCGCAAAGGAGGGAGGGACGGAGGGAGACAGAGACTGGCAGAGAGCACCTCCCTTCCTTGTGGTCTAGAGCTCATGACTCAAACTTTACAGATGTGGGCCCCAATTGTCGATCTGTCCTTTTGCTGGGAGGGTGACTTTGCCCAAATCACATCACCTCTCTGGGCCTCAGTTTCTTCATCTGCAAAGTGGGGGCTGTGGTAGGCTGAAAAACAGCCTCCCAAAGATGTCCATGTCCTGATCCCCAGAACCTATGAATTTGTTACCTTACATGGCAAAAGGAACTTTGTGTAAGTGCAGATGGGGTTAAATAAAGGATCTTGAGATGGGGAGATAATCCCCATCGCCGGGTTATCCCGGCGGGCCCAATGCCATCACAAGGGTCCTTTTATAAGAGGGGGGCCAGTGGGTCAGAGTGAAGGAACAAGATGTGACAACAGGGACAGAGGCTGGAGAGATGCGCTTTGAAGATGGAGGAAGGGGCCAGAGCCAGGGAATGCAGGGAGCCTGCAGAAGACACCGCCCTGCTGACATCTGGACTTCGGCTCAGTGATGCTGGTTTTGGACCTCTGACCTCCAGAACTGTGAGATAATAAACTTGTGTTGTTTTAAGCCACAGAGTTTGTGGTAATTTGTTACAGTAGCTATAGGAACCTCATACAGAGAAGAAATAGTGCCCACTGTCACGAGGACAGTATCAGACTCGAATGGTCAGAGCATCCCAGATGGGCTGCCTTCCATGGCAGGATGAGAGGAGGCCACAAAGCACTCCTGGGGCTGGGCGTGGCCTCTGGTGCTGTGATCCTGCCACCTCTCTGACTGTATCTCCCACCACCAGGACTGGCTACATCATTTATGATGCCTGGTATAAAATGCAAATGCAGGACTCCTTGTTAAAAAATGAAGAATTTCAGACAGTGGTAGTAGAGCATCAAGCCAAGCATGGGGCCCTTCTGCACAGGGTGCATGCCCATGAAGCTGCCCTGCCCCCTCTTCTGCTCCAGCCACACTGGCTTGCTGCTCCTTGAACTTGCCATGCATGTTTCCACCTCAGGGCCTTTGCACATACTGTTTCCCCTGCCTGGTCCCAGCACTCTTCCCCAGATATCTGTCCACACAGTGCACTCCCTGGCTTCCTTCTAGCCCTTTCCTGACTGTTAACTTTCTCAGCAAGGCCTTCCCTGGCTACTGATTAAAAGAGCAGCCCCCCACCCACAATGGCATTCCTTGTTTTGTCTCCACCTGACGTGTTGCCTATTTATCTCAGCATCTTGTTTATGTAAATCTCTTGGAAGTGGATACTCTGCTTATTCACTGACCTAGTACTGAGCACGGCTCAGAGTAGGTAGTCAAAAAATACTGATTGAATGAATGAATGGGTGGACGGATGATATAAAGGGTCTAGGACAGTGGCTGGCATGTAGTGTGTGCAGGGTGCTTCTGCAATGACAACTACTATTATCATTTACTCCTAGGGAATGTCAGGGGGAGGAGTAGGGTCATGCCTTCCAGGGCACCCTTTCCGCTGCTTACTTTGTTTTTTCACTAAATAATAAATCGATGCTACCACTTAATGAGTTGCAGTGATCAAAAGCCTTCACTCCCATGCATGAACCTGTTTACTTCTCACGTTGGTATGATTACTATCCCCATTATACAGATGAGGAAACTGAGGCTTTGAGGAGTCTACTGGCTCACTCAAGGTCCAGGGCTAATAAGCAAACAGTTGAAATGGAACCTGTTGGTTTGACTCCAAGTCTAGTAGACCTTTGCGACTGAATTCACACTGCTTCAGAGAAAACATCTTTCAGTAACACTCGTTCATGAATCACTTTGTGTGTATTTGTTTTGAGGGCCTACTCTGCGCCATGCACTGTGCTGGGAATAAAACAAAACATACAAGACACCTGATGTCTGTTCTCACCAAGTGTGAGTCTAGCGGGGGAGACAAACCAGCAATCACAACATCACATGATGCTTTCCAAACAGAAGTAGTCCTGGGGCCGTGGGAGCACATAAGTGAGTCACACAGCCCCACCTGGGGCCAGGGATAGGTCCAGGCTTCCCAGTAGAAGTGACATTTAAACAGAGGCCTGAGGGCGATGGGGCTGGGGGCTGGGGAGATGCTGTTCCCAGCAGAGGGAACAGCCACTGCAAAGGCCAAGAGAACATGATTTAGCAAGGTGGGGTGGGTACTAAGAGAAGTTCAAACCTCCGGCAAGTGACAGATGGGATGCCAGGCTGGAGAGAGAGGCGAGATCCAGGCAGGCGTTCAGAAGGACTCCCCTGCTTCTGAATGGCTGTGCGATTACAGACAAGGTACTGAAACTCCCAGGAGGACGGTTTCTTCCTCTTAAAATCGGAACAGCTCTAGACACAGAAGCCCGGCTGCAGGGACCACCCCTGCTCCGCCTCACCTAGTGTGGGGACAAGGCTGTTCTCAGCAATATCAAGGCCCAGGGGCCTGCAGCAACCTGGTCAAGCCCACAGGGGAACAGAGAACGGCCCCATCTCTCCTCTGCCACCCCCCTGCCCCTGGGCACGTCTCTGTCGCGGTCATTCAGCGTATATTGATGCGTCGTGGATAAGGACGCAGCAGGGCATAAGTCTGTGTTCCAGGGGCTGTCTCTGTCCTGTCCTTGTTCTTTCGTGTGTCTCTCTCCCCCATCTCCCCATCGGCCCCTTCGAGGCAGGGTCAGGTCTTATCCCAACAGCGACGACTGAGCAGGCACCGAAAGCTCTGTGCTAACCCTTCTCATCACCTCGTGTGCTCCTCTCTGGGCCCCTCCTTGAGGTGGGTGACATCATCCGTCACGTACACAGAGGCGGCCACAGAGCTCAACACCGCGACCTCACTCACCCAAGGATCCACAGCTAGTGGCAAAACCAGGGTTCGTACCCAAGCTGGTCCAGGGGCGGCGCACATAGGTAATAGTAAGGATAACGTTTCCTTCCTTCTTTGGCCCATTCAAGGTTCTGACCTTGGCACTTCTAAGCCCCCAGGAGAAGAGCCAGAGGCCTGCAAAGCCTCTGTAAGCTGCTTGGCCACCCGGCGACAGGGCCTGGCTTTTCACATGAGGGTCACGAGGGAAAACGCAAAAAAAGAGAAAACATGCACTGAGCGTCGAAACGAGCCAGAGATTGCTGAAAGCACCTCCGCTTGTTGCTGTGATTTATTTTTTAGCTCATCTCCAATCTCCCCCCAAACCCTGAGAGGCAAACAGGATTATTTCCCT
Source organism: Propithecus coquereli (assembly GCF_000956105.1). Classification (NCBI taxonomy): domain Eukaryota; kingdom Metazoa; phylum Chordata; class Mammalia; order Primates; family Indriidae; genus Propithecus; species Propithecus coquereli. The sequence continues at coordinate 392,244 of NW_012154051.1, forward strand.
TTTTTTTCCTTTTACATATGAGGAAACTGAGGCACAGAGAGGGGAGGTGACTGGCCAGAGGTGATACTGATGGAAATGGCAGAAGTAGACGCCTGTAATCCTAGCTCTCTGGGAGGCCGAGGCGGGCGGATTGTTTGAGCTCAGGAGTTCGAAACCAGCCTGAGCAAGAGCGAGACCCCGTCTCTA
>NW_012154051.1:392764-396765 GCF_000956105.1 Propithecus coquereli
CAAGCTGAGAGTTGAGAACTGTCATCTGTGGGCTCCCTTGGGCCAAATCCCAGTTCTGACTCCCTCTCGTCTCCCCAGGGAAAGAGGAACGTGTGGGGGAAATGTGGGAGCAGGGCAGCCCCATCCACCCCGGTGGAAGCAGACAGGAGACCCCCCCAAACTCCACTCCCTCCCTTCCTCCGGGAGGGAAGAGCTGAAGTGGACGCCTCCAAGGCCACCTCAGGGGGCCTGGCTGCCTCCCTAATCATTTAGCGGGGGAAGGGCAAAGCAATCAGCACTTAGCTGTCTAATTAATCCTCGCTGCACCCAGAGTGGGGGTTGCCGCCACCTTCCCATGATGTGGTTGGAAAGGCAGGCACGTGGGGTGGGGGGTGTGTCGGGGAACCACGGACTTGGGCTTCCCTGTCTTGCCCTCTCTGCGCATTCATACCAACCACTGACATCTCGTCCCTTCATTTGAGTCACTGCATGCCTACTCTGTGCCACTGGGCACAGCGTGAGCGTGGCAGACGTCCTCCCTGCCCTCATGGAGCTTAGCGTCTAGCAGGGATGAGACATTCAATGGTTACCTGGAAACATGCACATGCCCAACTGTTTCCCATTTCGTGCTGCAGCTCCGGCTGTCCTCTCTCCCTGGCATGCACGTTGCCTAACTCCCAGCTCTGCCTGAAAACTCAGTTCTGATGTCCCCTTCTCCAGGAAGACTTTGCTGGTGGCTGGTGTAGGTGCCCCCTTCTCTGTTTTCCCAGAGGGCCCTGGAGAGGCTGCCACTCTGCCTAATCCCTCCACCACACTGTGAGCTCTGAGCTTGAATGTCCTGGGCCTGGGGAGCCCCCATGCCTGGCATTGTGCCTGGCACTCTGTTGGTGTCCAAAAAATATTTGCAGAATGAAGATATAGAGGATAAATCATGTGACCGGAACCAGTGACTTTGGGAGCTCGGTTTCCTCATCAGTAGAACGAGGTCTTTCTAACAGTGTGTTAACAAGAGGGCAGCGCTGTAACCCAGCCTTTGCGGGATCAGGGAGGCCTCTGGAATGTCCAAACTGGGTATTAATCACCTTGGTTTGGCCCCTGCCAAAGCCTCTCCCAAAAAGGCTGGTTATACATTAAAATTCTCTTTACCTGCAAGAACAGAAACTGTGACCCACTTCAGCAAAAAAAGGGGCTTTGGGAAGATTCTGGATTATCTCGGACTTCAAAGAGGCGCTGGACCCCTCCCCCGCAGGCCACATGAAGGGTAGTTGCAGAAACCTCAGCGCGCAAGTGGAGGGAACTCTCCTCTCATCAGCGCTTCTCCAACCTTCATTAGCACGTGCATCGCCCAGGAATCAGGTTCAAGCGCAGACTCTGATTCGGCAGGACCAGGATGCGGCCGTGACTCTGCTCCCAGGTACGGAATAAATGAACATGCTCAGCGCTAACCTCCCGGCCTCTGTGTTCCTTGGCTCCCGGGAGAGGGCCCTGGATGGGTTCGGATCAGGCCAGGTGCCCACTCAGGATTTTCGGCCATGAGCAGGGGAGGAGGGGCCCCAAGAACAGCAAGGCCCCGGCCCGGTCCTGTGTGTCCAGCTATTCCCAGAGAAGGGTGGCTTTGGGATGGGGCGGCCATCCTAGGACGGGCTGACGGCAGCTGGGACGGAGCCAGGCCAGCTCTCCAGACAGTGACCATCTGAGCTGGCAAAAGCTATCATCTTTCAACCTGGAAATCGATTTCCAAAGGCCCCAGTGCTGGGGGGTAGGTGTAGGGAGCTGGGGGAGGACAGGAGAGAGGGAGGGACGGAGGGAGACTTGAACTGGCAGCTGTTCCTAATTTCCCCAGGAGGAGGCCTGACGGCCCCTCCTCCGTGCTGAGTGTTTGCCATTAAAAACAAACAGTATCATTTGGTTCAATATAAAATGAATTAAAGGAAATTAAACTGCGAGGGCCATGTGGCAAGCCTTGTCCTCCATTGTCTGGGGCTGTTTTTCATCTTCCCCGGTGGGGAACAACAGCTTGGGGGGTGTGGAGCTGGGCAGGACTAGATAGATAAATAAATAATGCAACCCCCCTTCTCGCCCCCAAAAGGGGGGTGGGTGGGGTTTGGGAAATCCCAGGTGTCTGCTGGGGCTCTGTCCCTTGCTGCGTCCCTTGGTGGCAGAATGTAGCCTTTGAGAGTCTCCCAGGGAACGGAGTGAAGGGAAAAAAACAAAACAAAACAAGGACAACAACAAAAAATGATGTGCAGGCTCTGGAGACAGAAGAAGGGGGTGCGGGGGTGGCTGAGGGAGGAGGACGTGGGTGTGGGGTGCCTGGGTCCTCAGGTGCTCAGAAAGCAGCTGCTGCCACCATGTGAGTCGGGGTCACTGGGTCAGGGGTGGGGAGTGGAGGGCAGTGGGCAGAGAGGCAGGATCATGCAATGGTTAAGCGTGTGGGTTCTGCATCTAGACTGCCAGCATCCAAGTGCCCGCCCCGCCACTTGCTTACCCTTAGTAAGTCACTTGCCTCAGTTTCCTCATCTGCAAACTGGGGATAATAAGACTATCTCTCTCATAGGGCTGTTGTGAGGATGAAAGGAGTTCATGTGTATGAAGCACTTAGAACAGTACTAGGCATATCGGCTATTCATTATTACTCTATTGTATTATCACATCATGTCGATCATTCTGTTATTATCGTGGGTCCCTGGGGGCCATCCCCCTTGGCATCTGGAAGACCTGGTTTCTCAAGTCACAGCTCTGCCGCAGACTTGCTGTTTGACCCTGGGTGAGTGAACATACCTTGCTGAGCCTCAGGTCCTTCATTTGCAAATGAGGGATAATCACCCAGGAACAGAGAGACTGCCAGTGACTCTCCGTATCCCTCCTTCCCTTCCTCTTTCAAAATGAGAATTTCCATTTTTGCTTTGCGCTGTTGCCACCCAGCTACAAGATGATGCTCTCAGCCTTCGAGGCAGCAAGTGTGACTGAGTAGTGGCCCGTGAGATCTAAGTGAAAGTGACCGGAGCAATTTCTGGGAAGTCATGGAAAGAAGAAAGAAGACGCAAAAATCCTCATAAAACAGCAGCACGCAGAATCCAGGAGCATATTCAAAGGATAATACATCACGATCAAGTGGCGTTCATTCCCGGGAACGCAGGGATTAACAGGAAATCTAATAACGCAGCTCTTCACAGTGACAGATCAAAGGAGAAAAATCAAATGCTTCTTGATCAAATTCAACAGCCCTTTCTGATTTTAAACATTGTAATAAATTGGACTAGATGGGTACTTTCTTCACACGATAAAAGATCATCAGTCCCAACGCTGGCATCTCATTTAATAAGGGACTACGACGGTTAGTTTTAAGTGTCAATCTAACCAGCTAGACCATAGCATTCAGTTATGCAATCAAACTCTAACCTACGTGTTGCTGTGAGGGTGTTTTGTGGATGTGGTTGACACCTGTAATCAGTTGACTTAAGTAACAGAGATTGTCTTAGATACTCTGCATGGGCCTTACCCAATCAGCTGAAAGGCCTTAAGAGTAAGACTGAGGCTTCCCCAAGGAAGGAGAAATTCTGCCTCAAGACTGCAGCATCAGGAGACCAGACTAGATGAGGAAGGGGAGACGACACAGGATGGAGAAAAGATGAGACCACAGGAGACAAGACGAGGAAGAGGAGACGAGACCGGACTAGGATGAGCCCAGACCGGAAGAGGAAGCGGACACGAGACCAGACGAGGAAGGGGAGACTAGACTGGATGAGGAGACAAGACCGGATGAGAAAGAGGAGACCAGACGGGAAGAGGAGACGAGACAGGATGGAGAAAAGATGAGACCACAGGAAACAGGACAAGGAAGAGGAGACGAGACTGGACTAGGACGAGACCAGACCGGAAGAGAAAGCAGAGACGAGACCAGACGAGGAACGGGAGATGAGACCGGAAGAGAAGACCAGACTGAAAGAGGAAGGGACGAGCCCAGAAGAGGAAACGGAGACCAGACCAGACCGGAAGAGGAGACCAGACCGGAAGAGGAG
>NW_012154051.1:397180-399978 GCF_000956105.1 Propithecus coquereli
GAGAGGAGACCAGACTGGAAGAGGAGGAGGCGAGACCAGACTAAAACGGGGAGGCGAGATGGGACAAGAAAGAGAATGCTAAATTCTTAATATGCAATACCTCATTGAACCATCCTGTAAGATAGGTATTGTTCTTTACTTTATTTACAGATGAGGAAACGAAGGCTTAAGAGAAGTTACATAATCTGCCCAAGGAAACACCTTAATTCATGAAAATGAGAATCAAAACCAGGCCTGACTCTAGACTCTATGCTCTTAGCCATTATGCAAGTCAGATACCTTCTTTCTGCCTATGTGGTTGTCCCCACAGCTTCCTCCAAAAGTGTCCTCAGGCTGGCCCTGGGGCTGAGCCACAGCTGCTGTCCTGATGATTTCCAACCACAGATTTTATTTTTACTGTGAATGGCGGGGAGGGGCACAGTCCTGGGCCGGAGGGCAGAAATTGGGCTTCTTGTGCTGTTCCGTCTCTAGATACAAGAGAGTGAACTCTGAGCAGGCATCTCTTGCACTAGGCCTCACTTGACCCATCAGTAACGTGGGAAGAATAATCCTACACCTGGTGCCTGCCAAAATTACTCTTTGTTGAGAACATACATGGAAGAAATTGGCATAAAGGATTAGCACTTATTAGATTATGTATAGATCTAGCCCCCAACCAAAATTCCAGGCTTAATTCCCAAAAGTTCCCAGCAAACTTGGAAAACCTCCAAAGGATCCTTACCTCTCTGCCTTTGTTCATGCCTTTCCACATATCTGAAAGGCCTCCTCATCTTCATCTCCCATAATCTTACCTATCCGAAAGGCCTAGTTCAAAGGCTTCATCCCTAGAAGGTGTTCGTGGACAGCTATCCTTGAAGTGATCCATTTATCCTACCTAATCTTTGACTGTAAGCATTTAAGACGAGCATCACTCCTAGCCTTACCATATAATTACTGATGTATAGGACATCTCCTCTATGGAGGACATGTCTTGGTTTTTGCTTGCCTAATATCTTCTCCCCCTTTTAGTAATAGCAATTTGATTTTCCTCTGGTGAACAACCTTCCCTCACTTTTAAACCACGATTTGGATGGGGTCAACCCCGCTTCCAAATCCAGAGGTAGGCATGTGAGGTAGGCCTATTCAGAGTTACTATAATGGGTTCAGTGAAGGGCAGGTGACTCAATTAAAAGCATTGAGAATTACTCCCAGGACTTTTGCTAGGACCATTGGCACAAAAAGCTCTATTTTTGCTATAACTGGATGTAAACATAGAGCTGTGAGGGGCTTTCATATGGGAAAAGAAATTCCTGAGGATGAAGCCACCCAAGAGTAGGCTATAGAAAGAGATCTAATTTGGAGGATAACATTGTTGGAAACCCTTGGATCTGAGATTCAGCTATTCCTGAAACTATTAATAGAAGTAACCTGCCTAGGAAAAATAAATTCTGTCCTCTGCCCGCATTCTTTTTTTCCTTTTAAGTTAGTTTGTGTTGGATTTCCATAATGTAGAATTGAAAGATAGGAACACATCCTCAATTTGTTTATGAAATTCAAGGGGCCAAAGGCCTGATCTTTTGAACTTTATATCTCTTAGCATGGTACCTGGTAAGATAGGGGGTCCTTGAGGTGTGATGTTTGATTCAATCAATCTCACTTTCCCTGAGCACCTACAATGAGCTGAGCCAAGCACTGGAACCACAAGGAATAATTAGACATAGTCCTTGCCCTTGAGGAGTTCTGAATTTAGTACAAGGAGGAGGTATGAAAATGAGCACTTTATAATATAACTTGGGCTATAATAGAAGTCTGAACAAATTTTTGTGGGATTCCAGAGGGTTGGAGGTTTGGGGAGATGGGATGTGGGAAGGCTCCTCAGAGGAGGTGACATCTGAGTCGAGTTCTTAAAGAACAAATAGAAGTTCCTAGGCAGAGAAGTGGGCCTGGGGAAAAGGTGTCCCAGGGATGAGGTATTCCAGGTGGAGAGAACAAGATTATATATTAATAATTATAAAATTAATAATAATATCGCCATCTCCTGTTCTTCCTGTGGCCTCTTCACAAGCTCCCTTCCTCTTTCTTTTCCTCTGCCTCATCTATCAGTGGAACCATCACAGTGGTTAAGAGCACAGGCTCTGAGCTCTGAAAGATTCTGGTTTCGCCAGATGGGGTGCCTCATGCCTATAATCCCAGTGACTCGGGAGGCTAAGGCAGGAGGATCACTTGAGCCCAGGAGTTTAAGACCAGCCTGAGCAACATGGTGAGACCCCATCTCTACAAAAACAGAAAACTTAGCTGGGTGTGGTGGCACATGCCTGTAGTCCCAGCTACTCAGGAGGCTGAGGCAGGAGAATCACTCAAGCCTGGGAGTTGGAGGATGCAATGAGCTGTGATGATGCCACTGCATTCTAGCCTGGGCAACAGAGCAAGACTTTGTCTCAAACAAACAAAAAGATTTGGTTCTGCCACTTACTACACACAAGACCTTGAGCAAAATCACTTACATTTTACAAATAAGGATAATAATGCATTTGCCTTATAAGATTGTCAAGAACATTAAACAAAGTTACAAAAAGAAAAGAAAAGAAAAGACTGCAGCACCAGGCCAGGTGTGGTGGCTCACGCCTGTAATCCTAGCACTTTAGGAGGCCAAGGCAGGAGGACTGCTTGAGGCCAGGAATTTAAGACCAGCCTGAGCAAGAGTGACACCTTCCCCATCTCTACAAAAAAATAGAAAAATTAGCCAAGTGTAGTGCTGCGTGCCTGTAGCCCCAGCTACTTGGGAGACTGAGGCAGGAGGATCGCTTGAGGCCAGGAGT
>NW_012154051.1:401998-403611 GCF_000956105.1 Propithecus coquereli
AATAACCTAAAAATGAAAAATCTCAGATTTATACAGGCAAGTACTGACAACTGGAACAAAGAGGGGGGAAAGCAGAAAGTGCCACCCCAGAGGCAGGTGGTCTTAGCTGCACCCTTAGGACTCTATAATCTCCACCGCTGGAATAACAAGACCAGGTGTTTCCTCTGCTGTGTGGATGCTGCTGATGACAAATGGACCAATTTCCTTCCCTGACAACTGCAAGTGGCGTAATCACCTGTGGATCAGTTTCCTATGGCTGCTGTAACAGATCAGCACACTCTGGGTGGCTTAAAACAACAGAATTTTATTCTTGCACAGATCTGGAGGCCAGAAGTCTGAAATTGGTTTCCCTGGGCCAAACTCCAGGTATTGGCTGGGCCATACCCCCTCTGGAGACTCTTGGGGAGAAGTTTTTCCTTCCCTTTTCCAGCCTCTGGTGGCTGCCAGCATGGTGTGGCTTATGGCCACACCACTCCAATCTCTGCTTCTACCATCACACTAACTTCAGGGTTAGTAAACTTCTTCTTAAAGGAGCAGACAGGAAATATTTTAGGTTTTATGGGTCATGCAGTCTCTGTCACCAGATCAGCTCTGCCATTGTAGCAGGCAAGCAGCTGCGATGTATAAATGAGAGCAGCTGTGTTCCAATAAAACTTCATTTGCATAAACAAGCACTGAGCCCACAGGTTGTAGTTTCCAAACTCCTGAACTAGATTCTGCAACATATTGTGCTCCTTGATAAGAGGGTTCTAAGGTTAATAATACGTTGGGAAAATTAAGCTAGAGAACACAATGTGAAATGAGTTTCTCAACTGCAGGACTTCTCAGAGCCTTTACTATGTTATTTGTGTGTGTGTGTGGGATAACATACGACGCATTTCCCAGAGGTATTTGACCATAGAACACCTTCTTATAAAATGCCTATTAACATTTTCCTAAGGTCCCAGAATCATAGTGTAATAAAGGATATTTTTGCTACCATTTTCAGCATTGGTATTTTACTACCATGGTAAAAGTGGCATTTTTACTATCATTTATGGCATTTCAAGCATTTACGAAATCATAGTTTAATAAATGGTATTGCTTGTCTTTCTTGCTTGCATGCTCCAGAATTCTAGTTAGATTCTGACTTTCTCACTCACTTTAAACTATAAATAGACAACTGCTAACACTCTGTCTTCCTTAGAATAATAATAATTAATTAACTAGCCAGGACTTGACATGTAATTTAATTCTCACAACAGTGTTACGAGGTAAGCCCTGCTATAACCCTGCTATTTTAAAGATGGGGACACTAAGGCTCCAAGGGGTTAATAAGGTTCCAGAGGCAGAAGGTGGTGGAGCTAGAATTTGAATCTAAGTTTTAGAGTGTGCGCTCTTTCCAAGAGCACCCAAGTATCACTTGGGGCTGGGAGCTAGAGACCAGCCTGGACAATATAGCGAGACCCTATCTCTACAAAAAATAAAAAAATTAGCCAGGCATAGAGGTGTGTGCCTATATTCCCAGCTATTTGGGAGGCTGAGGCTGAAGGATCGCTTGAGCCTGGGAATCGAGGGCTACAGTGAGCTATGATCACACCACTGTACTCTAGCCTGGACAACATAGCAAGACC
>NW_012154051.1:403661-404508 GCF_000956105.1 Propithecus coquereli
ATGCCATGGCACTCGACCCAAGGAGACAGAGCGAGACCTAGTCTGATTAAAAAAAAAAAAAAAAAAAAAAAAAGAACTGCAGCATCAGCTCCTGCCTGAGAGTTTCCAGTCCCCACAATCATGCAAGCCAATTCCTTGCAATCAATTTCTTCACATACACATATCCTACTGGTTCTGTTTCTCCGGAGAACAATGTCTGAAACGATCCTAGAGGTATTCCCGTCAAGATCGGAAGGAAGACAAAACTGACCACTCATGCCTCTCTGTTAGGCAAGAAAAAGATCAAACAGCCAGAGTGACCCACAAGCAGTGAGCAACGGAAGAAGTGATAGAGCCAGGCTCCGCATCACATTTAAATCCAAAACCTCTTAAAAAAAAAGACAATGTCTTAATCTTTCTGGATAATGTGCACACGGCACACTTCGAAGATGAGGGATTTGAAAGTAACGCTAAATGCTTAAAGCACGATGTGGAAAAACAGCAACCTGTATTCAGCACTGGAGGAAGTGTAAATTGCTATAGCCTCTTGAGGAAGAGCTGTCTGCGGACTCCAGAGATACTAAATACTAAAATCCGGTAATTCCATTTCTAGATGGCTATGTTAAATAAATTTTTGTGCATGTGCACAGAGACATTCATTATTGTGCTATTCATAATGGTAAAAAACAAACAGTCTAACTGCTCATGAGTAGGGGAATGGCTGAATAAACCAGGAATATTATACAGCACTGAAAAATTAATGGAGAACTGGAACTCCACATATTAATAAAGATAAGTGGTTCTCAAACTTCAGTAGCATTCAAGTCACCTGGAGGGCTTGTTAGAGCACAGGCTGCTGGCCGCCTCC
>NW_012154051.1:409633-410783 GCF_000956105.1 Propithecus coquereli
GCCCGGCCTTGGGGGACTTTATATACATGGCTTATGGGGACTTGTCCCCTAAATTAACTCTGAGCAATTTCCCAGACAAACTCAGGGAAGTCACGTGGGAGGGAGTACAGTCTGATAACTTAGAGCAGGGGTTGTTCTGGTGTCAGACCGCCTGAGTTCGGATCCCCGCTTAGCCACTTATCGGCTGTGTGACCTTGGGCTACTTCCTTAACCTCTCACTGCTTTCACGTTGCCAGGACTGTAAAATGGTGCAGCCACTGTGGGAAACAGCTTAGAGGTTCCTCAAAGAGAAAGACCATATGACCCAGCAATTTCACACCCAGCTATTTACTCCCCAAAATTGTGTTCACATAGATACTTGTATGTGAATGTTCACAGCAGCACTATTTACAGTAGCCAGAAAGCAGAAACGGCCCAAATGTTCATCGACAATGAATGGCTGAACACACTGTGGTCCTCTCACACAATGGAATATCAGTCGGCCATGAAAAGGAATGACGTGCTGATACATGCTACAACATGGATGAAACTTGAAAACACGCCGAGTGAAAAATGCCAGCCACAAAAGACCACATATTATATGATTCCATTTACAGGAAATATCTAGAATAGGTAAATCCATGCAGACAGAAAGCAGACGAGCGGTTGCCAGGGGCTCGGGGGAATAGGCAATGGGGGGTGACTGCTTAGTGGGTACAAGGTGTCCTTCAGGTGTGACGAAAATGTCTTGGAGCTGGACAGAACCGGTGGCGGTTGTACAACATTGTGAATGGACTAAATGCTACAGAATGGTAAACCTCTAACATGATCAATGGTTAATTTTATGTAATGTGAATTTTATCTCAATAAAAGGTAAAAAAATCAAGACAACAGCACTTGCCCGGCAAGCCCAGTGTCAGGTGGAAATGAATCAGCCACGCCCGTCCCTGGGAAGGGCTGGCCCCACACTAACTGTCATTGTTGTCACCATGAGGTTTGCAATCTCTGGTGAGTGACTTAACTCAGTTTCCTCTGTGAAAAGAGATACCGACAGCATGTACCCTCCCAGGACTGTTAAGATGAAATGAGGGCCGGGCGTGGTGGCTCACGCCTGTAATCCTAGCTCTCTGGGAGGCCGAGGCGGGCGGATTGTTTGAGCTCAGGAGTTCGA
>NW_012154051.1:411333-473005 GCF_000956105.1 Propithecus coquereli
AAGTGAGCACTGCTTTGCGTGTGGATTTCTACGTCTTCATGTCAGAGGTGGGTAAGTGTCCCGCAAGCGTTTGCTATTTCAGTTGTTATTCTTCGTCCTAATTAGAACAATCTGCTCTCAAGTGTCATTTCGCACCAACCACCGAGTGGGCTCTGCCTGTCCTACCTCTCCGTCTGACCCAGCTGGCTGTGAAGAGCCAATGAAAATCCAGCAGCCGACAGGTGCTTAGGTGAGGGGGGGAAGGACACCAACACATCTCAGTGCTGGCTGCGGCCCAAGCTCCTCCCCAGCCTGGGCTGCTGGGGTCAGGTCTTGGCTCTAGCTGGGTGCAGGGAAGGACATTATTGCTCAAGAGAGGGTGATGTGCCTTGTGTCCACAAGTGGCTGAGACCCGCGTTCCCTGGCAGGACCTGGCCCCTTGGGGCACAGCTGATTCCAAGGAAGCCAACAGTATAGCTCTTGGACCCTCCCTGGGGTTCTTAGTCCTACAACATGAAGCCAGTGAAGGGCAAATCAAGCTATGAAAACAATCACCTGGCCAGGATCCTCAGAGATTAGACAGCTAGGAGAAAACCCTGGGTTGGGCATCAGGCAGACCTGAGTTCAAATCCTGGCTCTAACAAGTGTCCACGGGGGGATCACTGAGCCTCAATGTTTCTGTCTGTAAAATGGGGATAAGAGTGCCTACCTTGAGGGGTGGGTGGTAGTAGTGGTAGGGGGAGAAGAGCTCCATGGGCAAGCAGTCATGGATATCATGGTCTTGGGAAGGGTAAAGGGGAGGAGGCATCTTAGGACTTTTTTTTTTTAGAGATGAGGTCTTGCTCTGTTGCCCAGGCTGCAGTGCAGTGGCACGATCGCAGCTCACTGTAACCTTGAACTCCTGGGCTCAAGCAATCCTCCTGCCTCAGCCTCTCGAGTAGCTGGGACTACAGGCGTACACCACCATGTCCAGCTAATTTTTATTTTTTTATAGACACAGGGTCTCCCTATGTTGCCCAGGCTGGTCTCGAACTCCTGGCCTCATGTGATCCTCCTGCCTCGGCCTCCCAAAGTGTTGGGATTACAGGAGTGAGCCACCACACAGACCCTTAGGACTTCTTTAGGTCTACTATTCCCTCTCTTGCTTTTCTTCTCCATGTCTCTGTCTCTTTTTAAAATTTTTGTCTCTATGCCATTTTGTACTTCCTAGCACTGCCTTTGGGCACCATAGCTGCAGCTTCATTTGAGAAAACCCCAACAGCCTAGGATTTTGGCTCAAGCAGATGAATCACACAGTTGGGGAGGGGAGTAAGAATGAGGGGTCGGGGGACAAAAATGGGCTCGGAGATTGCCCTGGCTCATGGGTGGGGTCGGTCGCCACTCAGTACCGATGGTCAATGCCAACCGGCTCTGCTGCCGAGCAGTGCCTGGCACAAAGTCTGAGCTTTCTGAACTTGCGAGAGGGCTGTTTTTACAGAATGGAGAACATGAGACCAGGGATTCTTTAGTCCGTCTGCTTTGGTCCCAATTCCCTTCGAGTCACCTTACAGAGCCACTGGCAATCATTACATCCTACAGGTGACGTCTTGTCCTAGCCCCACTCGGTCCTCTGAATTCCACTGGCTATTCCCAAGACCTCTTCACTCCAACACCGGCCTGTGGGTCTTTCCCTACAGCACACAGCAAAGCATCATTGCTACCACTCCCCTCCCGAGTCCACGGCACACGTCACTAATCGGTCACCGAGCCTTGGTCCCCATTACACGACGAGCTCCTGGAAGCCACCAAGAGTAAAAACCTATGAGGGCCATCCTTCCCTGGGAGACGCAGGACCCAGAGCACGCCCACGTTTGTTTTCCTCTCCCAGGTGAAATGCAGATGAAAATTGCATCACGGGGAGCTCTGAAACAACGTAACTCAGCAAGAATGTACTTGGAGGGTGGAGGTGTGACAAGCAGGCGGTGACAACACAGAGCAACACTCAACTTCAAGGAATTGTAAGAGGCGGGTGGCAGGCGCCCAGGCTCTGTTGATTTTTCCGCGCTGATATCAGCCCTGCCCTCGCCCATGCTTTCCTCCTCCAGGAGGCGCCCTGAGATTGGGGGTACCGGTGGCTGCAGCCAGTGCCTACCTACCTTGGACTTGACGGCCAGGATGATCTTCGGCAGGGCCACGACGAGGCACTTGAGGGCAATGGTGATGTACTTCAGCACGAAGTCTGCAATGCCCACGATCCACAGCAGGTCGAAGAAGTCCAGGGTCTCCAGATTGGGCTTCAGGAATATGAGGCTGGGGGGAGGGTTCAGAAAGTCAAGATGCTCACTTCCAGCTAGGCCCTCAGTAGCTCCTTCTACGCAGGAGGCTTGTAAATAGCACATGTAGAAAGAGCGCTGAACCAGCAGTCAGACATCCGTGTCCTTTCCCTGAATCTGCTACTAACCTGCTGTGTGACCTCACATAGATCTCTTAACCTCTCTGAGCCTCAGTTCCCTTGAGGGTTAAATGACAAGATTGGCTGGGAGCATCATTAAGGTCCCTGTCTCAGTCCTTTTTGTGTTGCTCTAACAGAATATCTGAGACTCAGTAATTTATTAAAAAAAAAAAAAAAGAGGTTTATTTAGCTCATGGTTCAGCGGGCTGGGAAGTTCAAGGGCACGGCCTTGGCTTCTGGTGAGGGCTTTTATGCTGCATCATAACCTGGCAGAGAAGGTCGAAGGGGAAGTGGACATGTGCAAAGTGGACAGGTGTTTTTATTGTTAAAAAACAAACAAACAATCCAAGCGGCATCCTGGCTTTATAACAACCCATTCTTTTGGGAAGTAATCCATTCCCACAAGAAAGAATCCGGTCTCACCAGAGCGAGAACTCACTCCCCACCACATCAAGCCATTCATGAAGGTCTCCCCCCATGACTCAAACACCTCCCAACAGCGTCTCACTGGGGATCGAATTTCAACCTGAGTTTTGGTGGGGACAAAGCAAACCGCAGCAGTGCCATTCAGTTTTATGGGTGCACGACAGGCTCTACCGGAGGAGGGGAAAGGAAAGAAGGAAGACAGGAGAGAAGGAAGACAGGCAGACGCTATGAAGGAGGAAGGGAATTGAGATGCCAGGTGGGCACTGTGCTAAGCTCTTTGCTCACTGCTCAATGAATCCTTGCAACAGTTCTTTGCAGCAAGCATTGCTTATCTCCGGTTTATAAATAAGGCACTGAGGCTTGGAGAGGTGAAGTAAGCTGGCCAAGGTCACGCACACTACATAAGCATAAGGGTATTAGTATCAGACAGAACTGAATTTGAACCCAGTCTTCTCCAGTTATTGGACCCTGGGCAAATAAAGTTCTCTCTGTAAGCCTCAGTGTTCTCATCAATAAAATGGGAACTGCTCCTTCCCTGACAGTGTTACTGGCAGGATTTGATATTAGACATACTATAGACCCTGTCATGCAACAGTGATGATGATAATAGCAATTCTCTGAGGAAGGTGCTTTTGATTCACCCCATTTTGCAGGTGAGGAAACCGAGGCACAGAAAGGTAAAGTAACATGCAGAAGGTCCCACAAACATTAAGGGACAGAGGTAGATTGGAACCCAGACATCCTGACCGTAGTTAGTGTTCTCCATCCTCACCCTACACAGGGAAGGGTCTGCGGCCCTGAACTTTAATTGTGCCCTTCCCTGGGGATGGCTGGTTGACTTCCACACTCTACCAAACCTGCTACGCTTCCCTGGTCGCAACAGAACAAAGATCTGCCTTATGCTTTCCATTTTATCTCAAAGATACCAGTTGGTGTTCGATTCATCTACCTGGGTTTTATTCCTTTCTCTCAGTGCTATTTTTGTTTTTGCTTTTGGTAGGGGAATGCAAAAGTGTTTTCTCACAGATGAATCATTAAGCCCACTTACTTCCAAAGTACTGTATAAACTTTAATGACTGATATATTTTATTCCCAGTTTTGCTCCTCCTTAGGTACCGTCACCAATAATTATAGTAATTAACCATAAAATAACATTAATTATGATATGGTATGTCCAGTGTTTTATAGTTTACTTTCATGTGTATTATGACAACTGGCCTTCCTAATTAACCCATTTGGGTAGAGAAAGCAAGAACTGATTTGGTCCTTGTTTTACAAATGAGAAAACGGGAATATTCAAAGAGTTTACATTATCTGCCAAAGGGCACAAAGCTGGCAGAATTAAGACTCTCCGATGTGGGTCATCAGACATCAAATTCTAAGATTCAAGCTCGCTGGTAAGGGCTGTCTCTGGGGCTAAGATTGCTTAGGGAGGGCTTCATAAGGCCTCAGTTGTCTCACCTGTGAAATGGGTCGCTAGGAAGATAAACTAAGATAATGGTTGGTTGGTGTCACGTACAAATGCTCTAGACCAGTGACTTCCGTAAGGACAAGGACTCGGCTCTGTTGCTTTTCTCTTTCTCTCCTTCTGAGCTGCCAGTTTGACTCAGGGCTGCTTTGATGGGGGCACAGAGGTCTGAGCCTGGGAACATGCCCAGAAAATGGCATGAGCTGGAGATCCAGCCAAGGTTCTAGGAAACTCCGCCTCCTCCACCCTCCACCCGGACCCTGACATTCTGGACCGTGCAACCACTGCAGGGTATGCGCCGTGTGTTGATGCCTTGGAACTAAACCCCCAAATTGCTTTTATGAGATGGCCTTAGAAAGTGGTGAAACTGCTCACTCCTCAAAGTCCATTTTCCAAACAGATATACGTGATCTGAAAGCTTGACTTGAGTTTCAGCCCTGTCCTAGAGGTCCTCACTGGCCAACCCTCCACCCAACGACCCACAAAAAATCTTCCCTCAACTCCAACAGCCCTGATAGTTTTATGCACAGCCATAACATTCTGGCAACATTTTCTATCTTTTTTTTTTTAAAGAGATGGTGTCTTCATCTGTCCCCAGGCTATAGCACAGCGGCGAGATCATAACTCACCGCAGCATCAAACTCCTGGGCTCAAGAGATCCTCCTGCCCACTGAGTAGCCGGGACTACAGGCGTGTGTCCTGGTAACATTTTCCTATTCAGTGATCTCCAAACACTTTTTGAAAAATGAGACTAAATTGCTGGCCATCGTGGCATGTGCCTGTCGTCCCAGCTACTTCGGAGGGTGAGGTGGGAGGATCGCTCGAGCCCAGGAGTTCAAGGCCACAGTGAGCTAAGACGATGCCACTGTGCTCCAGCCCAGGCTATTATTAAAATTGATTCCACCTGTTTCCTTTTAGTTTTCTCCACGTGGCAACTAGAAAATGTCAACTTACATATCTGATTTGCATTATATTTCTATTAGACAGTGCGGGTTTAGGCTGTAATGACAGCAGGGTGGAATGTGGAAGTCACAATGTGACACAGAGCTGGGGTGTCGTCCTCAAGTGAAGGGGTGTGTGCCCCGAGCCCCACAAAGCCCCCCTGTCCCACTGTGGGGGTCAGACGCCCCCGCTCACCTGTTGTATAGCTGCTGGGAGCTGAATGTGTGAAGCACATACAGGGTGTTCCCTGCCAGAAACGCCAAGATCCACAAGAGGACCAGCACCGACCTCTTCTCCTGGAGACAAAGCAAGAGATCTGTGATACCAAAGGTGCACACGGCAGAACCTTCCAGAATGTTCCCTTCCAGAATGTTCCCTGATGATTGGCAACGTTTCACTTTGTCAAAGTTTTGGAGGAAGCGGTGCTGAAGGTGAAGGGAAGGGCACTGGCATCTTCCCATCCCCCGGGACCCAAGGGGTCGTCACAGAGAAGGTACCAGAAGAGTGGACACCTGGTTGGAGAACTATCCGGAAAGGCTGGCGAGCACCATGGTTTGCAGCATGGACTCCAGAGCTGGATGGCCTGAGTTCAAATCCTCGGTCTGTTGTGTGGAGATGTCCAACCTCAGGCAAATTCCTTAAACCCTTTGCAATTCCCTCTCCTCATCTGTAAAATGGGTGTATCTTTGTATCTACCTTACAGAGCTGTGAGAATTAAAGCACATAAGATGCTGTCAGGAAGTGAGGCACAGAGAGGGTAAGTAACTCTCGTTCAAGGGCATGCGTTTTAAGCCT
The DNA here is from genome assembly GCF_000956105.1 of Propithecus coquereli. Classification (NCBI taxonomy): domain Eukaryota; kingdom Metazoa; phylum Chordata; class Mammalia; order Primates; family Indriidae; genus Propithecus; species Propithecus coquereli. The sequence continues at coordinate 417,375 of NW_012154051.1, forward strand.
CCATGTCCTCGTTCGAAAATGGGGGTGGCGTTAAGTCAAATTTAAGATTTGTCTTTTAAGATTTAAGATTAAGTCAAATTTTTCAATGCAAACTTTCAGTCTGGTACGGGCTCATATTTCAGGCTTGATAAGGGGTAGGACCTAGATTATTAACAGTTTACGACTCTGAACAGTAGATTCAGATCTAGAGGTTGGAAATTTCTGCTCTCACTTTTTCTAGCATGGACCTCTGAGTCACTGCCCTGGACTGACCGTTCCATGGAAGGTCACATCGATGGGATTAAATCCAAACTTGCACACACGGCTGTCGGAACCCCTCGCAGCCCAGCCCCACTTCTCTTTCCTCAGCCTTGCTCCTCTTCAGTCCCCAGGAAGACAAACTGCAAACCCTCCTCCGTTTGCTGTTTCCTAGCAGCTTCCCGGCCTGACAGCGACCCTACGAAATGTCCAGAAGAGGCGCAGAGAAGGTCACGTTCGTGCCTGCGCACCCTGGGAGACAAACGCAGAGCCCTCTGCTGTTGACTCTCAAAACCCCGTCTTTTCCTGGACCTGGAGCGGCTGCGTTGCTGGAATAAGATGAGGTCATAACTTTCCCAGTGCAACCTTCCCTGTGGTTTCGGTAAATGCTCAAGACACGCTGTCTCCAGACACAGCTCACGGCCCCACGCACTGTTAACGACGCACGTTTTCAGAGAGTGGACGAAATAAATGCATCTCCATCCACCCATTATTCCAGGAGCGGTCAAGGTTAACGACGCTAGAAACCACCTCCAACCAACTGCTCTTATCAATGTGATTAATCCACTCGGCAGCCCTTTTTACCCCAATAAATAGTAGATTCCAGTTTAATTCTCTGTAAATCCAAACCAAAGGTGGAATACGAAGTGGGACTTAGCAGTGCCCCGAGAAGACACAGTCTGAAGGACAAAAGGTAATAAACTGAGATTCCTAAGATTACTGAGGGTCACGCAGACCTGCCATCACAGAAAATATGCAGACAGGCAAAATGTCACCTGTGCCCTCATAGGGTTCAAGGGCCCCTGGAGGCCTGTCCACGGATCCAAATATCCTCTCAGCCCCAAAAATTCAAGTCAAGGCACCATCTGGATGCTACTACATTTGAGACAGACCTAGCCCCCAACGCCTCCCCTATGGTATTGAGTTAATAGCAGCAGAAAGGAGACTGTATGAAGAAGACAAGCTGGGGTCAGTGGCTCATACTTATAATCCTAGCATTTTGGGAGGCCAAGGTGGGAGGATCGCTTGAGGCCAGGAGTTTGAGAATAGCCTGGGCAACATAGCAAGACCCCATCTCTAAAAAAAAATAGAAAAATTAGCTGGGTGTGCTGGCACGTGTCTGTAGTCTCAGCTAGTCAGAAGGCTGATGCAGGAGGATCACTTGAGCCCAGGAGTCTGAGGTTGCAGTGAGCTATGATGACACCACCACACTCTAGCCTGGGTGACACAGCAAGATTCTGATTCAAAGAACAAAAAAAAGATGAGACTAAGGGTCAAGAAGAACCTCTGGCTCCGTCCCAAATTCTGGACCTCCATGTGCTCCTGTGCAAATGAAGACTGAGCTGCCCTCCATGCCACAGGGAGGCCCAAGTGCTTTTACGAAAGCAGATGATGCTATCGAAGGCTCAGAGGAGATGGTGACTGTTATGACATCATCTGTGCAGTAGAAAGCAAAGGCTTTTAAAAAATTGCTCCATTAAATGTCTTCTATATGTCAAGCCTGTGCTAAATACCTTCTACATACTATCTCATTTAATCCTCTCAACAGGTCTGTGAGTTGGCATGACTAGTCCCTTCTCCAGAGGTAGCATCTGAGGCTGAGATCACCAAGGTGACCTAATCGAGGGCGTGCAGGTGGGTGGGATTTGAACCTGGAATGAGCACAGGCTCTGGGCTTAACTGCTGGGGTTCAAATTCTGACGTCGCCACTTGCACTGGCTGTGTGACTTCAGGCAGGGAACTTAGTGTCTCTGAGCCACTCTTTCCTCCCTGGGAAAATGAGATAGTGATTTTGCCTCCCTCCCAGGTTGCTGGCATGAATCTGCTGAGATATGCGATGGGCTCAGCACGGTGCCAGGCCCATAGCCAGGGCTCTGCAGACACGGAGGATGTTCAGGGCACAGTGTTGAAGCCACATGTCCACCCAGCAGCATCAGTGGGATGGCCTTAAGCATGAGGGTGGGGTGGAAGTGAGCTGACGGGCTGAGTGTCAGGAGGGTAAAGGGATTAGGCCGGGGGGCACGTGGAGGAGATGCTGCTGTTGGAAGAAACGGGCCAGACTGTATGGAGGGCAGGGGAGAAGGATGGAACATCCGGGGATCTGCCCAGGGGCGGTAGGCAGAAGCATGGCCTCCCGGAGAAACCCACGTCCTCATCCCCGGAACCTGTGACCCTGTTAGGTCGCACGGCAAGGGAGAATCAAGGGTGCAGGTGGAATTCGGGCTGGAATCAGCTGACCCTGAGACGGGGCGATGCTCCTGGGTTATCCAGCTGCACCCAGTGTCATCACAGGGGACCCCAAAAGTGGGAGGAGGCAGGAGGAGAGTACGAGGCAGCTGCGTTGTGGAAGGGTGGTCGCAGGGACACAATGCTGCCGGCTTGATGCAGGAGGAAGCGGCCGTGAGCCAAAGAATGTGGGCGACCTCTAGACCCTGAAAAAGGCAAGGACAGAGACTCCCCTGGAGCCCCCGGCAGGAACGCGGCCCTGTCCACAGCTTCATCTTAGCCCAGAGACACCCACCTCAGACTTCTGACCCACAGAACTGTCATGTAACAAATGTGTGCTGTTTAAAGCCACTACGTTTGTGGTCATTTGTGGCAGCAGCCACAGGAGACCAGTTTGCCAGGCGACTCACCTTCAGAGAGACCTGTTCGCGGAGCGTGGAGTTGGCGTAGGCAAAGGTGCTGGCCATCCCGATGCACACGGCGATGCCTGCGGGACAGAGGAAGGCCTGACGTCACCCACTGAGACTCATCCGTCAGGCCCAGCCCAAGACCACGAGCAAGGCTGGAAAAAGACACATCCTTGGTCCCCTCAGAGCTGACAGGAGAGAGAAAAATCCCACTTCTTGGGGATTTGGGCTGCCATGTAAATCACTGTGAACCCTGAGCCATTCTGACTTGGGGATAGGATTTAGGCCACCGTGGGGAGACTTGACAGCCCCGGGTTTGGAGCATGAGATGTGCACTCTGGTAAGGTTCAAAACTCAGCTCTGCCGCCTCCTCTCTGTGTAGGCTTGGGCGAGTCACTGAACCTTGCTGAGCCTCAGTTTTCTCATCTGTAAAATGGACAGAGCAATAACAGTACTTACCCATGGAAGGGTAATACTTATAGAACATAATCTCTAGCAGTTGGCAAATGGCACTTCTTATTATTTCTACTTTCAAAAAGAATTGGAGGCATCCACAGAAAAAAAGTACAACACCATAAGGAATTAAAGTTTAATGTTAAAGGGGGAAAAAAAATCCCAGCTAAACAGGCAAACATGACCCAGGCAGATGGGAGAACAGAACCGAATTTTATACCACAAGTCATTAAATTGCCACTATTTGCCAAGCAACAATCTTGGAATTCTCCCTGAATAATGATTAAGTCCCGTTTTTTGTTACTTGTAGACAGAATTCTGTTTTCACGTGATGTGCTCGAAGTTCACTTGCTCTTTCAATATATGCATATTCCACGTGTTTTCCCAGATCTACTTTGTAAAAGATGTATTTTACCGAAAACATATAAAATAAGAACTAATAATCCCACGATCCTTTTTCTTCTAGTCTCCTTTTTGATTAAAAAAAAAACCCTGCCAACTTAAAACAAAAATGACCACACTCAAGAGTAAAGCTTAGCTTTGAGTTTGCCAGAAGTCAGGACAAACGGGACATGCCGGCTTCTACTTCTAGAAACAGAGAGGGCGGGGCTGATATGGTAATGCCACAGCAAGGAAGCCAGAGTGATCTGAGTCGGCTGGAACTTGCCAGAGAGAAGAAAATAAGAAATAAAGGCTGGGCTAATCTCCTCAAGATATTTTCTTATGGGAAGTAGTAGGCCAGCGAGGTAATTCTCACCATCATTCCTACTGTAGGACTAAAACAATAGCCTATAAGGCCTGCAGGGCACAGCAACAACATGCACTCATAACAATAGTACTAATAATAATAGTATATCAGAGACCATTAATTGAATGTGAAGTATGTGTCAGGTACTAGGCCAAGCACTTTATCAATCATTATCTTACTCCTCAATAGTAACAACAATAGGTAGCATTTATTGAGCACTTGCTACATGCCAGGCTCTATGTTAAGTATTTTAATGTGTGTTAATAATGAGTAGAATAAAAATAGCAACCTACACTTGCACAGTGTTTTCTCTTGGCCGGGCCCAGTCCTAAGTGCTTTACATACAGTAACTCAAATGTAATGTCACTGTGATCCCATGAAGTATATACTATCATAACCCCCATTTAACAGATGATGGAACTGAGGCACAGAGAGGTTAAATAATATACCCAGCATCACACAGCTAGGAAGGGACAGAGCTGGGGTTCAGACCTAAGCAGTCTGGGCTCTTAATTCTTACACATCAACCCACCAGCTGAGGAAGTTTCCTTCACAACTCCCACTGGACGGATGAGAAAACAAGCTCAGAGAAGCCAAGTGACTTGCCCAAAGTCACACAGCTTAGTTGGCTAGGATTGGAACCCAGGTCCGACGCAGAATCCCATACTCTGAAGCCCTTTGCACCAGGACGGCCTCTGCTGCCTTCCCCTGGTGTTTCAGATGAGGACACCCCTGACCTCTGCCCCCCACGTGCAGCAAGGGGCCAATGTGTGAAGCCCCAGGCTAGGACACCCAGTCCCCAGGGACTCACCGAGCTTATGCTGGAAGCACACTTTGGCCAAGAGGATCAGGATGAAGGGGAGTCCTTTCTGGAGCCAGCAGATGACGGCCTTCAGCTCGGACAGGGCAGGGGCCGGTGTCCCTGGCTGGTCGTCACCCCCTTCCTCTGCGTGGCCGCGGTGGTCGCTGCCCACGTGCTGCAGCAGGGAGCTCCCGCGGTGGGCGCCGTGGTGGAAGTGGTGGTGGGGCTGGCGGTGGTGGTAGGCGCCCCCCTCGCCCCGGCCCCCGCTTTCCTCCCTGGACGCGGGCATCTGGATGAACAGGTCCCCGCCGCCGGCCGAGGACCCCAGCACCAGGCTGGACGGGAAGGAGCTGGCGGGAAGGCTGCCGGTTAGGCCGGAGAAGAGCGCGGGCGGGGACACCGCTTCTGCCTTCAGACTCTCAAAGACGCCGCCTTCATCCACGCTCGTCTCGGAGCTGAGCGCCTGGCTGCGGTTTCTGGGTGACGCGGGAAGAGAAACCCACCAAGTCAGGTGGCTGCAAAGACAGGACCCCAGTGGAGGAGGAGGGACAAATAATGTCAATAATGTCATGGGCCCAACTGTTTTGTTCCCCAAACCCTAACCCCCAGGACCTCAGAACGTGACCTTATCTAGAGACGGCGTCCCTAAAGGGCCCTAATCCAGCAGCAGTGGTGTCCTTACAGCAAGAGATCAGGCCGCAGACAGGTACAGGAAGATCATTAGAGACCAAGGAAGACGGCCACCTACTAACCAAGGAGAGGGCCCTCAAGGAACCAACCCTGCCGACACCTTGATCTTGGACTTCTGGCCTCCAGAACTTTAAGAAAGGAAATTTCTGTTGTTTAAGCCCCCGGGTCTGTGGTACCTTGTTACGGCAGCCCTAGCAAACTAATGCAAATAATAATAGCAACAGAGTCATAACCTTTACGGAAAACGTACTACGTGTTAGATACTTTTCTGAGTGCTTTATGTTGATTAACTCACCAACTCCTCTTGTCAAACTGGAATTAGGCCCTACTAATATCTTCGCCTTATGGATAAAGAAACTGAGGCAACAGAAAGTAACCTGTCCAGAGCTGCAGAGCTGGCAAGGGATGGAGCAGGGGGGATTTGAACCCAGGCAGGCTAGCTCTAGAGCCGGCTTTCCTAACCACTGTACTTCATTAAAAAGGGAGCATGGAATTCTATAATGCTACAATAACCTTGGAAACCCAAGGACCCCTGGCTCTGGAATCTTCAAGTTCAAGGGCTCCCAGTTCCCCAGAGGGGCCAGCCTCGGTCATGGCTTGCATTTGGTGAGAAGCAGAAGCTACAGGAAGAAGACAGTTGAGAGGCCCACATTCAAGCCCTAACTCTGCCCTTTCTAGGGGCCTTCCACCCCTGCACTCAGTTTTCTCACCTGGAAAATGGGTGTAAGTACCATTCCTGCCTAGAATTCCTGGGGAGGGGGGATCACAGTAAAATACCCTTTGCAATAACAGGTGCTCGATACAAGGGAACTATTAGCTCTAGTTCGTATGGAAGACCTCCAGGGCCAAACTGCTTTTTCTGGTTCCAAGCAAGGATCTCTTGGGTTGCAATCAGGCAAAGGATTCTGTGGCTCTTTTGTGGCTACTGCTGGAGGAGCAGAGCGCCCAGAGTTACCCCTCTGGGAGTGGAGAGCCCAGAATTGGATGCAGTTTGCCATGAACACCGTGACCCAGAGTTCTGAATGCCATCTTTCTTCTCTTGGGCTCATCCTCTTTTCAAATGGAATCACTACACGGAAACTCAGGCTACACCACAGATACGGGTGGAGCTGATCTGCTCAATGTGCACGTGTTGGGGAGGAGGAGGAGGAAGGGCAAAGAGCCTTCCCTACTTCTGTCACCCTGCAGGTACCTCCACAGACCCCAGGGGACTCCAGAGACATCACGTGCTTATTGAAAGCAAGGGCTGACCTTCATTCACCCTGTGGACCCCACAACTCAGGACACATAGTAGGTGCTCAATAAACGTATGCTACATATCATCTGGTCACAAAATGGCAGTAGGAGGGCGGCTTCCGGAGAGGTTTAAACTGCTTTCGCACTTGATCCTGTATAATCTATTATCTGCTTGGAGACCAGGATATATTTTTTAAAACATATACAGTCAGGCCTTCCTATCGGGACTCAACCAACCTTGGGTCCATGGATCAAAACCCACAGATATGGAGGGCCGACCGTACTGGACATTTTATATAAGGGACTGGAGCATCTGCACATTTGGGTGTCCGAGGGTGGGGGTTCTAGAACCAATCCCCTGGGAATATGGAAGGCTGACTGCATTCAATTATGTCGCTCGCCCACTCAAAGCCCTCCAAGGGCTTCTCCATGCTGTACTCCTTCCAGCAGTCTCAGATAAACCCTACAGATAGGTGCAATACCGTTCCCATCTTACTGATAAAGAAACCGAGGCCCAGAGATAAAATTGCCACATGCCATGGATTATTTGGCCCCAAACCCCAATCTCATCGTGTGCCCTTTCTCACCACTCAAGGGGTTCTACCATAGACTGCCGCCGTCACCGCGATGTCTCCACACCCCCGCCCCATCGCACCTGCTCAACGTACGCTCGTCCATCAGATTCCAGCTACGATGGGTGCCTGACCCCATTGGAGACCCACTGAATCAGAACCTTTGTGGGTGGGCCCCAGCATCTCAAGCTCCCCAGCGTCCCCCGGTGATTCTAGCATGCAGTCGGTGCTGCAAACCCAAAGCTTTAGACTGGGCCCTGCTCCACGACGTCAAAGACCCCGACTGCGTCTCTACCACCCAGCACGATGCACCAGGCACAAAGAACATGCCCCATAACTAGTGTTTGAAGGAACGAATGAACGAGCACACTAGGGGCTCTGAGAAAAAAATTGCAACTGAAAAAAACTAACTTTGTTTGAACCTGCTGTTTCCCAAACTTAAAATTTAGCCCATGGAATTCTTTTTCTCTATGGAACACCTGTGAAACCCAGCACGGGGACATGCTGGGCTGGAGAGGTCTCGGGGTTGGGGTCTCTGGCTTCCCAAACTGGATCTGGAGGTACGTTATAAACCTGGTGCAAGGACTGAACCGAAGATGGCTACATCCTTTCCCTCCCCACCACGCCCCATCCCTGCTGGCTCCCAAAGCCCAGGAAATGTGTGGTCCTCCTCTCTTGGGCTCTGGATAACAATAGTGATAGTATTAATAATGACAACAACAACAAACACCATGGCTATGAACCTCAAGGGATCTTTCAGCTTTTTCTGCACTTCAAGAAGCTCAGCTCAGAAAGCAGGAGTCCTGGCAGCTGCCCACGTTGGCCCACGAGGAGGCCAGTTTCTCTCTGCTGCTGCCCACGGGGCCCTAGAAAGCCCTCCTCTGCCCCTGGAGGTTTCCAGCACTCTGAGTTCACTGGGCCCAGGGGGCCTCCAGTACAACCAGTGAAGCCTCAACCCACCAAGGGGCTTTTTATAGCTGGCCTCCCTTCCCTGGGCCTCTCCCCTGCATCCAGCCGAGATTTCGGCCTAAACGGGAAAGGATATTCCTTAGAGGGACAGAGGCTGAGGTTCCAACTTAACTACTTAAGGGCTAGAGCTTAAGGCAACCCAGGAGGATTAGTGGATCTGCCCAGAGAGGAGGGGGCCAAAATGTGGTGCTCAAAGCACAGATGTTGGGGGATGAGAGGGAGGAAAAGTTCGGCGGCCTCCCCCTTGATGGATGTGCTCGCTCAGAGGGCTCTGGAGACTGTCCCAACCTGAGAACAGGCCCCACGTGCATACTCTCCTGGATTTAAATAGATAGAAACTCTAGCTCATGAGTGATTTAACCATGATTTTTTTAGATTCAGTACTTGCCTATTTGGCACCCATTAATCACATGGTCAAACTAGCTGTTCATATCTCCCCTGTGATCCGGGGCCCATAACCCCAACCACCTCCGCTATCTGACTTTCACACGTGCAGCCAACATTTCACCTGCCCTAAATCACCCCGGGCCAGATACCAAACAGCTATAGACCACCCCGATACCCCAGAGCCCACTGACGTTGTTCAAACCAGCCAAGCCTAAGCTGTTCCCCTGGCCTGCCTTCTCTTTCCCGAGGAAAATGCAATAAAGCCTGTGGCCTGTGCTTTTTCTTGCTCCTTTCTGCCTCCTGGTCAATGCTGGTGCTTCCCCACATGGCCCTGCGTGGTGTGGTGTGGTGTGTCTCCTCCTCCTGGGAAATGGAAGCAATAAAAATCGTCTTCCAATGTCACTGTCCCCTCTGTGGTGTTCCTCAGCGTTATGGTCTGAATGTTTGTGTCCCTACTCGTGGGAAGTATATGGCCCTTAATTGAGCCACATGTTGAAACCTAACCCCGGATGTGATGGTATTGGGAGGTGGGGCCTTAGGGGAGTCGTTAGGTCATGGAGGTGGAGTCCTCATGAATGGGATTAGTGTCCTTATAAAAGAGACCCCAGAGTGACCCCTCATCCCTTTACCATGCAAGGACACAGCAAGAAAACGGCCATCTGTGAACCTGAAAGTCGGCCTTTACCAGACACTGAACATGCTGGGGCCTTGACCTTGGTCTTCCCAGCCTCCGGAAGTGTACAAAATAAATGTTTGTTGTTTAAACTACCCAGTCCATGGCATTTTTGTTAGCAGCCCAAACAGATTAAGACACCTCTATAACTTAAAATCCCACAGGTACAATCATTGCTACAACGAGTCAAGTGGCTCACCTGACACACACACATTGAGAATTACCATAAAAGAGCAAGCTATTATGCAGTGAGTGTGCAGCATAAGGACGTCACTGGGACTCTAACTCTGAGAGGTAGCTTTTATTCATCCAGTCTTGGGTTACCCCTCACCACCCGAAGCCCAGAGCCCTCAGACAGAATAAAAGCAGGGCATGCCTACCTTTCAGGTGGAATGTTATCCGTGTTGCTGCTGTGGCGTCTCTGCATTTTCCTTAACACCTGAAACCCAACACAGGGGTGAGTCACCGTCTCCCGACACTCCCATTGCCTGTCAGATTGCCAAGGTAACTGTAAAATACTCCTCGTGTCTTACACTCCTCACACTCTCTGACGTGCTCCAAGCCATGTTTCAATCTTTTATGCCACTCAATCCTCAATTCAACATTCCATCCCAGGAGGAAACTTGTTATCAGCCCATTTCCCAGATGAGAAGGATGAGACCCAGAGGTGGAAGAAGGCCTTACATGGGAGGACAAAGCCATGAATTGTGCAGCAAAGGGGTGTTGGATGAGGTGAAGTGAGCAGCAGCCTGGCAGTTGGGAGGCATGGATTCTGCACTGATGCTGCCCCTAACTTGCTGTGTGACCCTAGACAAATCAGTAACCTCTCTGTGGCTTCAGATCCCCCATCTGTTACATGGGAGGGGGTGGAGTGGACAAACCCAAAGCTCCCTTCCAGCCCTCACAGTGAATAAACTGGTAATAAAGACGTGAATTCTCTCGCAGACATGTCACCTGATTCACTGTGAAGAGCCACATGGACTTCAGAACTCCATGTTGACAACGCCTGAGCTGGGCATTTGGGCTCCTGATGGGGATGTGACCGCTGGTTCCCAGAGAGAGCAGGCCTCCCCCTCCTCTTCCTCTCCAGAGGGATGCACAGGTCAGGGGAGCTTCCCAGAGATTCCAAACCTGGATGGAGCAGAACACGTGGGTGAATAATCCATGGGATGCCTTGGATCTGACAGTAAGTGTTAGGACATCATTGGTAGCTATAAGCAGATGATTCCATCTGCTCAATATCTCTGGGTAGCTTCTCATCGATCCCTCTTTGGGACACTTAATGTATTTTGTCCTATCGTCAAACTCAGTCCTAATTGGGGAAAACAGAAAATGTGTTTTAGACCCTCCAGCAGCTTCCCATTGCAATCAGAATGAGACCCAAGCTCAGTCACAGCCTACAGGTTCGCCCTGATGTAGCCTCACCTGTTTCCAACTTCATTTCCTTCCACTCTCCTACCCTGCCCCTCCACCTACCTGCACAGGTGTTTCTGTTCATGTAATATGTCAGCTTGTCCCTGCCTCAGGGCCTTTGTACTTTCTCTTTCCTCTCTCTGGAATGCTTTCTCCTCTGAAGGTTGCATGGTTAGCTCCCTAGGTCAAATGGCACGTCCTCCCAGAGGCCTTCTCTTCTCATTTTCCTGACCCCTCCCCCGCCATAACATTGCCATGTTTTATATTCTTCATAGCACTTAACATCAATGGGTCTCCCAGTTACTATCTTCTAGATCCCTTGCTCCCTGCCCACCTTTCACCCTAGGAAAGAACTAAGGCCCATATGCTTTCCATGAATAGGTTTAGCCTCCACTAATATTTCCTTGTTTCAGAACCAAAGATGATGTCTGACTCTTCGTTCAGGGCACTATAACTGGCTGTTGAATGACTTTCTAATCCCGACCAGCCTTCGTGAGGGGGCAACGTTGGTGTCACTCGGGTCACTGATTAGAAAGACGACCCATCCGTTAAGCCTCCTTTCTCTTTTGAAAAATAAGCTAAGAAATGGGTCAGCAGCCCCATCTTCATACAGGAAGAAAAGCGCATTACATAAACATTGTTCAAGAACTTGCAACCTCAGCTTAATGCCCCCCTTCCATATCCCCCATCACTTGCAAATCCTTGAGGAAAATAAAACACAGTATCCCAAAGTCTCCATCCACAAAGCTGACGGAGCCTCCTAAATCAAATGCTCAAGACTCTACTTTCGGATGCTTGCTTTCGAAGGGGCTTCACGTTCTCTGTTGGAAGCAGGCCCTACATAATCATTCCAACAGCGAATTCTAGAATAATCTGAATGAATGAATGCACCGCCTTTAATCCCCTGCGCTGTACATCCCACTACCTCCCTACGACGGACCACACCGAGACTTTTCCGCGGCTCGCGCTGTTCTGAGTTGCGCGCGGCGGCCGTTCCAGGACCGCGCCGGGATGCGCGCAGCTGAGCATCTTCTGCATCACTCGGACCGGACGCAGGTGCGCTCCGGACACAATGTCGCCCGCTCTTTCCATTCCCGCAACCGACACCGCGCAAACGCCCTGAGACCGCAAGGGCAGGCGACTACATAGACTATGCTGGGAGAAAAAAAAAAATCGCCTTCTCTTTTTTACCTGCCCAGACAATTCAGCAATCACAGCCGCATCATTCACGTCCAGTCAAGCCAATCACTCGCGCGGCCCGGGAAGCACGTGACTTCCTTTGCTTCCGGCCTTTAGTAAGGTAGGTGCTCATCGTTGCCAGGCCCGGCGCTAGGACCCGGGAATAGCTACTCCCGCCGTGCTCACAGGATTGCCCGCCCCCTTTCTCGGATTTCAGCCAATAGGAAGCCAGCAGCTCCGCAGGGACCAATGGCGAAGAGATCTTGCGGGGCCAGCCGGTGACGAGCGAGCAGAGCGGAGGCGGACCGCGGGGTGGGGTCACGTGGTGCGGCGCGCGCCGGCGCGGGGGTGGCTGTCTGGAGCTGACTGGGCCTCCGGGCCGGCGGGCCGCGGGGCCGGTGGCCGCCGCGAGGGATGGGGCTGCCGGGCGCGTAGGGGCCATGCCGCCCGGGCCCCGGGCCTGCCGCGTTCCGCGCCCCGGCTGCCGCGCCCCACGTCCGCGCCGTGATGGTGAACCTGGCGGCCATGGTGTGGCGCCGGCTCCTACGGAAGAGGTGGGTGCTCGCCCTGGTCTTCGGGCTGTCGCTCGTCTACTTCCTCAGCAGCACCTTCAAACAGGTCAGTGGCCGCTCGCCTGCTCTCCTTCCTTCCCTCCCCGTGTTGTCTCCGGCCGCCCGGCTTCTGCAGCGGCGCCGCCTGTGCGTCCGAGGGTCGGGAGGGGTGGGCATTCCTGTCCAGGTCTCGGGACCGGCGAGGGGTCCTGCCGGTGTCGCTGCTCCCTGGGGCGGGACGGCGTCCCTAGGCCAGCGCAGAGTTGGGATCCGAACCTTGTGCCGCGGTTCCTTCAGCCGTAGTTATTGCCTTTATTAGCGCCGCCGTGCTTTTCACCTGCCAGGTCCGGTGCTAAGAGGGGGCGTGGATTTTCTCACTTGATCCTCGCGGCGGTTCTGGGAGAGGTGGGTGTCCCTGTATTGCAGCGCGGGAGCCCAAGATCGGAAGAGATCGAAACAGCTCAGCCAGAAGACTGGCCAAGACGCGAAGCCAACGCTGGCGTGGTTGCCTTTCGTTTAATTTGGGGACTCTGTGGTCCTCCTGGGTGACTCAACAGGACCCACAGAGTTCCCTTTATTGGCATTACTTCGTTGGGTCGAATTTTCTTTTCATCTCTTCCCCACCCGCATCGCTTTTCTTCCACGTGAGAATTTCTGGGAGAAACGGCAGGGAGTTTTGGTGAGAAATGTTACCCAAACCGTTAATAAGCTTGTTTAGAACTTCAACTAGGGCGCTTGGGTTTTTCCAAAGGATAAGCATACCCCAGGGTGCACCCGGGCTAGCCCTGAGCTGTGCTGTTGTCCAGATGTAGTTATTAGTTATTAAAAGCTCCCTCTTCACTCACAAGGGTCAAGTTTGTAAATATATAAATGAATCAAGCACGAATAAAACTGTATGATCACTCTAATTGTAGCGGGTTGGCAGGGGGGCTATGAAAAAGGAAGATAGGGAATTATATCCCACTTTCCGCCTTAGGCAGACAGAGAGGCCGAGTGTTGAAAGGCTCTTTCATTTGCTAGGATGTGTCGTGGGTGATCATGTGAATTACCTGGCTTCTGACTTGTGTTTTCTGCCACATCACAGACACTTCCTTACAGTCACATGTTGTCCCTCCCTTCTCTGTCTGGTGGAGCCCTGAATGGTGTTGTGCACCTGGCCTCAGTCCTCTGCCTTCCTCTCTACTGGACCTGGTGATTTCTGGGGCCAGTGTTTAAATACCAGCTGTGTGCTGTTGATACCCCAGTCTAGGCCTGCCCAGAACCCCCCCAAATTCATCCGATTGTCTACTTGATGTCTTTTTTCCCCCCAATTTTTTTTTTTTTTTTTTTTTTGAGACAGAGTCTCACTCTGTTGCCCAGGCTAGAGTGCCGTGGCGTCAGCCTAGCTCACAGCAACCTCAAACTCTTGGTCTCGAGCCATCCTCCTGCCTCAGCCTCCCGAGTAGCTGGGACTACAGACATGCGCCACCATGCCTGGCTAATTTTTTTTTTTTATATATATATAGATTTTTAGTTGTCCAAATAATTTCTGTCTATTTTTAGTAGAGACAGGGTCTCGCTCTTGTTCAGGCTGGTCTCGAACTCCTGACCTCGAGCGATCCACCCGCCTCAGCCTCCCAGAGTGCTAGGATTACAGGAGTCAGCCACTGTGCCCGGCCCCCCAATTTTTTTTATTGTGGCAAAATACAACATAAAATTTACTATCTTAACCATTTTAAAGTGTGTAGTTAGATGGTATTAAATGCATTCGTAACATTGTCAATCACCTCCGTCCATCTCCATAACTCTTCATCTTGTAAAAATTAAAACTTTATACTCATTAAACATTATTCCTTATTCCTCCTTTCCCCCAGCCCCTGGCATTCACCGTTCTAGTTTCTACTTGATGTTGGTTGTGTTCGTGCTTGGCCAAAAGCAACTCTTGATTCTCCTCTAACAACACTTGTTCCTCCTCTAGTCTTCCCAGTCTCACTAAGTGGCATTACTGTTCACCAGGTATTTCAAGCCACAGATACTTCATTCTTTTCGTTCTCTCACTCCCTACATCTAAAACATTGGCTCTGCCTCCACAGCGTATCCTGAATCTGTTCATTTGTCCTAGTTGTCACCACTGCCATCCTAGGCCAAGCCACTGGCATCTTTTGTCTGGACTATTACAGTAGCCCAGCAACAGCCCTCTGCTTCCTTTCTTGTCTTTTGTTTGTTTGTTTTTTGAGATAGGGAGGGGCTCACTCTGTTGCCCAGGCTAGAGTGCAGTGTTGTCATTATAGCTCACAGCAACCTCAAACTCCTGGGCTCTAGCGATCTTCCTGCCTCAGCCTCCCAAGTAGCTGGGACTACAGGTGTGCGCCACCATGCCTGGTTATCTTTTCTATTTTTTGTAGAGACAGGGTCTCGTTCTTGCTCAGACTGGTCTCGAGCTTCCCTGGCCTCAAGTGATCCTCCGGCCTCGGCCTCCCAAAGTGCTAGGATTATAGGTGTGGGCCACTGCACCTAGCCTCTTTCTTATTTTAATTCTGTATCCAACAGTAGGGGTGATCATCTTTAAAAAGATGGGATCATGTTCTTTCCCCATGTATCATTCTCAGATAGATCTCTAGATTCTGTTCCAGGATCTCCTCAATGGTTGAGTGTTTTTTGTCATTTCAGGTCAGGCTAACTATTAGTTCTTCAGGTCAAACTTTTAAATTTTTTTAAAAACTTTTTGACTGTTTCACACCCAGTTTAAAACACAAACACATTGTACAGCTGTACAAAAATATTTTTTATATCTGTATTCTATGAGCGTTTTTCTATTTAAAAAAATTTTTTTCTATTTCAACTTTTTTGTTAAAAACTAAGACACAAACACGCCCATTAGCGTAGTCCTGCATAAATCCAGGATCATCAGTATCACTGTCTTCTGCCTCCACATCTTGCTTTCTTTTGTGTCCTTCAGTAACCCTTAAATACTCTCTTCAGATAGTTGACAGATTTATTCTTAGTCATTATTATTTTGCTTTACATTTCCCTGTCGGTGAAGTTGAACATCTTACTGGTTTTTGGTAATTTGACCGTTCAGCTCTTTATATTGGTTTATCGTTTTCTTTGACCATTTTATTGTTGGGTGTCTTTTTGTCACTTTGTAGGAATTCTTTGTGGTTAGGGGTATTGTTCCTTTTTGAAGGCTCAGGTTGGGGAATGGATTCAGGTCCCCCTGATTTTAAAGCCCTCATTCTTTTTTTTTTTTTTTTTTGAGACAGAGTCTGGCTCTGTTGCCCTGGCTAGAGTGCCGTGGCGTCAGCCTAGCTCACAGCAACCTCAAACTCCTGGGCTCAAGCAATCCTCCTGCCTCAGCCTCCCGAGTAGCTGGGACTACAGGCATGCACCGCCATGCCCGGCTAATTTTTTCTCTCTATATATATTATTAGTTGTCCAGATCATTTCTTTCTATTTTTAGTAGAGACGGGGTCTCGCTCTTGCTCAGGCTGGTTTCGAACTCCTGAGCGCAAACAATCCGCCCGCCTCGGCCTCCCAGAGTGCTAGGATTACAGGCGTGAGCCACCGCGCCCGGCCTAAAGCCCTCACTCTTAATTCATACGCTTTGTGATAAAAATGAAACAGGCGTAATGCAGTATTAGGTTTTGCTTGCACAGTGTTTTTTAAAAATGGGATTAAAAATGTATGAGATTTCATACAAATGCTTTCTTCTAGCTTCTCTCAAAGTCCCAGGAGATCTGTGAGCAGTAGGTCTGCATTCTGGTCTGGCAGCAGTCAAGGGGCACTGAGCCGAGCTGCGTCCTTTAGATCTGGGATCTGCTATCTCCACTGGGCCACTCCAGTCACTTACGTCTTCTGCCTGACCTCCTGTGGTAGTCATCAGGGTTGTTCACAAGGGCTTCGTCCTCATCTGTGCACGTGGTGGGATCAACTCCCACCCTCTTTGAAGGTAGGAGTGGCCTGTGGCCTGCTTTGGCTAATACAATGTAAACTGTCACTTCCAGGCACAAGCTTTGGGTGGTGCTTGTTCTGTTCCCCTACCGCAGTGATCGGGGAGGCCTACATGAAGTGTCAAGGGGGAGCTTCCTTCAGCCTGAGAGACGGCTGAGCAGAACACCTCGGCTCACCCACATCAGACTTGTAGCATGAGCAAGAAACAATCCTTTGTCCCTCAGCCCTAAGCTATCACTAATCTACTTTGTGTTTCTATAGTTTTATCTATTCTGGATATTTCATATAAATGAAATTATAATGCGTGGTCTTTTGTGACTGGCTTTTTCACTTAGCGTAATGTTTTGTATGCATCTGCCACATTTTGTTTATCCATTCATTGTTGAGGGACATTTGGGTTGTTTCCACCTTTTGACTGTTATGAATAGTGCCCTTATGGACATTTGTTTACAAACTTTTGTGTGGACAGGTTTTCATTTCTCTTGGGTATATATCTAGGAGTGGAATTGTTGAGTAGATATTAACTCTATGTTTAACTTTTTGGGGAATTGCATGACTGTTTTCCAAAGTGGCAGTGCTGTCTGCAGTGAACTTTTAAGAAACTACACTTGTCAAATTTTGGTGTAGTATTTGGTGTCAAGTATGATGTAGTATTAGCCATGGTTATCTGCAAAAGTTATTATAATACTGCACCCTTTCTGACTGCACGTCTCTGCGAGGTAGATTTTCTTCATACATTTCAGCCACACAACGTACTGCAACAGATTGGATGTGGAGGTAGGGCTGAGGATCCAGCTGTCTTCCATCAAGCCAGTCATTGAAAAGGTGTGCAGAAAATATACACATTGTGCCTCTTCTCACTAATTTTTTTTTGAAAAACATATTTTGTCACAAGAAAGTTAACAATGTAATGAGTTCATTATTGTTATTTTTAAATGAATAAATACTTCATCTAAAATAAATATTTTGAGAATTTATGTTTTAATTTTCAATATGGTAAATATGAATAGCCATAACTCACATAAACCCACCTATTGGGATCCTTGGTAATTTTTAAAAATTTTATTTATTTATTTATTTTAGAGATGGGGTCTTGCTATATTGCCCAGGCTGGGCTCAAACCCCTGAGCTCAAACAGTGCTTCTACCTTGCCTCTGGAGTAGGGGTCCTCAGTAATCTTTAAGAGTATGAAGGGTCCCAGGACCAAAAACACTGAGCCCCACTGCCCTAGCCCATGCCGACTGATACTCTCCTGCATGCATTTGTTTGCTGTCCTTGCGAGGTTCTCCTTTCAGTTTTGGTCATCTGCCACTCACCAGCTGTGCGCTGGGAGGGCGTTCGCCTCATCTGGCCTAGCCTCAGGCTCTTACCTGTAAAATGGAGGTGGTGGGGTGGAGTATGCAGGGTTGGGGGTGTTTATCGCTGTTTGAGAAGAGGCTATGAAAACTCGAAAGCTCCATGTGATCCTTAGCTCTGCTTCCGTGAGACTATGAACTCGTGGAGCAGATGGGGCAGCTTTTGCCTAGAGAATAGTTGATTATCCTCTGCTGCTTTGAATTCCTCTTTTCTTTGGTTTTCATGTTAATTAATGCTTTGGGGGATAATTGAAATCGTGGAGATGGGAGGCAAGAGAAATTAGCGATGATGGTGAGGATGCCATTGGGGGAGAGGGTTGGGAATGGTGAGTGGTGCCAGGTGACTTGGATGCGTTTATTTAACGCATGTTTAGTGAACGCCAACTGTGTGCTAGGCACTGTTCTGCCGCTGTTGGAGACAGAGCGTGGGCAAAGCAGTTGAAGTCCCCACTCGCCAGGAGCCTATATTCTGCTAGAGGGTGAAGAGGAGAGATAGTAAACACGAAAAATGATTTCGGATAGTGATTTATGATATGAAGAAAACAAAACAGGATGACATGATTGAGCGGCAGGGCAGGCCTAACCATGTGAGGCATTTGACCTGAGATTAAAGAACTCCAATCTTGGCGTCAGAAGGGTCCTTAGAGGTCCTCTCGTGTGACTAAATGTTCTCATACTTGTTCAAGTGGTGCAGCTCCTAAAAGTCTCGGGACTATTTGCATAACTCCTTGAAAATATAATAACATCTTCAGCTTTAAAGTAATTAAGTATGTAAATTGGTGTCAAGTTATATACTATCTGAAGTAGAATAAATCATAAGAATTGCTAATCTGGTGTTTTGTTTTTCGCTGATTACTAAATTACATACATATTTCAGGAAGTTTGTACTGTATTACACCGGCTGGAGGAGGGGAACAGTAACCATAATCTCACCAACCAGAGGGATCCACTACTTATATTTGGGCATATTTTCTTCCTGTCATTGTTTATACTTTTTATTGTTCATATAATTGAGGTATATTGTTTCTTTACTTAACATGTAAGCATTTTCCCTGTCTTTAAAAGCTCTTCATAAGCATAATTTTTTATAACTAAAAATTTCCATTTTCGAGCTGCACCTAGCCATTCCCCAAATACTAGACATTTGGAGTGTCTCCCGGCCTTTATCCCCACCCCTTTTGTTGAGACTCCTAAGCAGATCTTTTACTGACAGCAGTGCCTTATGTATAGTGCTTTGCTGCTTACATGGGACATTTATCTCATTTGACTCTTGTGATAACCCCTGAAAAATACACGGCACAGTTATTAACACACCCCTTTTAAAATCAGGGGCAAAGTAACATATATTAGTAATAAAAACATTTCTGTAGCTCCTTACAATTACAAGAAAGCTCCTGTGTAGTTTTGCTCCTGCAGTGTACCCCGTCTGGACATCTGTCATAGCGTCCACAGTGGTTGATTGTGCTGATTTATGTACCTCTTTATCAACAGCTCTGAAGGCTCTTTGAGAATAGAGAACCTGATTACCTTTTCTCTGTATCCTCGGCATTTTGTAAGAACTAGATACCTTTGAATCTTGAATGAAAAGAAAATATATGGGGCAAAGCTTAAGATTGAGACAACCTGCTAGGGTAGGTGCAACAGTCTAGGAAAGGTTCAAAACCCCCTATCTGATGGAGGAATCCCCTCAGCACCCCTTCAGCACACTCTTTGCAAGACTGAGCCTTGAGAAAAGCAAACGCTGCTGTTGGGTCCTCTCTGCCTCGTACTCACGCTATCCTTTCGGCAAGGACTTGAATATTCATGTTTGAAAACAAGTTCAAGTGCTGGGAGAATTGCTTTCCTGTTTACTAGGAATGTAGTTAGTGACAGAGGTCCTTCCAGGATGCACTTGTCCATGAACTCGTGTTTTCTTTCAGGAAAAATAACAGACTAGCTTGAGAGTAATGTTAAGAGCACTGTTAACCTTGTAAGATCAGTTTACTGTACTTCGGTCAGCCTCTTTATAGTCTTCATGGCTATAATTTATCTAGGGCCGCATTTGCAGCTCAGTTTAGTTTGCACGTAGCTTGATTATGCAGTTAACTGATAGGGTCCCGGCAGAGCAGAAGAGTATGAATTTACAGGTGGTTAAGCAGTATGCACCTAAGCGATTTGTCCCATATTCCCAAGACTCCTGCACTTAGCTCTTCTTCTCGCACTAACGGAGGAATACAGATGTTGTTTTTGTGTAACCTGTCCTGTTCCTGCTAGTGCCAGCTCTTCTAAAAGAAAAGGGAGGCGCAGAATAGAAATTAAAGCCACGTTGGAGGACTGTTTTACACTTGATAAATTAAAGAACAGAACCTAGCACTGGCAGGGCTCTGAACACTTTTATTTAGATGCTGGTAAAATATTGCCAGCAAATGTAGGTACAACTTTTAGGAAGTTATTTGGCACTATATAGCGTTTGCTACAAATTATTCAAGAGAATAAAAAGAAAGCTCCACATTTTATTGCAGTACTGTCTATGGTAACAACAACCTGGGCCTAATGTTTATCTGTAGAAGATGTGTCTACCAAATTATGGCACATCAACATGATGGATTATTACATAGCCTTGCAAATGTGATTATCGAGATAATGTAGGTACTTGGAAATGTTTTACTATCCAATTAGTGTCAAAAAGAGCTGAATGCGAAGCATCCTGATCTGTATAAATGCTGAGGTCAAAGGCTAGAAGTTAATATGCAAAAACAAATATAGTTTTATTTATGTAATGCGATTATGGACAATTTTTATCTTTTCATGTTGATAATTATTTTTATTATTAACATTTTATTTTGGAATAATTATAAATTTAAAGAAAAGTTGCTAGGATAATACAGTGTTATCAGACTCTTAACTTAGTTTCTTCTATTGTTAATGATAATCATGTTTTTAATGTTATTTTAAATTAAAAATAATATTCCAAAGATGATTAAAGATAATAATCGCATCTGTGCATTCCATATTAATGGTTTGTGGTACAGTAGTTTCCCCTTATCTGTTCCAAGACCCCCCGTGGATGCCTGAAACCGTGGATAGTGCTGAATCCTACATATACTGTTTTTTCTGTCTGGTAACTGAGTGCCTACTAAGTGACTAATGGATGGGTAGCACATACAACATGGATATGCTGGACAAAGGATGATTTATGTACCAGGCAGGGTGGAGTGGGCCAGCAAGAGACGAATCCTTTTAATTTATATTGTGAAGTTCGGATTCAGTCAAAAGACCGCTCTCAAGGATTCAGAAGGCCACAGGCTCCCCGCCCCTGACTGGTTTAAGAACTTTGAATGGATATCATTTGTGTCTAGGTCTGGTTAAGAGTTTGGGCGTTTAGTCAGTCATTTCTCTGTTACTGGGTTTTCAGGATTTGTATACCATTTAAACTATGCTGTAGTAAACATCCCTGTACACCCCTGTACGCTGGTGTTTTCTGTAAGATGGACCTCAAAAATGTTTGTTGGGCCAAAGTGTATGTAGATACATATTTTCAAAATATTAATAGCTCTTCCCAGATTCCTTTCCTAAAGAAATTTTAGTTACCATAAAGCTCTTTTCTGTTTAAGTATATAAGCTTTTTCATCAAGTTTTCAAGGTTAGTTTTTTTTGCTTAAAAAGCAACACATGACAGAGCATTCTTAATGGTTAAACCACAGAACTCTGTTAGAATGGTGAATGTTTAAAGTACATTAAAAGCCTTTGAGAAAGTCTTTTATAATTGTTTTGTTTTCCAATAATCAGTGGAAGCATTCAGAAGATGGCTGTGTCAAGCTTGGCTTACTAGTATTTCCTGGCACTTGGGCACCTCCCTCCTTAGTTTCCTTAGTAGTATAGAAAAGTCAGTTTTGAAAGCTGACTCCTACCTGACACAGCCTCCAGGGTAACTCTTCCCTTTGCATGTCTGAGTAAAGGGCTGGCTGCCCAGGGTGTGTTCTGTAAAGAAACATGTTATAAGGGTTGCGTACTCAGTAGTCTTTCACAGAAGAAACTTGCGAGTCGACATGCTTCATCTTGCCCCTAAAGTCACCCTCCTAATGCAGTGTTCCCCTGTGTTCCACCTAAGTACCTGTAATTGCAAATGAAAGGGACTTTGTGCTCTAGAAGTCTGAGATGATAGTCACAAAAAAGTTTCCTCTTCTCTTTTAAAAGTATATTCAAATTTTGCATTCTGTTCCACAGTATATTTGTTTTAGTATAAAAAGTATTTTAAATGACTTGCCATGAGAAAAAAAAAAGTCCAAAACTTTTCCCCTCCAAATTTTTCATAAAATTAACACTTTTATACACATTTATAATGTACACATCATCCAGGGCCGTGCATGTAAGTATGCCAGTTTGAAGCATATCCCTAACTTACTACTTTCTCCTCCAGGTTTATTTTATGACTTTGGCTCAGACTTTGCTTATACCAGGAGAGTGCAGATTCCTGTAATGCACGCTTTTTTTATAGTGTTTCTGTCGTCTTAATGTAGTTTGTATGAAAAATTGGTGAAATCGCAAGAAAAGATACTTTAACCTTCTCATTTATGGTCTTTTTGTAGGAGGAGAGGGCGGTGAGAGATAGGAATCTCCTCCAGATTCAAGACCACGATCAGCCCATTCCATGGAAAGTGCAGTTTAACTTGGGCAATAGCAGCCGGCCGAGCACTCAGTGCCGGAACTCCATCCAGGGGAAGCACCTCATCACGGACGAGCTAGGTAAGGGTGGCGGCCTTCCTTTCCTGGCAGTCAGCAGATCGTACACTGGTGGGGCCATCTTGGGGTTTTTGTTTTAATAGGGATTCCTCTACAATGCACTTTTCTTCCTTGCCCATTGCTAACATTTCTCACATCTTTTTTGTCTTTCACACCCTCGTCATCATTCAAGGGTCCCTTCAACATCAGAGAAGCTTAGTTTGATACCTCCAACTCTTAAAAGTTCCTTGTGCCTGCAACTTACAGTATCAGTACTATGTCATGCATTGGTCCCTAGGCCACTTCCTGACAATCTCTCCCCAGCCTCAGTATTTTCTGATCTTTTTTCTCATCTTGATGGTGAACTCTGTAGGATAAGAACTCAGTGCTCCCCCTTGGTAACCTGAATAAAATCCATATAGTGTTGGTACTCAGGAAATGTACTTGTTGACTAACTGACCAGATAATTTCAAATGAATTATAAACTCATTCAAAATGTGTTACTCTTACAGTGAAAACATAAGTCTGTTTGATAAGGTTTTCTTGTGTCCTTTTAAGCTATTGGAAAGGAGATTCCTACCTGGCGGAGGCAGTTAGACTAGACAGCCGCTCTAGCTCTTACTGACCACTTTGTGGTTGCTCAGTCTTCCCAAGGAGAGACTCCTGCTAGTGCTTACCCTGCACTGGTTGTGCTCCTATAATGTGCTGGGCACTGGGCTAAAAGCATTCGTTGACTATCTCATTTGATTTTTGCAACAGTCCTGTGAGGTACCCTGATCATCATTTTATAGGTGAAGACGTAGGCACCAGGAGGTTAAGGAGCTTGCCCAAGATTGCCAAAGACTTTTATAAACCAAAAACAATACCATTATCACATCAAAAAAAGTAACAATTTCTCCTTAATGTCAGATATCCAAACAGTATTCAAAGTTCCCTGACTGTTTTACCAATTGTTTTTTTCTTTTTCAACTAATGGTTTGCAAGTAACATGGTTTTTCTTTCTTTTTTTTTTTTCAAGAATAAATTTTGCCCTATTTTAAAAAGTCTTCGAACAAATGGATTGTGAAAGTGACAATACCGAAATTGCTACAGGTGACATTGTATTAGGATCTTCATCTATACCTGATGAACCGAACTTAATGAAGACACGTGCTGTGTTTAAAATGAAAACCACAGGCATTATGGATTTAAAAAAAAGCTTGCATTTCCTGCAAAATAAAAAACAAATCTTTTCCAAATAGATCTCAAAGTCATTAAACCAGAGATGAGAAATGAAGAGTCAGAGGAAAACTACCCACCTAGGGTAAAAGAGCTGAAAAATTTTGTACAAAAATGCATTCCCAACTCAGCAGTGATGCCAGTGACAAGCTCTTTTTAAGGTCACGCCGAAAGAGCAAATCATATAGAAAATGACGTGATTTTGTTGTTTTGTGGGTTTTTTTTTTTTTTTTTTTAAACAGTGACGTTTATCCAAGGGTAGTTACTTCTCAAGATGACACAGTCAACAGGCAGACCTGTGACTAGGACCAAGTGCCTTGACTGGAAGTTCAGGGCTGATTTCTTACACAGTGTATGATATTCAGTAAGAAAACATGAAATTGTATGCCTTGACTTTTATATTTAGCGTTGGGTTATAAACACTGTCATTTTCTTTTATCATCGCTAGCAAATGAATTTTTTTATTAATTTAGGTAAGACAAAGACTCTCAGACTCCTCGAATAAAAAGTTCTAAGAATCAGTCAGTCAATAAAAATCTAAGAGCTGTAAGTTTTATTTTACCTCCATGAATATGGGAGAAAGAAGTAATTTAATAAAGAAAACCTTAAGAATTTATGCCTTTTAGCAGGCAGATTCCACCATGAGTAGTGACAGAGTAACACATTATTAAATAAGACAACCAATTGCAGTTACATTCAAAGGTTGGAAGTTAATTTTCCAGGCAATAGCAATGGATTTTGAAATTGTGATCTTACAGGACTTTTTGTTGGGAATAACATTTGAATAAGTAGATCTATGATGCAAAATGAGAGAGCTTGAAGAGCTCGCTTTCACCAGAAGTTAGACCTGCAGTGTCAAAGCTGAACACCGGAAGTGCACTGAGAAGAAAAAGAAGGCCCGAGATACTGGTGCTTATAATATGACAAAGGAAAGGACAGAAAGATAATTTCAAGTGTAATTTAGGACACATAATATTTCACACCTCTGTCGTTTGAGAAAAATGCTGGCTTATTTGGATTTGTTTGTTTATAATCCCTGTAAAGAAAATGAGTAGAAACAGTTAAGAAGAATCTCAGGAAACATTTACTAGACACTAGACACTAGAATCATCCTCTCAGTTTAGAAGACAGAATAACATAATTAAACAATAACAACAAAAGGCACCGATTTCCAGGTATCTGGGATCTGGTTCTCTCAAGGCCTCGGTTGCCCAAGTCTTAACTGAGGGCCCTTTTAGTTTCATAATCATTATTCTACTGGTGCCTCCTGCTTTTGCACAGACTTTGTTTTCTAGAGTACTTTGTGAAAACAACCTCGTACTTCACCAAGTCCCATTCTCTGAGGATTAAGAAGCTGGGGCATTCGGACTGGAGCGATGCTGGGAGCAGCTGCTCTGCACCTGTGCTCTTGGGCGCACACCTGGGAGTCTCCCAAGGGCCAGGTGGTGGCCCTCACGGACTGATCCTTACATTTTTCTGTCCCACTCCCAGAAGGATGTAGAGAAATGTCTGTATAGCAGCTCTGAACAATAAATGAGCTTTTGTAAGGAGATTTTCCCCTAACACTGAGCATGAATTGACTGGGTTGGAGGGAGTGTGTGTACACAGATGATGAGATTTATAAGAAGTAGTAAAGGGAGGTGGGGGGTTTTCTGTTCCTTGAGTATTAGATAACTGCGTTCCCTAATGCTGAGGGGTTGTTGGATCCCCGGCATGCGCATGTATAAAACAGCCTAAATCAATGTATAGAGGTTAAGTGTAGAAAATCCTCCAAACTACTAAACAAGCAGCAAGCGTTTAAAAGATATATTTGTAAAGAGTGGTTTGTTTGTTTGTTAAATCTAGAAGGATCTCACTTTGTGAATGAATGCCTGGTTTTTCCTGTTTTCAGATTTTTGCTCAAAAAACGATGCCATTTTTCTTCAGGCACAGATTCGCCTGCGTAGGTTAGTATAGGAAAACGTAGGCGTGGCTCGACATGGTGATGAGCTGGAACATGTGACCGCAGACTAACCGCTGGCTCTGGGTAGATTGCGATGTGGTGATGATGTGGGAGTCCCTGCTTCCTGCGAACCGCTGCCTGGAGGAAGCAGTCGCCAATCACGTTATGTCTAATTTCTGGCTCTTTGGTGCTTAGGAAGCTCCAGATTCTGTTCTCTGCAGGCAGTACTTTCACTGCCGCTTCCCCGTCATCCCTGCTAGACAATTGGAGGAGCTGCTGGTTTCATGCTAAGGTCAGTCTCTGACTTTCAGGATACGTTTGCGAAAGGAAGGATTTGCTGGTGAATGGCTGCTGTAACGTCAATGTCCCTGGCACGAAGCAATACTGCTGTGACGGCTGCTGGCCCAACGGCTGCTGCAGCGCCTACGAGTACTGTGTCTCCTGCTGCCTGCAACCCAACAAGGTAGGGAGAGTTGCTTCTTGTTCTACATCTCCTTTTCTCTTTTGGCCTCTATTTTAGGATGAACGTTAGACTCTTCAAGTGAGGTTCTTTTGAAAATAGAACTTAGAAAGGAACTTTGTAGATGTCAGAAATTGCTGCTGCATGATAGCCTTTGTCTACAAGGAAAGGAGGTGGTTCCCAGTTATGCCAATGGTTCTTTTGCAGAATGGACCATTGTATTGCTAATCAGACATCTAATGAATAAGATAGGCAGCATTCCTGCTGGCTCTCTTTATCCCCACTTCTTCTCTCCCTCCGTCCCTCCCTCCCTCTCTCCCTCCCTCACCTCCGTCAGCATTCTCTTAGTTTAGGAGAGATAGCCAAGGTCACCTTGTGCTGGCTTAGGTAATTTATTACAGGCACTAACTTTTGTTTCCATAGCAACTTCTCCTGGAGCGCTTCCTCAACCGGGCAGCTGTGGCATTCCAGAACCTCTTCATGGCAGTCGAAGATCACTTTGAGTTGTGTCTGGCCAAATGCAGGACCTCATCCCAGGTCAGAAGCTGTGATGTCTCTAGCTGGGGGATGGTGGGTGGCAGGGGAAAGAAGAAAACTTTCAGGTATACACTGGGGTCCTTTCGGTGGGGCGATACGGAAAAGAGATGCAAATGAAACCATGTCACACTTTGTTTAGTGTGATGACAGTATTCAGAATATTTAGATTTTTACAAATTAGGGAAAGTAAAGTGTTTATATTAATTCAGTGTCTAATCAGCTTGCATCTCTTTTATCTGGTTGGCACATTTGCACTTTAAGTGGAAGCTTAAAATTATTTTTAAGTCTGGGTGGAGTCCTAATAGTCCAGCTCCTAAGAGAAGTTCTCCTCCCTGTCTTTAACTGAAATTTGACTGAGGCTTTCCAGTAACCACTCATTTAGAGTAAGTAGCAATTTGTTCTGGGACCGAGTTGTGGTTTAGTTTAGGGCTCAAGGGGATGGGGCAGGTGAATGTTTAAAAATTCACGAATAAATCTGTAGGTCGTCAGGCTCTCAGTGCGTATTAGCATGCTGTCGTTAAATGCTTTGCTCTGTGGGCATTAGATACTGTCGCACCTGCTGCTGAAAGCGTCTGAAAGTCTCTCCCCTTTCCATCACTCCGACCCTCGGCTCTCTGCTGTTGTGCTTGGGCAGTTGTCTAGCTGTCTTTGTGAGATCACCAGACGTGCTTATTATAAGAGCACACTCCTGGCTTCTATTCACGGTGTCTCCAAGATTTTGCTGGCTTCCTCTGAGCCAGTGGACTCGTTTGTCATTCTCGGGAGCCCTTGTAGCCTTTGCCAGATTTCCGTAGTCCACCTTTTGATTTCATGCCCCTCTTCTATGTCTCTGGTTTGTTCCAAGAGCATTCAGTATCATCTGGTAAATGTTTCGGGGATTGTAATGAGCGTTTGAAAGCATGAAGAAATTCCTGATGGTCTTGTTTTGCTGGAAGAGCTTTCCACTTGAATGGGCTTTGAAGGAAATGTGGAGGAAGGCGGAACACATGACTCATTTCGATTCAGATTCTCTCTCATTCTGAGAAATGCTAGAAAAGGCAAAGTATTTTCTTTCCTTAACTGATAAAACTCAGGGATTACTTCCAATCTTGAGTGAAGCTACTACGCTTTCGGACTTGTTTTTTTGTTTTTTTTTTATTGTAAAAAGAGATTTCCCAATTGCCATTCCATTTGTTTTGATGACAAATTGTATCCCAAGAAAGAGAAGATCTGGCTATATGTCTGTTAAATGGGATTAATATTTACAGTGCAGTTGCTCAGCATTGGTCTTGGGCCAATTAATGAACTCCAGACTAGCCAAAAACTCAAGTTGCTTGTATGAAAACAAATTGCTGAAAAGTTAGCCGTCAGGAATGATTGTCTGCTTTAAAGCACACTTCCAATTTGCTTAGCCAAATGAGGCTTGTGTGGCATTGTAGGATTTGGCTTGTGCATCGGATTTTTAGGTACATAAACTTTACAAAAGCGGTTTGAAGTGCATCTGCCTGGTGTCTCTGCAGGGTTCCTTACCAGGAACTGGGCATCTTTGAAGCACAGGATCAGATGCAAAAGACCAGTCGCATCTTACTCTGTTTCAGGTATTACAATTTGAGGAAAAGGAGAGTTGTCTTGAGTTGCCCAGGTCATAGCTAAATTGTTAAAAACTCACTGGCGCACATAAAAAGAAACAGTTACTGCAGTGAGGTTTTATGTCCGCTCTCATGCTCTTCGTTGGCATTCTGTGTTTAGCGTTGTTCTTTGTTCCAGAAAGTGCCTTGGAGCCTTTAGTGACATTTGGAGATGGACTCGGCCAGCCTCCTGCAGGGACAGTCTGACAGCAGCCCTGCTCGACTCCCGCTTCTCTGAGAGGGAGGCGCGCGAGACTCCGCTCGCTCTCACCGTGCTCTTATCTTCCTTTTGCCAACAGAGCGTGCAGCACGAGAACACCTACCGGGACCCCATAGCAAAGTATTGCTATGGAGAAAGCCCGCCCGAGCTCTTCCCCGCCTGACGGGTGCAGCAGACTTGCTCCCGCGCGGGCGAGAAGGCCCCGCCAAGGACCTTGCCTCCTGGAGCCAGACTTCAGCGCCTGGGCTAGTCCGCCGGGAGAAGACAAAGGCAGTGCGAGGAAACCTTGGCTTTGACCACTTCTTGTGTCGTAATCTTTGGCTTCGCTCACCATCCAGGCTTACCAGATGGAACTCTTCCGTAAAGCCGCTTGGAACCTCCAGCCAGTCCCATTCAGGAAAGATAAAGTTAGGCCGAGCTTGTGGTGGTGGTGGCGTTCTTGGATGACTCAACCCTGGGACCTGCACAGGGACCTGTGGTTTGTGTTCATCGGGGCCAGGTGTTCACTTCCAATTTTGATCCAGGCCTTTTCACTGTAAAATTATTTATTGGATTCCTTTGGAGTAGTGGGGAAATTACAGTGTTTTATGTAGGAAAATGTCTTGCCATTCTACTTGAATATATTCAAGGAAAGTATTTTTGTTCTTGTGTTCTTGAGTTTCACGAGTTAAATCATCCCTTCACCCAGATAAAATGTTTTGTCTTTTAGGAATGTGATTTTTGGTAGTTATTTTTGTTTTTGTTTTGACAACATCTTCAAGAGTGGACCCTGAACACAACCTATTAACCACATCCTAACATCTAAAATTATCTAAAAACTCAAAGACACTGTTCTGTTCTAATCCTGTGCAAGGTTTTGAGCAGTTGGCACCATGTGCCTGCCCTTAGGTTCTGTTCTAGTGGTGCTTGAGTGTGCTCATGTACCCAGCGTGAGAGCACTGTTTTAGCCAGAAATCTTGACATACTGTCCTGACTTAAAGGAGTTCTCATTTCCTTTGCCACTGTTAAAATTACAGTGATCTGCTTAGCGAGGGTATAATGGGAACCTCAGGAAAGTCATAGGCAACCTTCTTCCCCGTCCTGTCCATAGAAGCCCAAAGTTAAGGCAGTTCCTAAATGGGGATGTATCCAACAGTTTGCTGTTTGTGTTCGTTCTTCATTTTCAGCTTCAGGGACTGTAACAGGTGTAAATGTTCAGTTTCCCTATGATTTGCAAAGAAGAAAAGAAAACCCAACTTTCCATCAAACGGCTGTAAGACATTTTTAATCTCCCTTCGGTGGGAGATGTGAATGATCATCATGGCTGGAGAATGCGCCCATGTGGGTTGCTGGTGTGTCCCGGGTCCACGTGCATAAAGTGCTCCCATTTCCTGCTGTGACACTGACTCTCTCCAGCGCACGCCCTGGAGCCTTTGGTCCTAAGGTCAAGACACTGTGCCCCTTGAATAGCTCTTTGATTCCAGAAGTCACATTAATGTACAACTCTTTCCTAGACTCCTTCACTAACCCCAGGATTGAGCAAGGTCTTTTCCATTTTTTTTGGTTGTTGAAATTATTGACCTGGGAGCAGGGTGCTAGTTTTATGATAAGTTTTCAACATTTTTTTTTTTTAGTGGAGGTTTTTCTTTGGGCTATACTTGCCTTCGGTACATATCTGTAGTAAGTAGTGGTAACTTTCCTTAACTTCCTCATACTACCTCTTACACTTACCTTCCCAAAGTAATTGCCCTTCTAAATAAGTTTTCTTAGAGAGTAAACTGTCAGGCAATTTTTAAATATTAGATCCCAAGAAATCTATTCTGTTTGTATTGGACTTTTCAGATTCTGTGTGTATTCAACGGTACTAAATCAAAGTGTGTGAAAGGATTGTGGCGTGTCTACATGTTTCATCAGTCTATTCTTTTTGGTAACTCGATGTGGAATTTGAGTGTCTGTCCTCCCTTGGTTGACATTGGTATCAACCTCTCCTCTGAACTTATTTTAACTCTTGTGCAATATAATGCAGATTTAATGTGAACAGTTTATATCAGAGGTCAGCCTTGCCTATTCACTGGTCCTCTCTGATTTTGTACTTGAGTGTCACATTTTACACTTTCAGTGTTTTCACAAACAATAGCTACAACCCCATCATGGAGAACTAAGTTTGTTTGTATTTCCACTTTGTAGATGAGGAAATGGTGAGAGGCGAAGAGACTTTCCGAGTCCCTGCTGAGATTGAATGACAGAACCCAAACACACACTTCATCTCTGATTCTGGGTCCCGTCCTCCAAGCACTGTCTCTTGCCAGCTCCAGTGCTGACTCGTAAGCGTCTCCCCTGAGAGCGGATATATTTCAGTTGTCCAGGCCAGCAGAGGGGAGAGTGGCATAAATATCCAAATTAGGCCCATGATCCCAAGATCATTTTCATTTGGCGTGGAATATGTTTTTTGCACTTCAATCAGTGGGGGGCGTGTTCACTGTTTTGAAAATTCCCAGCACTTCAGACTGCGTGATGAAGCCGGGCCACCGGAGCACCTGGCGCACGGACTGGCCTCCCAGCCCGGGGTCCCTCCCTGCTCTCTGCTTCTTCTGGTTGGTTTCTGGTTCCCTCGACTGCCAGATTCTAAACCGGGGATCTTGTGTTAGTTTTGTGTGCCCAGAGCCTAGCAAGGTGTGTTATACATTGTTGGGAATTGAAGAAAAGATAACTAAAGGGATAAAAACACCTTTAGTTTAGGGAAAAATTCATTAACTGTTGAGTGTTTTTAGCTAAAGGGAATTGGGTGGTTCAAAGCATTTCCCCAAATTCTGAATCTTTCATTTTCCATGCTTCTTGCTGGACCCATAAAGACATGTCCTAACAGGGAGGGAGACACACAGTTGAGTGTGGAAAAGGCTCTGAGCCAGGCGGGTACAAAGGAGGGAGTGATCTGCCTTGCTTAGGGCCTAGGACCAGGCCACGCTGGAGCTGGCAGGGAAGGGTGAGTTCTCTGGCTTTTGGAAAAGCAGAGGACAGGACTTGGGAGCAGTGACCACACATCTTCGCATGCTTCCAGAGTCTGACCCAGAGCCTCCTGTAGGTGCCACTGTCAGTGTCGGTCCCAAGGGAACCGTGGGGAACAGTTGCATAATTTGCGAGATTCCAAACACAGCTTTTCTCATCCTTGGGATTTGCAGCTAAATCATCAATGTACAGGGATACTGCTGATCTGGTGTTCTCTTCATAGGCAGGGCAGAATCCTGCCTCAGAGTTAGGAACTGCTGCTACTCAACTAACAGTGTGGCCTTGGGCAGTCTTTCCGCCGAGTCTCAGGCCCTTCCTCTGTAAAATGGGGTCATAGCATCTGCTGCTCAGGGTTGTCGTGAGGTCCCTGTGAGCAGGGGACCAGTGCTAGCAAGAAGTCAGTGTCTGCAGCTCAGCAGGGGGCCGTGTCAGGTGGTAGACATGGGTAGGCACGAGTGGGTATTACAGAGCTCTTGTTATTTTCCTTACTATTTTTAAAATAACTCATGCTAAAGATTAAACATTTGAGATAATTCAGGAATATGTGAAGCCAAAAGTCACAATAACCTAAAAACATACAATCTAGAGATAAGCACCACCCCCATGAATTTTTCCAGGCAAAAATGAGAGCACTTTTTCCTCTTGAAAACAATTCTATGACGAATATACATGTTATATCTAGGCCTATGTGATAATTTTTAATAGCCACATGGTGTCAATTTTGTGGATAAATAATATTATTATTAATCTCCTGCTGAGGACATTTAGCTTGTTCCCAGGGTTTGTTGTTTTGCTGCTGTAAATAATGCATTGATGATACATGCTTTTACATACGTGTTTGTGTGCTCATCTGAACTATTAATATTTTGACCAATGTATAGTCACCTGACGTTTATGGAGGGTTTGATCATTTCGCCATACTCCTGATAACCCTGTGTGATTTGTAAATGCTTTGCTAATGATCTGCGTGTTCTCATTTGGATTTATTTTCTAGTGAGATGAAGCCATTTGACGTTGTCATTGGCCATGTATGGTGAATTGCCTATTCATGACTTGGCCACATTTTTTTTTTCTTATTGATTACAATAGAGCATTTTTAAATGAAAGAAACCTTCAACCCTTTCTCTTTTCTTTTTCAGTCCTGTGTTAAGAGCAAGTAACTCATGTTTACAAACTAACCTCTCCAGTTGATCTAGGGCAGTGGTTTCAACCAGGGGCAATTTCACCCCCCAAGGGACATTTGGCAATGTCTAGAGACATTTTTGTCACAAGAGGCGGGGGGCTGTGCTGCCGGCCTCTAGTGGAAAGAGGCCCAGGACGCTCTTGGACGATACCGCAGTGCCCGGGACAGCCCCCGTGACGTAATTACCTGGCTGTAAGCGCGAGCAGGGCCGAGGTGGAGAAGCCCTGCTCGGGGTCATCTCTCCCCTTTGGCTGAGCAGAGGCACTTGGGTAGCTGTGCGCTGACTCTATTATTTCCCTGCCCTGGCTTTCTGCTGTGCTGAAGTGCTGCTGATTAAATTACCCTGAAATCCCCACAGGACACGTTACTTCCTAGCAGGTCTCTACCAGCCCTGCGCTGCCTCAAGGAGCGGCATTATTACTCTGCCACGGTGTCCTCGCTGCGCTCAGCGACTCTGCCAAGTGCAGCCAGCCTCCCGTCTGCAGAGTGGACGGAGGCTCACAGACACCCCTCTCCCCTCCACAGCAAGGGTGGCTGTCCCCAGCCCCTCGCCAGCAGTCCTCTGGATGGAATGACTTTGAGGATGGGGTTGGGGCAGAGAGAGGCGTGGGCCTGTCATTACAGATTCTATTTAGGAAACTAGTCATTCTCCTAAAAAAGGGGATCTCGTGAGTACAGAGTGACAATAAAAACAAAGAAGATAGATTATG
This sequence comes from Propithecus coquereli, assembly GCF_000956105.1. Taxonomy (NCBI): domain Eukaryota; kingdom Metazoa; phylum Chordata; class Mammalia; order Primates; family Indriidae; genus Propithecus; species Propithecus coquereli. The sequence continues at coordinate 450,766 of NW_012154051.1, forward strand.
GGAGGAGCTTTTCCTGCCTCTCTGGCGTGTTGGTGCTTTGCCTTCCAGCCAGGGCCCTTTCCTGTGTGTGTTTTTTTGCAGTTCGCTATTGTGTGAGTGCAGTTTTGCGTACCAGCGTCTCTCCTTTCGATCACGGGTCCGCGACGTTCCTTACCCAGTCTGCTCTCACAGACGGGAAGTGGAGCAAGTGGCCCTGCCTGCGGGGTCTGCAGAGCCGGGCAGCAGCCTGGTTACGTTCCCGCGGGCCCACCCCGCGTCTCGACAGAACCTCCACGGTGTTCCGTTGTCCAGCTAGATTAGTTCCTGATGTCAGCATCGAACTGCTGGACTATGTAAAATGAAAGTACAGCTTTTAATCCTGCTATAAAGAAAACAACTTGCCCGTTACAACCAATGGGCACAGCAGTTAATTATTCAAGTATTTTATCAGGAATCCAGTTTCATTGTTTCTCGGGACTGCGCATTCTGAGACAAGATGAACCAAAACGTATCCCTAATAGAAATGTGCTGTTTCTAAGTGGGCATTTTTGAAGTTTTTGACGGAGTAGTTTCTTCTTGGGATTTTTTAATTCATAAATTTCTGATGCAAGGTAGAATAGGTAAGCTGATCATCATGCATCCAGATACCCCAAAATCAAAGTTGGTGTTGGCCAAATGGGAAATCGCCATTATCAGCAATTCAAGATTCCAGACTTCGTTGGCCACCTTTCACTACTCACTATTCCTAAGGAAGACAGGGAGACAGAGTGGGGTCCTGTCCTACAGGGATGGGGACATTCTATTAAGTTGTATTGGGGGATGTCAAGCTAAAAATGTTGAGTAAGCTATTTCCTGAATAAACATGTGATCTCAGCTGGTGCTAATTTGAGTGGTAAAGGTGATTCCATTACACATGCTTCTCTGGGCGTGTTCCATACGCCGGCCGTGTATGTGCATGTGTGTGAAACATCGGTATGAAGTATGTGAGTAGCATCCTCATTTTATTGACAAGAGCACAGGCATTAATGACGGGAGTAGATTAGCCTCTCTGGCTTTGGTTTCCTCATTTGTCATTTGAGGGGGATTGCTAAGGTATCTTGCAGATCCAAGACTCTGATTTCTGTGACTGGCCAAAAGTCCCAGGGCTTGTAAAAGCAGGAGCAGAGCCCCTACCTCCCCAGCAACTTGGTCCTAGGCTTTGATTCTCCCAGGGTAAATGTAGACCAGCCATCTGCAGCCCTTTCCCTCCAAGCCAGGGCTTCCTTCTCTCTTGAAGATTTCAGCTGGGGCTGGCCATTTTCTGCCTCTTCCTTCCTCAGATTTTAAATAGACACCGTAGCCTTCTCTGCTGGGACCAACTTACCATGTATTGCTTCCCCGCACCTGTGAAAGCAGCTGCTGTGTTTTCCGTCATAAAAACAGCTGCCTTTTGGCAAGGAAGCACACCACTGTACTACGTTGCTGTTCCTTAACGCAATGCTAAATTATTTAGGTGTGCTTAGCCCGAGGTACCCAGAGCATCTTGGAATAGGAGCAGGGCTTCTGTAGGCATCACTCAGTAAAATGTTTTCCTTTCATTGCTTTTGTGGTTACCAGGCAGAAACTTTAAAACATACGAACTTACAAAGAAATTAAATCAGGCCAAATTAGATTCCAGACCCCCAGAGATAACTACTAATTAAAGTTCTGATGGAGAGTTTTGCCTGTATTTTGGATATCAAGGTGGATTTCGTATCCGTATGTAAATAAAGGTAGAATCCTGCTGTACATATTATTTTAAAATAATTAGTTCCTGTTAGATTTAGTCCAATGACAGCGAATTCATTCGCAGAGCAGGAAAGTGCATGTTCTACTTATATCATCCTGCCTCGAAAACTGAAGCCCAGTTAGAGGTTAAAATCTTTTCATAATTGCACACGAGTTTGGCTTTGCATTGCTGCGTCCTTTTCCCTTGTCTGGTTTTATGCAGGGAGGAAAGAAGTCTTTTTGTTCTTCCCAAATAAATTACATGCATTTACTGTGGCCAGAGTTGAGCTGCATTAGGCAGGCTGAGGGCGAGACCTGTCATGGGAGGCCGGTGCTCCTCCCGATTCGACTCCCACTTTCCTGAGAGCTAGGAGAGGCAGATCAGGAAAACCCCACTCCACATCTCCTAAGCATGTCAGTTATTTAGTGAATCGCTAAGTGCAGCCATTTAAAAAACTAAAAGGTTGGGAAGGATCCACGGATTGTCTTACTGCGCGTCTGGTATTGTGAAAAGACGATCTGAGCTCAAGGCAGCCCAAATTTCCCCCAACACCAGCTCTGCCCTGTCAAACGTCTGGTCAACTATGGTGGTTTTCGAGGGTACAGAGGTTTCAAAGATGTTCCCAAGTGCTCCGTGGCATCGGCGGCAGGCGCTGTTTGGAGAGGGAATGTGCTCTCTTCTCAAGGCCCAGAGCACGTGGAGTCCCTGTCACGTGCTGGCCTCAGCTTCTCCTGGGAGGTTTGCACCTGGGCAGCACTTCAGCTGTGTTCCCCGAGCGCCATCTGTGACACCCGTACCTGCCCGGGCTTTGCCTGCAGCCCGCTAAGCGCCGGCTCGGAAGCCCGAGATAAATAGTCTTGCAGCAGCTTAGCAGTCAGCTGGGCTAATTTATTTGACACAAATAAGCTCGTTGACCTGATTTAGCACGGGAGGAACTACACAGCCGACTCAGATGTGATCTGAAAGCTCTTCCTTTTCACCGCAGCCTTTTCAGACCTCGAAGGACGGCCATGTAGTCAAGGGACGCTCGTGGGTGCTCTTTCAAGAGAAGATGGAGAGATGGAAGCGGGGAGAGAGCAAGGCAGTGCCGGTGGCACAGACACCAACAATTGCTTTCTGCGCCACTTGGTGGCACCAATTCCATAGGTTTTCGGTCCTCAACGTGCTCCTTGTCTAGAGACTGTGGCCCCGTGCCTGCGTGAAGCTCCCTCTCCTGAAAACAATGCAGCTGTTTCTATAGATGGAGAACCATCTGGTGCGATGACAAGTGAGGCTCTTTCCTGGGTCCTGGCAATTTTGTGCCAAGGGACTCAGGAAAGTAGCCCTTGCAGAAGAGGGAAAGAGCTCCGCGGCTGCTGCTGTAGGGGATCCGAGGCTTAAATAAGCGCCCGGGGCTACCTCCTTCCTGCGCCATCCACCGAGACAAAAAGTGGGCTGGGTTTCTTAACCATTCTTACCTGGACAGAGGAAAGCATGTGTCACTGCGCACGTGCACCCTCACTTATAAATCTTCTGAGCTGGGCGTTCTTTCTTAGCTTCGTTTTACAAAGGAAGACTCAGAGGCTGATTTTTGCTCAAGGTTACGCCACGAGAGGATCTGCCTGCAAACTCCAGTCCAAGTGACTCTGGAACTCTTCAAGGCGCAGGCAGGCCCAGTGGGCAGTGTGTCGCCTTGGCACACTGTGACAACACTGACTGTCTTCTGGTCATTTCCTGTGGGCAGGTGCTGTGCTAAAAGGTTTCTTATTTAAGAATCCTACCAACCACCCTTATGAGGGAGGCGGGTGGGTTCTCTTATCCCCGTGTTAAGGAAAGGAACTCATTGCGCAGGCACACCCCATCTTAGTGGCTTAAACCAGGGTAGTCATTTGAAAGCAGATCTTTGCTCTTGAACCTGGGCTTTGAGCCCCTCCGATATACCTGCTGCCCTGGACTCTGAGCGCTAAGGAGCAGGGCCCAGGTGGAGAACAGGTTTGGCATTTGCCCTGAAATTTGCTGTTTGGCCTGGGGATTGGATCATCCTCGGTTTAAGCAAAATGTTTTACCTTCTTGCTGCTGGTACCTGCCAGGAAGGGTTTTTGAAGAATGTTTTGAAAGGGGAACTGAGCCTTTCAGTGCAGCCCTGTTCAGAGGGCTGCACTGAGCATAGTCCTTGTCACGGGCTGAATCGTGTCTCCCGCAAAATTCATGGGTTGAAGTCCTAGCTCCTAATACCTCAGAATGTGACCCTATTTGGAGATAGGGTAATTAAAGAAGTGATTAGATTAAAATGAGGCCATGCGGGCGGAGCCCTAATCTGACATGATTGGCATCCTTAGGAGAAGAGGGAGAGACACCAGGGGGGATGAGCGCAGAGGGAGGACCATGCATACACAACCAGGAGGCGGCCGTCTGCAAGCCAAGCAGAGAGGCCTCAGCAGAAACCAGCCCTGCCCACACCTTGATCTTGGACTTCCAGCCGCCACAACTGTGAGAAAAGAAACGTCTGTTGTTTAAGCCCCCAGTGTATGTAATTTTGTCACTGCAGCCCTAGCTGACTAGTAGAGTTCTGAGTTACTATGCAAACCCAAAGGGACAGCACGTGCAGGGAGAAACACTGATTTGAGCTGCTGGGTTTTCTTCTGGCTTCAGTGTGTCTCTTCTTTGTTGAACGTATTTGCCCACCTGTGAAAGTCTGTGAACAGGGTAGTGTGAAGGATGCTTCCAGCCGTGGCATTCTAGCATTCGAGTTGGTGGCTTCCAGGACCTGGAACATGTTGCTTTAAACTAGCGTTGTTTAACCAGAGGGAGATTTTGCCACCACCCTCCTCCTTGGGAACATGTGGCAATGTTTGCAAACGTTTTTGACTGTGAAAAGTATGTGTGCAGTTGTGCTACTGGCAGCTGGTGGCTGGAGGTCAGAAATGTTGCTGAACATCCCACAGTGCCCAGGACAGCCCCACAGCAAAGAATGGTCAGAAATGCTGTGGTTGACAAACCCTGGGTTCAACTTCATGACCTCTTGTGTGGTGAGAACAATGAATTATGGGCCGTAATCATTTATTCAGCAGGTATTTAAATAGTGCTTACTGTTTGCCTTGCTCTGTGCTAGGTGCTAGGGAGTACAGAAGTGGAAGATGGTCAGTGCCTTCCAGAGCTTAAAATTGAGTTGGCCCTGAGCGTCTGGCTTTGGAAACATTGTGTCAGAGCATCCTTAGATATTAGCGCTACTATTCCCCTTAGGATAGGTGGCCACTTTGGATTTCCAAAGGAAATCTTTTATGTTTGAACAGCACAGGCACCACTGATTTATTCCTGTCTCATCCATGGAACTACACTAGTTGTAGCTTGTTTCTTTTCAAAAAGGAGTTGAGGAAACTCTACACATTTATATATAATACTATTTAATAAAATAGAAACAAAATTAGAATAAAGGAAAAATAGAATACGGATGTGCAACTATACGGCAACAACACGGTTGATGCAATTAAGCTTCCTGGCAGCAAAGGCAAAAAGGGAAATAATCCCTCGTGATAATGCAGAGCATTAAAGGCATTGTACTACTGTTTCCTCAAAGGGTGCAAAGTCTAAAATAAAATTTTCATGTGAGCTTTAGACAGAGGATACTGCTTAGTATCTAGCAATGCATACTATGTCTACAGAGCATATCAAAGGCAGGCGCTTCTGGGTTTGGATGCAATGATGAATTAGGAATGGTATCTGCCTTCAGATGTGTGTTGGGGAAGATAGGCAATTATGCCGCTACATGTCATGTAGGGTTATAAATGTGAGGATAAAGGAAGGGTTACTCTGTGAGTGAGGCAGGCAGAGAAGAATGACAGAGTAAAATCGTATGTTTTTAAATACATATACTAATTTTTATATTTTTTCAATTTGCAAATGAATGTGTTATAGAAAATTAGAGCAATACAAATATAAAGAAGAAAATAAAAGTTTCCATAACTTTCCACCTATAGGTACCCACTCTTGTTCTTTGGTGTGTATCTATTTCACACACGCGCACACACACACACACACACACACACGTTAGTATATTTAATAAAAACAAAAATTGCGATCCTATTATATTTTACCAATTTGTAACCAAATAAATGGCTGTTGAACATGGCTTTGAGGTATGAGTTGGAGAGAAAGTGAGTTGTGCGCCACCGGGGACTTGGCCAGCTAGGGTCACTTTCCACGTGGAGCTGGGTGAAATGCTGCATACACTCCACGGCTCCAGAGGGCATCATTCGCGTGTCATAAAGAGACGGATATGTCCCCGCCCGAGTTATGCAGCCCAGCAGCCCTGTATCTGTTCTTTTTTTTTCCCTCCTAGCAATGGAATGGAATGGTTTCCCATGTTAAATAGTTTAGCACTTGATTTTTTTTTTCTTTTGGCTAACTGCTTTATTGAAATATAGTTTACCTCCCATACAATTCACCCATTTGAGGCGTACAAGTCAATGACTTTATTCACAGAGTTGTGCAACCATCATGACTATCAATTTTAGAACATTTTCATCACCCCAAAAAGAAGCCCCGTACCCATCAGCAGTCACCCCCATTCCTTCTCCCCCAGCCCCTGGCAACCAATAATCTACTTTCTGTCTCTATGGATTTGCCTGTTCTGGATATTTGATATGAATGAAATCATACGATATGTGGCCTTTTATGTTTGTCTTTTTTTGCTTAGTGTAATGTTTTCCAGGTTCATCCATGTTACAGCATGTGTCAGTGCTTCATTCCTTTTTATGGCCGAACAATATTCCACTGTGTGGATAGAACATGTTTTGTGTCTCCACTCATCTCTTGATGGACATTCGGGTTGTTTGCACTTTTGGCTCTTATGAATAATGCTGATTTAAAATTCATGTGCCAGTTTTGTGTGGACGTATGCTTTCTGTTTTCTTGGGTATACATAAGAGTGGAATTGCTGGGTCAAATTTGGTAACTCTATGTTTCACCTTTTGAGGAACTGCTAGACGATTTTCCAAAGCAGTTATACCATTGTACATTCCCACCTGCAACATACGAGGATTCCAAGTTCTTCACATCCTCGCCAACACTTGTTATTGTCTGTTTTTTTTTTATTGTGACCATCTTAGTGGATGTGAAGTGGTAACTCATTGTGGTATTGACTTCCATATCCCTGAAGGCTAACGATGCGGCACATCTTTTTGTGTGCTTATTGGCCATTTGTGTATCTTCTTTGGAGAGATGTCTACCCAAAAATCCTTTGCCCATTTTAAAATGAGCTCATTTGGCTTTTCACTTTTGAGTTGTTAGAGTTCTTTATATATTCTGGATCTGATTTGCAAATATTCTGTCTCTTTCTGTGGGTTGTCTTTTCACTTTTCTCATGGTGTTCTTGGAAGCATAGAAGTTTGATTTTGATGAAGTTCAATTTGTCTAATTTTTCTTTTGTTTCTTGTACTTCTGGTGTCATATCTAATTAATCATTTGATTTTTAATGAATAGTAATATTCCTCGGATATGCCATAAGGGGATAATTATTTGACGCTAATTTGCATCGAGTTCTTTGTCTTAAATATCCCTCTGCTACACACAGGACTGAAGTTGTTATTCTGAGAACTGCCTGGAGTTGGAGCTCAAGCCATCTGTAAATTTCATCAGAGCCCTGTAGCTGTTTTAAATGCATCATTGGTCCACCTTCCTCTTTTTCTCCTTCACACGTGTGTTTTGAGGCATTCGGACCTCTGCAAAGCAATTGACAAGGTTCACAAGTCTCCAAGTAACACAGCTTCAGGTGCTCTGTGTCCCTGTTATCTCATTGCCAAGGGTGGCACTGATGCAACCTTGCAGGACCACAGCGCCATCTGCTGGCAGATATGGGCAAGTGCAATCCAGGAACGTGGAGGTTGCACGGACACTTTGCTTCTCTGTTGCTTCTTCTCCATGGCAGATTGTCAGGTACCGTCAGCTAATTCTTTTCATTCTGGCCTACTCCTGTGGCTTTGTAAGGTAGTGTTTAAATATTAAAGCTTTGGAGGTGGTGTTTAAATATTAAACCACTTACTGAAACAGAATCTGTTTCCTACAAGGCAAGGAAGTTTATGTGCTTCTTGTTCCGTGGGCAGCTCTTGGTACCTGAACCATGTCATCACTGAGGGGGCAGCAACACTTTATCTCGGGTGAGGAAAGGAAACGGATGCATGTCGTTTCTTGTATCATATGGTAATATTGTTATTTATATTCGTCCAGTCCCGGATTCTCCAGAACCCAGAACTCTCTCTGGTATGTCGTTCCTGCTTCTCCCAGCCCCTCCCAGGTCTCAGCATGGTCCCGCCTTGCTGATGAGAATGAGGCCCTGGAAAGACAAATGGTTGACATTTGGTTGTTTTCTGGACCAGCAACAACTTTATTTTTTTAAATTAATGATAAACTACTCAGGGTGTGAAATCATTAGGACCTGGTGTAGTGTCTTATACTCGTGAGGTATTTTAATAAGTATTTATTGAATGAATGAAAAAAATCAATCACTTCTGTGTCCCAAATTTTTGTTTATTTATTTTAGAGACAGAGTCTTTCTCTGTTGCCCTGGCTAGAGTGCACTGGTGTGATCGTAGCTCACTGCAACCTGCAACTCCTGGGCTCAGGTGATCCTCCTGCCTCAGCCTCCTGAGTAGCTGGGACTACAGGTACACACCAGAACACCTGGCTAATTTTTCTATTTTTTGCAGGGACGGGGTCCTGCTTTTTGCTCAGGTTAGTCTCAAACTCCTGGCCTCAAGCGATCTTCCTGCCTTGCCTCCCAAAATGCTGAGATTGCAGGTGTGAGCCACTGCACCTGGCCAACCTGTGTCCTGAATTTTGACTCACTTTTCTTTTTACCACACCCAGCTGCTTCTCCTGTCCTAAATGCCTCAGTTGTTTCAGTAAATATTTGTAGCATTGTTCAGTGAGAGCACATGTTTCTAACTTTTGGTCTTTAACAAAAGGGATAAAAATGTGATTTTTAAAAATGTGCAGAAAACCTTGTACCCAGCTACTCCTAGCAGCACTATTCACAACAGCCAAGAAGTAGAAACAATCCAAATGTCCATCAACTAATGAATAGACGAACAAAATATGGTCCATTCATACAATGGGGTAGTACTCAGCCATAAAAAGGAACGAGGTACCGATACATGCTGAAACGTGGATGAAAACGTGATGCTAACCCACAAATGAAGCCAGTCACAAAAGGCCACATACTGTATGATTCTACGTATATGAAATGTCCAGAATAGGCAAATCTATGGGACAGAAAGTAGATTAGTGGTTGCCTAGGGCTGAAAGGTTTGGAGATATGGGATTTATTTTGGGAATAATCAAAATGTTCTAAAATAGACTGTGGGAATGGTTGCACAACTCTGAATATACTAATTAATATATTAAGAACATACATGTGCAAGTTGGGGGAGTTGGGTGGGTGCGTGCAGCCAGACAGACCCGGGCTTACACCCCAATTCTGCCCCTTACAGGTAGCGTGATCTTACACTGATACTAAACTGCTCAGAAGCTTGGCCTCCTAATTTGTAAAATAGCCATGCTAATACCCTCCTCACAGGCTTTTCTTGGATGAAAAAGATAATGTATGTAAAGTTTCTTGCACACACTGTGTTCAGCAAATACTTGCTTCAGTTTCCCTCCCAACCCTGAGAGGCTGTGATGTGGTGGTCCCAGGCGAGGGGAAAACACTTCCTACTAAGTCCTTTTGCCTTCGGAAGCTGCTAGTGGGCAGTGTAGCTGAGCGGGTCTAAAATACAAAGTGAGGGTTTGGACTAAGCTACAGTCCTCGCCAGTAGCAGGCGTCTGTGGTTTCCTCGCTTAGAATCCCTCTCTACGTTAGGTTCAGCTCAGGCCCGCGCTGTCCTGCCTTGAAAGCTCCTGATGCTGCAAGTGGCGATTTGTGAGTCTGTGGGACACACACACGTCTACCTGAAAGTAATCCCAAAATGCCTGTGCCTCTAGGCAGGGCACCTCTGCCTGCTCTGTCTTCCCCAACTTGCAGAGCAGCCTTATCCTGGGGGTGCTGCTGGGGCGGGTGGCCACGAGCAGTTTTCCCTACACCCTCTGAAAGCAGTTTGTCCTGGCTGAATGAGGACCCTTTCAGCCACGCCACATACACAGTGTTATTGTATAAAGACAAATAAGGGTGTGCTAAGGAACTGGCAGAAAGCGTAAGGGAGTATCTAAAGACATCTCTGCCACCCCCAAACTGACGTCACGTTGGCCCTGCTTCCTCAGGACCCAGATGGAATTGACCCCATACGGACCCTTGATCCCTCCCTGATCCTAGACAGCCAGGTGAGCATGAGCTCCACCTGAGAACCGGGAGCTGGTGTTCTTCCGGCTCGAGCCACCTGCATTTAGAAGGGGGTCCACCCAGCTGGCAAGCCTCAAAAAAGGGGAGCAACACCCCAAACATGGATGGGGAAGGGAGTCGGGGAGGGAGAAATGTTTTGGATCAGTTGCAGGAGAGGGCTGACTTTGCAATTCCTTTGAAAGTGAAATACAAAGGGAGAAAGGTTTGCTTGGGTTTTTGACACCACTAAACTCTTGCTTTCACACCGCGGGAGTATATTCAAATTCCCTTTCCTCGAATAACCTTTGTACTGAGCAGAGACACTGACTTGGAGGTCGTCACCTGGAGCCTAGTGCTATAACAGTAATGACACTACCGGGGAAGGGCAGCTGCCCAGCCAGGAAGCTGGGTGGGGGGCTTCGATTCTGATGGGGGATACTGGGCAACGGGGTCAGTCTTCCTCTCTGGTCCTCGATAGATGGATTAGACGGAGTGTGTTGTAACAGTGTTGACAGCGGGATTTTGAAGGAGTGAAACACAACACAGGCGCCTGTAAAAAAGGTAGCGTTTCCCATTTTACACACGGGGAAACCAGGCAGCAGAGGTGACGTGACTTGCCCAGGACTGAGGAGCTAGCGAGTGGGGTCATGGGATTCAGCCCCAGCCCCTGCCTGTCCCGCTCCGTGGCCTCCCAAACCATGGTGCAAGGGCGTAGGCGTGGAGTGACTTAAGGTGAGGTCATCTGTGCTCATTCTCGGGCTCTCTCCTGCCTTCTGCCTAAAACATCCGCATCACAGCTGAGCACCGCTCTCGGCTTGCCGGTTCTCGTCTTTTGATCTAGAGTGCAGAGTCACAGTGGTCCCCTTGACGGCACAGACACCTGAAGGATGAGTGAAACGAGCCTTGGTCAGGGCTCGGGGGTGGCCGGGAGTTTGACCTGCTGAGGTGAAAGATCATAGTTAGGTTGATGCAAAGTGGCAGCTTAATGCAGAGGTCAGCAAACGTTTGTTTCAAATAAATGGCCAAATAGTAAATATTTTTGGCTTTATAGGCCCATGTGTTCTCTGTTGCAACTGCTTAACTCTGCTGTTGTAGCTTGAGAACAGATGGACGTGCTAGGTAAACCAATTGGCATGGCTGTGTTACAATAAAACTTTATTTACAAAGGCAGGCTGAGGGCCGGATGCAGCCCTCGGGCCATCGTTTGCTGACCCCTGGCTTAGTGGACCAGCGGTAATTGCTCAAACTCCTTTCCCTTATCTTACTGCCTGAGTCCAGAATCTTTTAGCCGGAATCTTTTTCTGAAAGCTCCCGGGCAGGTTGCCGGGAGCTGCAATGAAAGGCCGCCTTCGGAGAAAGACCTTGACCAAGTAGAAGCAACAGGAATTGGGATTTCTAACTCTAGAGCAGATGCTCAGAAATGACGATTCGACTCTCTTCTCATTGTCCCTCGATGGAAGGCTGGGTGTTTTAATTAGCTAATGTTGGCAAATTGCTTTAAAGAACATTGTAAAATGTTTCGAGCTCCAAGTGCCAAGAGTCTTAATTAGCTTTCCTTAAAGATACCACCTGGAAGTGTGATATTTTGTTGCTCGAGGTCCAAGCCTGCAAGAATAACCTGCAAATGAAAAAAAAAAAAAAAAAGGTTTTTAAGCAAACATCACTGAATAAACGGATCTCCGCGTCGACGTCCCGTTTTCTTCCTTCTGCCGAAGCCGATCCGCAGCAGCTGGGACATTAAACCCCACAAAGGGAGGTGGTGGTGGTTTTTCCCTGAGAGCCTGGTGGCGACGGGGGCATGAAACAAATTAACCCATCCATTTGTTGCTGCCGACGTGGCCGTTAGGATTTCTAGCCTGTGCACAGGAGGCCCTGCTCTGGCGCGTCAAGGTTACAGACAGGAGGCGGCTGGCAGCCACTCAATCATACGGCGGGGCCGGCTCTCAGGTACCCCGGTCGGGGAGCGACGTGTGCATGCTCTGTCGCTCTTAACAGCTGGATAAATGAATATGCTCTCCAATGCTCTTGTTTCATGGGGCGGCAGCAGCGACAGCAGCAGCATCTGATCTATGTCACCGTCAGAAGCTAGTGAGATGTAGTTAATGTGGACCTTCGCCACCGAGAGGCACCGATTCGGAATCTCCGGCCTCTGACAAGGTCCCTGCTGCTAAGTTTTTGGGGCCGGGGGCCCCACGTGAGACCAGGTGGCAGGGGTCACAGGGAGGGAGAGGGCACAGCCTGGCACTGCCGACATTGGGGCTGGAGGCTTCTTTGTGGTCCTGTGTTCTGTAGGGTGCTGAGGAGCATCCCTGACCTCCACCCACTAGACACAGGTAGCACCCTCATCCCCAGCTGTGACAATCACAATGTCTCTAGACATTGCCAAGTGTCCACTGGGGGGCATAATTGCCCCTAGGTGAGCACCACCAGGTTAGGAGTCCCTTTTCTCAGGGACACACTTGGAGCAGGAGAGGGCTGGCTCCAACTATCACATTTTAAAATTTAAAAAAAAATTGCTTTTTAGAGACAATCTCACTCTGTTGCCCAGGCTGGAGTGCAGAGTGCAGTGGCACGATCGTAGTTCGCTGCAACCTTGAACTCCTGGGTTCCAGCACTCCTCCTGCCTCAGCCTCTGGAGTTGTTGGGACCACAGGTGTGTGCCACCATGCCTGGCATTCCAAATGTCACTCTGGATTCCTGTCTCACACCCCGATCTAACCCATTATCAAATCCCAGAGAATAGTGCCTCGATGGTGCGTTCTGAACTGGACCACTTCTTACCACTGTGCTACTCCTGCACTGGTTCCAGCCCCTACGTGGCTTGCCCGGGTCACACCAGCAGCCCCCCAACTGTCCCCTGGCTCCCCATAGCCTCGTAAGAATTAACGGTCCCTGAGATGTGAGCATTTGTGAATGGAAGGAGTGGGGAGGTCAGGAGATTCAGAGGATTCAAACCTTTGTTTATGGGCACATTGGTGATTCCCTCTGTGGATCCAGCTGGTGCCTGGAACGGGGTGGGAGCTGCAGTACTGTGAAGCGCAGTGATTAGGAGGAACCTGAGTTACAGCTGAGGTTCTTCCCCCAGCTGCATGACTTTGGGCAAATTACTGAACTGCTCTCAAACTCAGTTTGCTGATCTGTGCAATGGGGATGATATCTAGCCCTCTGTTTTGTCACGAGGATTAAATGACATGAGCAGTGTCCCCCTCCTGGCCTGGCCACACTGAGCATTCACTGAGGAGTTGCTGTGATTGCGTCCTCTCTATTGGGGCCCTCGTTTAACCCGCTCAGCCCTTGCCAAGGGTCACCTGCCTCTTCCCTGTCCTCTCCCATCCTGCTCCCGGGGACTCTTCTGTGTCATCCGTCCCCACCAGCGATCATCCCCCACCTCCCCTCCCAGCATGCGGATCTCATCACTGTGATTACACCCCGTTAGCCACAGTGATTGTTCTACGCCTTGGCACCTCATTACTGAAATAAAGTTAACATTAATGGGAGTCCTGCAGCTAACCCCTCTGCTCACCTCTCCTGAAAATGCATTCCGGTGATTAGCAGGAGAGACACATGCATATATTCATTTTAAAACTGTTCCCCTCCTCCCTGCCCTCCGCCCTCCCTTTTCCTCTACCCACAGACACTGAGAGATGGAGGCTGGGGGGCCGTTTAGCTGCCAAGGGGTGGAGGGTGAGGTGGGGAAACCATTCCGACCTGGGGCTTGCGGGGCAGCTAACTTTCCTCCCTCTAGAAAAAGAAACATATCTGTTTCCTTTGGGCGGGGTGCAAGTAAAAACAAAACTGACCAGCAAAACAAATAGGCTGTGGAGTGGGACAGACAGAGGTGGGGTGGGGGGGGCGGTGGCCCTGCCACTTACTAGCTAGGAGACTTGGGTGAAATTGCTCAGACCTTCTTGGTCCTCAGTTTCCTCCTCTGTCGATGGGTGATGCTAAGGAGCATCCTAAGTTTCGGTGCCCCAGGAGGACTATGCCACATAAGCATCACGGAAAAGCCTACGGGCTTTGCTTCCCTCCCCTGGCCTGTGGGACCAGGGCTCAGATATGTCCACGGGGTCCCTCTCGGCCCTCCCCCCACCCCCAGTACCGAGATGTCCCCTCTCCTCTTGCACTCCAGAGCAGGCGATGCCACCCCGTGCAGAACACAAGGAAGACTAATTGCTCGGCGGTGCATTATCATTTATAAGAACTACCAGCCCCCAGGGAATCTGCAAACCCGCCTGGCTGCCGATCTGCAGACAAATGACTGATCCTCCCTTAGGACTGGGGGAGCCGGGCTCCTGGGCTGCTCAGGTAACCGGGCGGCTCTCCTTTGGTGCATTTTCTCTGTTCTGATTAAAAGTGGGGACAGGTGACCCCCGCGTGGCTCCCACTGGCTGCAGCTGAGAAGCAGGAGCCCGGCGCCGGGGACGGTAGAGGGAGGCGTGGGACCGTGTGTAATGAGATTCGCAGGCGCCACTCCTCACCCTGCGTGTCAAGGAGACATTTTCAAAAAGGTTTGACACAGCATCCTTGCAGATCCCTTTGCCAAAACACAAGGTGGAGGCCCCTGGAGTACTTTAAGCCGGCTTCTGTTAACAGAGCGGTCCGTATGCATATTATAATCACGGCGCTCCAGTGCCCCGTTAAGCAGCTGTTCCCACAAAGAAGGACAATAGCCCAACCCCACCCCTCTTAGAGCGCCGGTGCCAATTCTTTGATCAGTTTTCACTTCGGATCTGGAGGGCATGTTACAAAGTGCTTTGGGCTGTCTGCCAACAGGCACCTCACTGGAACATGACAACAGCCCAGAAGTGTCAGTGTGGGGAGAGAGACAGAGCTCGCAGGATGCCTTTTAAAAAATAATTATATTTGAATTTTAAAAGCAATCTTCATATATGTAAGTAGCTTCATTTATATGGAAAACTATGCCGGCTCCCTCTACCCTTTTAATATTTGATGTCGCATCAGCTTCCTTCACAGTTGGGATAAGCGTTCGGTGGCTTCTCGGGGACTTTTTTTGACTCCTGGGTTAAGGAGAAACAATGAGAGAGAGGGCCGGGTGCAGTTATTTCTCTCCTGCTCCTCCTCTGTTCCTCTTCCCCCGCCACCTCAGCCAGGTGCTTTGTTGCAAAATAGATTGCAGAGGATTAGAGGGTCTGAGATGGGGAATGAGAAGTTGAAAAATAAATTTTGTTTGGTGGTGGTGGTGGTGGTGGTAACAATCTCATTTATTTTATTTTTTTATTGTGTTAAAATAGACATAAAATTTACCATTTTAACCATTTTTAGGTATACAATTCAGTGACATTACATTCACACTGTTGTGTGACCGTCACCACCATCCAACTCCGGAACTTTCCAATCACCCCAAATCGAAATTCTACAGTATCCATTAAACACTAACCCCATCGCCCCCCTCCCTCCAGCCCCTGGCAGCCACCGTTCTCATTTCTGTCTCTATGATTTCGACTACACTAGGTATCTGGTGTGAGTGGAATCATGTGATATTTTGTGTCTGACTTCTTTCATTTGGCATAATGTCCTCAAAGTTCATCCATGTTGTAGATGTGTCAAAATTTCCTCCCTTTTAAAAGCCGAATAATATTCCATCGGATGTGTCATAGATCCCACATGTTGTTTATCCACTCATCCGTCCATGGACAGTTAGGCTGTCTGACATTTAGTAAATCTTACAGGTTGCCAGCCAGCCACGATAGGTGTTTACCTACTTGTAGATATCTAATTTTATTTTCACCAGTGCTGTTTTATGGTTGAGAAAAAGAGGCCTGGAGAGGTGAAAAACCTTGCTTGAAGTAAGCTGCTATTAGTCGGTAGAACCAAGATTTGGTTTTAGGGATGTCTGACTCTAAAACTATAGTTCTCAAATGTTGACGTGTTCCAGTATTGTGTGGGAGAATCTTTTAGAAATGAAGGCCCTGTCTTGATCTGATTCAGAGGGTCTGGGAGGGGACCCAGGAATCTGTATCTTAACAAGCTTCCTACTCTAAAATAGGTTATCAGAGAAGCAGGCCTTGCTGAATATCATCTAAAGATTAGGGTTTTGAATACTATCTTACATGACCTCATTCTTAAGGTTATTGGAAACAGCTTCTCAAAACACATTTTAAGATAAACAAAAATTTTCTGAGCAAAGGGAGAGTTGGGAGAGACTTAAACATGGAATCCGTAAAGAGTTTGTACACAGGACCATGTGTGTGAGTGCCTGCCGTTTGGGCTGCATGTTCAACTCTGAGCTTCTTAATGGCCCAAGCAAAGAGTGAAATTCGATCAGCTGCAAGATACATGCAGTTCACAACATAAAACATACCATCAGAAGAACAGCTAATGTGTGTGTTTTAATCTGAGGTCTTCTCATTGAAAAGACCCAATGCTGTATTGGAAAATACTCACCAATGGCCCGATGAATAGGTCTGTTTCTTCACGGTAAGCCAAAGAACAGTCCAGTGAGACAGACCTGGAGAAAATAGAGCTGAACTGCTTCCAGCCTGCTTTTCTGCAGGGTGTAATAGAGTTCTGCATCTGGCCCGCCCCAGTCCTTCCACTCTCTCTAATTCCTCTCCTTTGCGGGTCCCCATGCCCCAGAGAGAGGAGCCTGGGGCGGGGGAGGGGGGGAGGCAGTAGGGGGGCGAGGCTCTGCTTTAATGACTAGGATGCTCGTCTTTAAAGTTTGCAAAGCTCCCTGTCTCCAACCACTGGCCAGTTTGGCCCTTCTTCCTTCGGCTTGGCATGCAAGAAAAGCCGCTGTCTGGTTGAGTGAGCTCTGCTATAAATCAAAGTGTCACCACTTAGCCAGTAGAAGTGATTTAATTAATCCGCTGTGTTGTCCCCTGAGCATCACTTCACCTGACTGCTAATCAACTTCCATCAGCAGGAGGAAAATACAGGCCCCCTTCTTCTGAACCGCATTGCATAAGATGAAGGAGCAGAGGGGAGGGGGAGAAAAAGTTAATTGCAGCAGGGAGCTCAAACTGTCACAAGAAGAAAGTCTCTTGTCTGGCATCTGCAGGCTGCCTCTTTATACACTGTCATCCCCGTCTCGGGTGAGCTGTAGGAGAGGACCACTTTTTAGTGATATTAATATAGACATTATCTATTGTCCATATCTATTTATCAGAAATAATGTCTTGCCTGGAAACCCATGACAGGTGGCATATTGCAAAAAGGAACTGTTCTTTTATCGTGCACCCGGTATTTAGGCCTTAAAAACACACACACAAAACCTTCATTGATAATCAGATAAGACTGAGAGTTTATAAATCTATCTCTTGGGCACGGGAACATTTTTTGACAGATGACCACCCCAATTTCTGTCATATTCGGGTACAATAAATGCAAGCCATTTCCCTACAATGTAATTAGGCAGGTCTAGTTAATGCTGGGGTGTTTGGGAGGTGAAATGATCTCTTGGTGGTGAAGATTCCCAGTCCAGGGTGCTTGAAAGCTTCTTTAAGAGCCTTAAGTTTCCCCGAATCTCTTCACAAATGGTAGATAACGTGGCTCCATTTTACAGATAGGAGAAACCAAGGCAAGCAGGGATGAGGGAAATTTCTAGGAACTTGCAGAGCTGGAATGGGCATCATGAAACTGGGATCCATCCCTTGTTGGGGAGCGTGGAGAGGTTGCCCAGAATTCTGTTTTAAAGCATGGGTTTATCTGGAATTGTATTCTTTTCTGATTACTAAGCATTTATACTGTAAAGAAGCTTGTAGAAAGTCTCTTTAGAAGCTTGTAGAAAGACCAGAAGATCTTTGATCTGATCCAAAATAGGACATCTTGCATCAATTATACATCGACTTTGTTTTTTCCCCACCAGAGGATCCCCCCAACCCCCAAGCAAACAGAGTTCTTGCCCTGCTTATGCGGGTGAGTCATCCTGCCTTTAAAGACATGTGGGCAGTGTTTGCCTGCCCAGAAACACTGATTTCAGCACAGATGTGCTTGGGATTTGAGAGCCTCTGCTCTACTGAAGTTGATGGGCGTGCCTCTTAAGGGGCTAGAGCTCTGCAATCGAATTCCGCTAACGTCAAGTACCCGTGGTGTGCCAGGCACTGCACTAGGCATATCTACATGTGGCCTCGTTCTGTGCATTGTGACACTGGACCAGGGCCACCCCTAGAATCCTGGTTGACCGCCATAGTGCTCCTCTGTGGTTATGGAGTCGCAGTCTGGTTAAAGTGGACATCTAGGGCAGCCTTACAAGGAAAGAGCTGTCATAAGACAGCACATGTCCCCTGAAGCTCCTGAGTGGGTCTGTCCATCTGCAGAGGGTTGTGTGGTTCTCCCAACACTAGGGGGCGGTGCCTGGCCTTAGCACATGGCTTCTCTGGGAACAGATTTCTTC
The DNA here is from genome assembly GCF_000956105.1 of Propithecus coquereli. Classification (NCBI taxonomy): domain Eukaryota; kingdom Metazoa; phylum Chordata; class Mammalia; order Primates; family Indriidae; genus Propithecus; species Propithecus coquereli. Next base: position 469,138 of record NW_012154051.1, read on the forward strand.
TTGCCTGGGCGGGGGCACACAAGGTGCTAAAAGCTCACAGGCACCCAGGGGACATTGCTCCTTCCTTGCAGAGGGGAAAATCTTGTCCCGTCTGTTGCTGTTCCAGGGAGTAGTGTAAAAAGGGCTGAGATTGGAGGCACTTACAGCGGGATGAGATTCTCACTGTGCTACCTGCTGTATGTCTGTGTGTGCCTGGCCTCAGTTTCCTTATCTGCAAAATGGGAATGCTCATCTCCCAGCATGGACGTCAGGATGAGATGGGATGGTAGATGCAGAAGCCCCCATCACAGCGGCAGGCACATAGGTGCTGCCAAATAGGTATGGTTTCCTCCTTGCCCTTTGCCTACCTCCCTTCCTTTGCTCCTTCATTCTTTCATTTCTTTCACTGGCTCAGTGATCTATGCTATAAAGTGCTCGATTCAACAGTGGGGACCCAGATCCCAGAGTCATGCATGCAAAGACCCAAATGCTGCCATGCCTGCCTCCCTCTGAGCTCAGGGTGCTGGGACCCCCCGTGTCTCCACCCACCCAATGGGCTGTTACACTGGGGAGCAATCTCATGGGTTTCCACCACAGCCATGGAACACACTCCAGGCTGATGTTGGGCGTCCAGCCAAGGAGCCCTGTATTTGTTTATTTTCACTCACAATCTAGAAACATCTGTTCTGACATTTTCCAGGTCACAGACAGGAAGGGAACAAGGTTGATATTTCTCTGATGCCGATGCCTTAGTGCATCTGTAATTGGAAAACAAAACGGTACACCTCACCTCTCCATTTCATCATAGACATTCCGTTTGAAAGAGAAGGCAACGTTGTTCTGCCCAGGGGTTACATTGTATGTAAATAGATGTGCATTCCACGGAAGTCTTATAAGTGAGAAATGGCCAAGCATTATGGAAACCAATGGCAAAGGTCTCTGTGACTTTCTTTTAGATGAAAGACCAGCCCCTGGTAATTGACCTTTCTGCTTCCTTGGATTGGAAGGAATCCAATCTTTCTTTTTCTCAGCGAATCCTTTTCTCATGATGAAAATGATAAAGTTGGTGCCTAGCGGTTCAGTAAGGGTAGGTGAGCAAATGTACTCATCCAGTAAACATTTACTGAGCACCTACTCTGCCCAGATCTGTCCTGAGTGATAAATAAGACATAGCCCTTGCCATTGCGGACTTCCCTCACTGTCCAGGGGAAGCAGATTGACGTGTGACATAATTACAGTCAAAGTGATGAGCGTCACCATGGGCAAATGAATTAATGCTATGGGAATACAAAAGTGAGGATGTGTCATGGAGAGCTTCGTGGAAAGTTTGCCAGGTGGAAGAGGAGGAAGTTGCTCAGGAGGTAGAAGGAAGACCTTCTAAGAAAAGGTTTAAAAAAAATGTAGATGCATCAAATAGCATCATTTGATTACCATATGCCATATTATATGCCAAACAGTACGTTCAGTTCTTTAATGCACATCACCTTACTGCATCCTCCGACATCCTACAAGGAGTAGGTGGTATTATCCCTGTTTTACAGATAGAAAACTCAGATGACGCCGGGAGAGACTGCCCTGACGCCAAGGTCACGGGCTAGTGAGTGGAGCACTGAGATTCCCAGGTCCGCCCGTCCCCCAAGCTCCTAAGCTTTACCCCCCAACTGCGCTGCCTGGCGTGACTCGAATATAGAAGACAAACCTGTGTGTGTCTGTGGAGGGCAGATTGCAGAGGACTTTTCATGCTGTGTTACGGAGTTTGGACTTTTTCCTGTGGGCAGTGGGAAGCCAGCAGAGGTTTTTAAGTGGATATTGATTCTGTTACCGATGGGAGATGGATGGGAGAAATACGCTGTGTCAAATTGAAGCCTAGAACCATGACCACCCATTGGATTCCGGCGCTGCCCAACGTGGCCAGCTGCTCGGCTGATGGAACCAGATTCCCAGGGGACCAGCCCCCTGAGCCCAGTGGAAAGGGAGCCTTTTCCTTTTCTTTATCTTTTTTTGCCTTGGATATGCTTTTTTATTTTTTTGTTATAAAGCTCACGTAGGCATATAAATTTAAAAAGATTAAGTGGTATGAAAAGAGAAATGGCAGTAAAAGTTCCCTCCCAAACCCTGCCTCGTTCTCCAGCTGTAACCACCGTTAATAATCTCTTGTATAGCCTCCCTGAAATTTTCTCTTCCCATGTGAGGATTTATGGACGTGTTGCCTACTTTTTTAATTTTTAATTTCATCTATTTTCACCCAGTTAATGCATGCACATAGTTCAACATTCAAAAGGGTTTTACAGCGAAAAATCTCTCCCCTCCTGAGCCCAGCCACTGTCTTTCTGCCATTGTCACCGTTTCTCGTGTTTATGCGGAAAGTTTATGCATATGCAAACTCATGCTTGCATGTGTTATTTCTCTCTTTCCTTTAAGGCCAAGAGCTGTCTAGCATGCTACATACACTGTTCTATTTCTTGCTCTTTTGCTTGGTGATAATAATTTTTAAAACTCTAATATTTAAGATAGTATACACTAGGTGTCTTAGTTTGTTTTCTGTTGTTTATAACAGAATACCTGAAACTGGGTAATTTATAAAGAAAAGGAATTTATTTCTTACAGTTCTGGAGGCTGAGAAGTCCAGGGTCAAGGGGCCGCAGGTGGTGAGGGTCTTCTTGGCTGGTGGGGACTCTCTGCCGAGTCCCAAGGCAGCCACATGGCGAAGGGGCTGAATATGTTAGCTCAGTTGTCCCCCTTTTTACAAAGTCACCAGTCACGCTGCCATGATAACCCATCAATCCATTAACCCGTTAATCCATTAGTCCATAAATGGATTAATCCATTCATGAGGACAGAGCCCTCATGACCCAATCACCTCTTAAAGGCCCACCTCTCAATATTGCCACACTGGGGATTAAATTTCAACATGAGATTCAGAGGGGACAATTATTTAAACTATAGCACTAGGTACTAAACTTTTCTAAATTCTTCCTATGCATCACCCCAATTTTTTTTAGGGATGGGGTCTTACTACATTGCCCAGGTTGGCCTCGAACTGTTGGGCTCAACCGATCCTCCTGCCTCACCCTCCTGAGTAGCTGGGACTACAGATGCACACCACTGTGCCCAGTTTGCATTATCCCATTTAATCCTATGATGTGGGCACTGTTATGTTCCCTGTTTCACCAGGGAGGAAACTGAGGCACAGAGAACTTGAGTGACTTCCCCAAGGTCGTTCAATTACTAAGGTAGCACTGACCTTGTGCTGCCACTGGATGCTATGGCTGGTCAGGACTAGTCTGATGATGTTGGGGTCTTGCTTTTTTTGTATATTAGCTTTTCTTGGAGATACTTCCGTATTAGTACATACAGATGTCTTAATTTACATGGTAGATACGTAATTTTAGTTACTTCCTCATTTGCCTATTGATGGATATGCAGGCTGTGTCTAATGCCCTCCTACAAATGCTGCTGCTGCAGAAACATCCTTGTATGTCCATCTTGGGACGTTTGAGCAACTGTTACTGTAGAATAAATTCCTGCACGTGGATGTGCTAGTCATGGGGTACGCATACTTTGAATGTCGGTAGATATTGCTAAAGTGCACTCCAAACAGCCGCACCAATTTACGCGTCCCCAAGAATGTATGAGAGCATTGGCCCCACACCCTCACCCACCTGGGCGCTACCTAACATCTTTGCCAGTCTGACTGCTGAAGAATTAGCTCCTTTTAATGCACATGCGTTATGAGCAATTTTTTTTGTGTGTTTGTTGGCCATTTATATTTCTTTTATGAAATTTTTTTTTTTTTTTTGCATCCTTTTCACATTTTATGTTTTGGCTTTGTCTTATTCATGGAGATATGTAAGAGCTCTTTTTTTTTTTTTTGAGACAGAGTCTCACT
>NW_012154051.1:473249-492731 GCF_000956105.1 Propithecus coquereli
TGAGCCACTGTGCCCGGCCTATAAGAGCTCTTTGAATACTAAAGAAATGTGTTACAAACATTTTTCCCATTTATTGTTTGTATTTTTTTTACCATATAGAGGACTTTCATTTTTGTGTAGTTGGATATATTAATGTCTTTTCTTTATGGCTTTTGGGTTTCGTGTTTGCCTTTTCCTCTCTACGATTATTTATTTTTTTAATGACTGATGTTTTTTTCTTCTCAGCCTTTTCATGGTTTTAATTTTTAAATTGAACTCTAATCCCTTTGGAATTTATTTTGTAGTAAGGAATGATACAGGAGTCTGGCTTAATTTTTTGGCTTTGCGGGGAGCCTCTTTACCCAGGCTTCACCAGACTGGGTGGGGAAGTGATAGGGGTGGGGGGAGGGGAGTAGTTCTCAAAGGGGGCGGTCAATTCCTCAGCAGGCTGGGGCCCCACCTGCAGAAGCTTCCAGAATGCAGAGCAGCAAGTCTTGGGCTGATTCTGCTAGCAGGATGGGGGCTGCTTTGGGGTGCGTGTCCGGGCTAGTCCTTCCTACAGCCAAGGCCAAGCACAGAGACCCTACAAAGGAGAGGGGCACATCTTATTTATGTCCGTCTTCCCAGGGCTTCTTGCAGACCCAGGCGCAAGGTAGATTCTTGGTAACTGTTGCGTTGTGTGGAATAAACCAATTGTGGCCCAGCTCTCCTGCTGACTTGATGCAGGTGGCTTTGGGACCCTCAGCATGTCATGTCCCTTCATCTCTCTGAGCCACACTTTCCCCATCATCATACCTCCCTCCAGGGGCTGTTTCAAGAAGTTTCTAGAATAAAGGGAATAATGGATGTGTTTGCACTCGGTGGACCCCAGCGGGCTCTGCAGATGGAAAGTTTAAACTCACGACTGCCTCTTTGCTTCTATTAATGTGTTTCAGATGTGTCCAGCCTTCAACATTCTAGTGGCTTTAAAGCAGAACAACCTTCTTACGAAATTTCTTCCATTCAGTAAAGTCATTCATGTAAGTTGTAAAAATTATAATTTATCTCTTTGTGGGATACAGAAGTTTAAAAATTTTTTTTTAATGAGAAAAGACAGCTTCTAAACATTTTTTTTTTTCTGAATGGGTTCTCGTATAAAGTAACGTTCACCTCCAAGTGAACATGCTTGCCATCTCCAAGTCCCCGAGGTTAGAGAAGCTAAAGATGGGCTTGGAACTGGAAGGTCTGTGTCAAGGAGAGTCAGGTACCTGCACGACACAGAGCAGGGAGTTTGTTTGCTGATGGTTCGTTCAGAAGAAAGTCCTGGGCACTCAGGCTTTATTTGACCCTGGGTGAGACTCGGGTCTCTTTTCGTGTCTTAGTTTCTCCCCCTTGGTTAAAAAAAGAGACCTCACACCAAAGGCAAATCAATCTAGAATAGCCGCCTAGGCTAGTGGTTGAGAGAGTGGATTCCAGAATCTGATCGCCTAACTTCAAGTGCCAGCTCCACCATTTCCCGTGTGACTTCCGACAATCCTCACCTGCCTTGTTTGGGCCTCACCGGGATGATACTGCACCCACCTCATGGGGCAGGAGAGATGATATACTTAAGAAGCTTAGAACAGAGCCGGGCACACAGCAAGTGTTTAATAAGTGTACCTATTATCTTGAAAGACTTCATTGGAATATGATAGCCTATTTAGGTATTGAGACGTCTTTGGGCCACAGTGCGAGAGTAGGCGTTGTGGGAAACCGGGGAAGTGTATACTAAAAGAAATCAGCAGGTGCGACTGACACACAAAAACTGTATGTATTTAATGGGTGCAACTTGATGAGTTTGGAGATAAGAATACACCTGTGAAACCATCACCACGGTCAATGCTATAAACATATCCATCACCTCCAAAAGTTTCCTCTGATCCTCTTTATTATTTATTATTTTGTGATGAGAACACTTAACATAAGATCTACCCTCTTAGCAAAATTTTACGTGCACAATCTAGTATTATTAGCTGTGGACGCTATGCTTATAGATCTCTAGAATAAGGACTTATTCATTGTGCATAACTGAAATTTTGCAGTCTTTGACCAACATCACTCTAATCCCCTCTCTCTCCCCAGCCCCTGGCAACCACCATTCTACTCTTCGCTTCTATGCGTTAGACTATTTAAGATTCCCCATATAAGGGAGGTCATGTAGTATTTGCCATTCTTTGTCTGGCTTATTTCACTTAGCATGATGTCCTCTGGGTTCACCCATGTTGTCTTACATGGCAGGATTTCCTTCTTTTATAAGACTGAGTAACATTCCATTGTATGTATATAGCACGTTTTCTTTATCCATCCATCCATCCAACTCTTAGGCTGCTTCTACGTCTTGGCCATTGTGAATAGTGCTGCAATGTACACGGGAGTGCAGGTATCTTTTCAAGATCCTGGTTTCAGTTCCTTTGGATGTATACCCAGAAGTGGGATAGCACCTTGTACCTGTTAGGATGGCTATTATTAAGAAAACAAAAGATAAGTATTGGTGATAATGTGGAGAAAAGGGATCCTTCGTACATCATCGGTGGAAATGTAATTTGGTGCGGCCACTATGGAAAATACAAGGGAGGTTCCTCAAAAAATAAAAAATAGAACTACCATATGATATCAATTGATTTTTGACGAGACTGCAAAGACAATTCAATGGAAGAAAATATTCTTTTCAACAAAGGGTGTTGGGACAATTGGATAGACACGTGTAAAGAATGAATTTGGATTCCTGCCTCTTGCAATCCATAAAAATGGATCAAAGACCCAAATGTAAGAGCTAAAGCTGTAAACATGCTTAGAAGAAAACACGGGAGTAAATCTTTGTGATTACGTATCTAAGAAATGTAATCGTTTCTCAGATACAACACCAAAAACACGAGTGACAAAAGATAAAATAAATTGGACTACACAAAAATAAAAAACCTTTGTGTTGTAAATGGGAGAATGGGCGAAAATATTTGTGAATCATATTATCCGATAAGGGAGTTGTATCCAGAATATATAAAGATCGTTTACAACTCAATAATAAAAAGCCAACCCAATTGAAAAATTAGCGAAAGATCTGAGCAGACATTTCTCCAAAGAAGATACGCAAATGGCCAATAAGCACATGAAAAGATGTTCAGCATCATTAGCCATTAGGGATATGCAAATGAATCCAGAATGAGACTGCTTCACACCCACTGGGATGGCTGTAATAAAAAAGAGAGACTGTAACAAGTGTTGCTGAGGATGTGGAGAAATTGGAACCCTTCAACATTGCTCGTGGGAATGTAAAATAGTGCGGCTACTTTGGAAAATGGTCTGACAGTTCCTCAGAAAGTTAAATGAGCGAATGGATGAACAAAATGTAGCACATCCACACTATGCAGTGATATCTGGCAATGAGGATAAACGAAGTGTGTGGTACCGACACACGCTACAACATGAGTGAGCCCCGAAAACAGTATGCTGCATGAAAGAAGCTGTCCCCGAAAGACCACGTGTTTGTACGATTCTATTTATGTGAAATATACAGTAGAAACAAAGGCATGGAGACAGAAAGTGGTTGCCAGGGGTTGGAGGAAGGGGAAACTGGGGGCTAACTGCTGTTGGTACGGGGCTTCTTTTCGGAGAGACAAAGATGCTCTAAAATTAGATTGTGGTAATGGTTGCACAACCCCGCGAACACGCCAAAAACCATTGGACAGTATGAGTTGCATGGGATGTGAATTATATCTCAAAATGCCGTTCAGAGAACAGCACGACACTGCCCATGCTTTGGTGATCTTTGCCACCTACAGAGACAGTATCAGTCTCATCCTTGAATACAAAGGACAGCGATGTAACTGCCGATAGTTATGACCCGGTGACTGCGTTAGCGACTGGTAGCCACAGGCAAAGTAATCCGGGTTCAGATATCCAATACTGGATCGCGTATCTTTACTCTACTATTCGCTGCAATACGACAGTCCACATCCAAAGCCAGCACCATAAACAGTCATGGTAATTTTAGGTCTGTGAGGGCGGAGGGATTAAGAGCACCGGTGCCTCTTCCCATAATCTGCCTGGTTCCGGCAAAGGGAAGTGCCGGCTCCTGCCCCACCAAGCCAAAGTCAAATGTGAACCTGGAGGATCTTGGCAGGCGGCCACCGGTCCATCCTGTTTGTGACCAGTTGGGGGTTTTGTGTGTATGTGTCATTAAGTTTTGGCTGTCGGCGAGGCCTCCGCTTTTACCCTCCGTCCCCATCCCTCCCGGGGTGCTGGAACCCCAGCGATGAAGGGGGTGGAGGATCCCTTGCATCTTTGTCCAGGGAAAGGGACGAGGGCAGCCATTTGGCAAGAACCAGACTCCACCTCCAGCAAGCGCCTCATCTGTTGTCTCTTACTGGTCTCCTGTCGTCCTCTCTCGAACTTGACACATTTGCCGGCCACGGAGAGTGCAAGTGGTGGTGGTTTCGATGTCCTGTGCAGAAAGGTGCCTCTCCCCATGACCCTCCCCAGGAGCATGAAGGCCAAAGTCAGTCTCACCTCCTTTCCCCCTGAGCACCCCGGGGCTTCAAGGTCAGCCCTTTCCCCAAGTTCACATACGTTTTATTCCCTTCCCTCTCCTCTGAACTCGGAGGTCAACTCTCCTTCCCATGGCTTCACACTGGACTGTCACTTAGCAGCTTCCTGCCTGAATAGGAAAAGACCTTCTAATGAAAGTCCCCTTCACTCCGGGGCCCTCGAGCAGTTATGACCCTGGCAAGTTCCGGGAGCTCTAAAGCGATTGACCTGCACATAATTACAAAATGACCTACCAGACAAGGAAATGTTTGTTTACTGCTAAATCTCTGCTGCCTCTGCCCGCCTCTCCCCCAGGGGAGAAGTTTGGCACCACCAATGCTCCCACGTCCATTGTGAGCCTTTTCCTCTTGGCTTCCTTTGGCCCGTCCCCTCCCCTCGGGCCTGCAGTTAAAAGTAGATGGAGTGAGTGTTCTTGTGGGATGGCCGGGCAGTCAAGCCTGTAGCTTTCATTCTAGTCTCATCTTGCTCCCTGAATTACATCTGAAGCTCTTTAAGTGTTAGTTCCCTCCACCACGGGGCCTTTGCACATGCTGTTTCCGTTGCCTAGACCCCACCCTACACCCGCAGCCCCCAGAGCATGTTCCAGATGTCATTCATACCTTCTGAATCTGTGCAGACACACCTGACTTCTTGTGCTGGATTTATTTCCTCCTGGCACAGCCCAGCTTGACCACTGCTCCTACATCTTGTAATAATTTGTTGTCCTGTTTAAAGCTTTTCACTCCCACCCTACCCTCGTTCTCGTTGCGTTTGATTTCCTTCCTCTCTTGGACTGGAATTATGCCGGTTATCACGGGAGAAACAAGGGGCAGTGTATCTGTCATCCAGTGGCTGCCCGTCCCGCAAACAGGCGGCGCAGCTGGTGACAAGTGGGATGGAAGGAGCTGGCTGGTCTTTTCCGTCTCCTTTCTGCATTCTGTAGCGACTCCAGGTCTGAGTGACATTTTCATTTTTGTCCCTTCAATCCTGGGTTGTATCTCCTCCTGACAAAGTTGATTAGCTTGTTTGAGGAGATGGTTGTTAGTGGATCGACTAGATATAAACTGCTCCAGGGTCCAAACCATGTCCTGTGTTTGCTGCTTCTGTGTCCCCACAGTGCCTGAAAGAAGAGAGCATCCTAAGGTCACGTATAGGTTGAGTGGACACATCCAGTTGTTCCACGGGGGAAATATTTCTGGCATTGCACCCCGTGTCACCCCAGAGTCTGTTCCTTGGACCTTTATAACAATTTATTAGTTCACCTTCCCGTCCAGTCTGTGGACTCGTCAAACGTGCGTGTCCATAACTTTCACTTCTTTTGGCTTGTCAGTTTGATGGGGCTTCTGACATTTGCAGCAGGGAGCCCCGATATTCTGATTTTCCTGGGCCGTATGAAGTTGGGGTGGCAGCTCATTCCTCATCCGTCTTCATGTCTTCAGGGTCACTCACAAGGCGTGGCGCTTAATAGGTGTGCGACAATGTGTGTTGAGTAGTGAGTGAGTGAGTGAATGAATGAATGAATGAATGAAAAGAAGGGACATCTTTATCCCTGCATGCCTCCGCCTGCTTCCAGCTGTCTCTGATCCCACCCAGGATGAATTCTTCCTACTCCAAGCAAAGTTCTTCCAGTTCAGCATTTACCTGCATTCACTGCAAAATCCTCCCCAAAAGTGGAGACCAGAAGCGTCCCAAAGTCAAATGAGTTTGAGGAATGCTGAATATTCTTTCCATATCTAGAGACAAACCATGCACTTTGGCATTTAGAATCTCCGAGACCTCCCAGATTTAGAGACCAGTTTCGTTGTGTTGAATCCCAAATTTCTTGAATTTATTTGACCATGGAAACTTTTGTTTCTCACAGCATCTCCTGGAACTAGTCTTCCAGGGTTTGAGAGTTTAATATGTATGCCTTGTATCCGTATTTATAACGAATAATAGCACCATGCCTGATGCCTCAGTGGAATTATCTTAGCTGGCAGCACTTGAATGTATATTTAGGTCATCTCTGAGAATAAACAGTGATCCATAAAAACATGCATTAGTAATGCAGATGTGCCCAGAAGTGGATGTGTTAAAATGACACAGGTGTACGCATCGATGCATTCTCACAGATGCCCACAATGCCATCCACTGGTAGATCTGTTTATGTGCTCATTCAGTCATTCAACAAACACAGACTGCTCTGGGCACTGGGGTTACAGCAACGAACAAAGCAGACCTGGTATTTGAGCAGAAAGGAGCTGACCTTCTCTGTGTGGATATAAAGAAATGAACTGATAGAACTGCGACTCCCAGCACAAACTGGGAGAAGCACGGCAACCTTCCTCGTCCTTCTCCTTCACTGAAAGGGGACTGTTTGGATCTCTCAAGGTTTCTTCCTACTCACAAATAGATTGTTCTATGAAATAAAATTATTACTGTGGAAGCAGGGGCTTGTCTTAGATAGGCTTATTTTATAGAAACAATGTGTTCTGGACCAAATTTATATAGATTTTTAGTATTTAAACATACAGTAATCCCATTATCTAATAAGTGTGCATATTATTGTCTCAGGCGTTTAAACTTCATTTCTAACTGACCTTTAAATTCACAGTGATATGGGACAGTTCAGCTTTAAAGCCCCCTCCACTCAACCGTAGGTAATTACTGGTTTTGAATCAAAGCTGACGTGCACAAGGATGGCAGGGGGGCAGAGGGAAGGGAGGGGTATATCAGCATCACCTGGGCCCTGGGGACCTCTTTCAACCAACTCGTCTCCCCATATCTGTCTTGTCTGGGAGTGGGAACGTGGGGACTGACCAGGTAAATATCAAAAAAGCTCCCAGGTGATTCAATTAATAGATCCTCTTCTTCTGGTTAGGAGCCTAGAACACAGGGAGGAAAGAAATCATCCCTTCACTTAGGATGGTCTCTGTGCAATGCAGAGAGAGACATCACCCACGGGTGTCTACTTTGCAAGGAGGATTTTGTTCCTATTGGGTTTTCTGAAAGCAGGGCGCACCTGCTAGCTATTCAGGGGCTTGCAGATACGGCTGCCCAGGTATCAAAGAGCTAGTGCTGGCTGCCCTGTACCTGGACAGGCCAGCGAGCATCCCAGATACCTGCCTGCAGGTGCATGCCCATCTGAATAGCCTTCACTGAGGAGGGGGAGGAGGAAGGACAGACAGCTCACTCGTCTGTTCTGCGTGGAAGGCAGCAAGCTCAGATGTTTGCAGCAGAAGATGGCAGGCTCCAGCAGAGCCCTCCAAGGCCCTTCTGTCCCCCACAAGGCAAGGGGAAGGGAGGGGGAGGCTGGCCAGGCCCTTCTGAGCTGCAGCCTCCAGCAGCAAGCCCCACCTCTGCCAGCAAAGCAGGCACATCTGCCCCTTCCCTCCCGAGTGCGGATCCCAGGCCCAGAGGAGGAATCTCAGAGAGCGCAGGCTGGCTGCAGGCTTCCTAGGGCTCCTGGACAATGCTCACCCAGGACCTGTGTTGCTGCATTTCTGAACATCCACCAGAGAGACAGAGAAGCCAAAGTGAAGTTTCCAACACGTGAACTTTGGGGAGACATGTTTGAATCATAGCACCTGATTTAAATATAAGCAAAACATTCCCATAGAGGCAGGGCGAGGGAGGGGGGTAGGTGAGGGGGTGTAGGGATGTGAGGTGATGGGTGGAGGTGGGGGGACAGCAGACACCCCCCTGCCCCGTGCTCGTGGCAGAGCATCACTTACCCCTCACCATCTCTCTTCTGCTGAGCTCTGCTGTACCTCAGAATCCTCCTTAACCCAGCTCTTCATTAAACTGCCCTGAAGAGGCAGAGCTGCCTTGTGGGATGCTGGTCCCAGCTCTGATTCCTTGGCCTCCAGAGGAGCTCCTGCCCCTTTGGGGCCTCAGTTGTCCCAGCTGGAAGAGACAGTGAAGCCACCATATCTTGAGTATTAGGTCTCTCTTCCTCTTGGGCTGAACTTCGAAGAGACCAGTGAGAAGCCTCAGGGCCCTGCAGTGGCTGGAATAGAAACCCAGAATTCACCGCTCCTGGGTCCTTTCCCAGCCTTAGTGTGGAGCCCAGGAGATGTGGGGACTTGTCTACACTGAGCTGAAAGTGAAGGGGGGCGTGTGGGGGGTGCCCGACATCCTAAGTGATGGGGGAAGTGGCAGCAGAGATGACGAAAGCCAACCAACCCCTGCAGAGGGCTCGCATGGGCCAGGCTGCCCTAAGCACCTAACAGGTGTCAGTTCACGCAGCAACCCTCACGCCCAGCCTGACTCGGAACCTCTGCCATCAGTCCCGATCCACACACCACTGACCTCTTAGCCGGGGTGACTTGTCCACACCGCTGCCCCTCTTCCTCCTCTTAGCGCTGCTCCCAGGCCAGGATGAGACCCCAGGCAACCTGGATTCAAAGTCCTTGCTTCTAACCACCATCCTGTGCTACAAAACAAAACACATTTTCACCTTCCGGACTGACACCAAATAATAGATTTGATACTGTGAAGCACAGGTGAGGCCATAGTCAGGCACCCGTAGCTAATTACCCCCAGGGAGGACCGGAGGGCTAGGATCAGGGCAGAGGTTGGGGACACTTTCATCTTATCTGTGTTTATTGTGTAATGCAGAAAGTAGCCATGCACTTCTTGGGTTCATAACTCATTAAGATAGAGAGAGAGAGAGAGAGAGAGAGAGAGAGTGAGAGAGAGAGAGAGAAGCAGTACTCAGGGAAAGAGGACCAAAGATGAAGAGGAACGGAGCGTTCTCAGACTCCAGAACTCAGACGGCTGCCTTTGGACGTGACCTCTTGGTGGCAGCAACTCCGGCGGCTGCAAGTCTAGCAGAAGCTCATTCCTTTATTCAGCCCACACGTACTTTCTGAGGACCCTTCGTGTTCTAGGCTCTGTGCCGGGCTCTTTGCTCTTTCCAAGCAAACCCGGGGGGTGTCTCCCAGCAGCACTGCTTTACTTTTGTGAAGTCTGGGTGCCTCTGTGGCAATAAGGTCACGGCTACAAGGGAGGCGGCGGTTCACCCCTCAGCTCCCATTTGTGAAGGGCTGTTCCCCCAGAGCAGCTGCTGCAACAACATTTACTTTGTACGGCGGCCAAGACAGAGAGAGAGAGAGAGAGAGAGAGCGAGCAAGCATGAGCCTAATCCATTCCAAAATGTTTCTGACAAAATCTGGCACTCCTGGTTCTAATCAAAATACTGAACTTTGGAACAAATTAACATTCCACAGCCCTCGCAGGGAAGGAGAATTCAGCCGAGACAACTTCAGTTCACAACCACAACAAAAATAGCTTCTCCCGGGGAAGACGCGTTCTGCTCACAAGGTCACTTTTGTTTGCTTCCCTGCCATCTGGCTGAGCCGCACCAAGGGGCTGGCTTCGGTACCAGCTTATTCTGCGGAGAGTGCGGAAGGCTTCCGAGCCTCCTGGCAAAGGGTGGCGGGCGGCAGAAAGTTACCTTCAGACATCCCCAGAAAGCACGCGGGCAGATGGAACCCTGGTCGCACCCAGCCCGCCTCTGCTCTGCACTCCCGGCACGCAGAAGGTGGGAGACCAGCAGACAGCAACAAGCAGGTGGACGTCGGAGCACGCGACAGAACGCAAAAGCTATCTTCGTCTTGCAGAACATTCCAGAATTCCACGTAAGGCATGCTGCAGAGAGTTGGGAGTCTGAGTTCCAGGAGGGGAACAAAGAACCATGATTTTGCTTCTCGTTTTTGTTGTATTTTTCTTTTTTCCTTCTACTTTTATGGTTCAGCCACTTTCAGCGATTGACTCTGTGACCTCGGGGACATTTGATCACCTACCTTGGCCTCAGTGTGCTCATCTGTAGAATGAGAATCGCTGGTGCAGACCTCATGCAGTGATGAGGATGATGAAAAGAGAGCAGGTGTCATTGTCTGGGGGTGCCTGGCTGAGGTTCTCAAGAAAGAACGTGCTGGAATTCTGAGCTTTGTATTCTAGGAGAGCTTCCAGGTAGACAATTTAGCAAAATCCCATGACAGCCTCCTATAGCACTTTCACACGATTTCAACGATCGGCCCATAGTTACTTCGTTTATCAGGTATAGAGCTGGCATTCGAACACAGGTATTTTGGCTACAAAGGCGATGCTGTTTCTACTATACCAGTGATTTTCAATCCTTAGAATAGGATGGGAGGCCAGATGCAGTGGCTTACACTTGTAATCCCAGCACTTCGGGAGGCCGAGGTGGAAGGATTGCTTGAGCCCAGGAGTTCGAGACCAGCCTGGGCAACACAGTGAGACCCTGTCTCTACAACAAAATAAAAAAATTAGCCAGGTGTGGTGGTGCATGCCTCTCATCCCAGTTACTCGGGAGGCTGAGGCAGGAGGATCGCCTGAGCCCAGGAGTTGGAGGCTGCAGTGAACTATGATGACATCACTGCACTCCAACCTGGGTGACAAGAGCAAGATCCTGTCTCTAAAAAAAAGAAAGAAAGAAAAAGGATGGAAAACCACGAATATACACAAAATATCACAAAAAATTTTAAGGGGTTCATGACTTACTAGAGCCATGTACCTCCTAGGCGGAGTCTGGGGGTGCCAGAGGTCCCAGAATATCTGCTGGGATAGAGAGGTTGGGGGTAGAGACAAAACTTTTAGTAATATGGAGAAGGAATGCTTAAAATGACTAAACACCTCCCTACTCTTAAATCAAGGAAAATAAGCTCGTAGAACATCTCCTTCAGGATTTTATTATGCCCAAAAAGCCGAATAGGGACACCGATGTTACGGTGAGTTGAATCTGGTCTCTGAGGGTTTGGAGGAGGCGTGAGGATGGTGAAGGGTCCTGGGACCTGCAGTTGGGTGAGCAGGGGAGTCCCGGGGCTCGACAGACAGTGGCAGGTGGCCCTTGATTTCGAACCAAGCTAGGACTCTGGCATAGGATTTTAAAGGTTAAGAGCCGTGGGGCCATTTGCAAGTGTTCACTGGTGTTAGGACAGAGGCCCTCCCCGCTGTATCGAGGCTGTGCTGGTAACTGTGGGGCCTGCCCTCCCCAAGTTACACAGAGAAGCCTTGGCACTCTGTGCCCTCCTCTGCCCCGCCAGGCAGGGAACATCTCGGGGCAGGCCACTGCTCACCTCCAGACTAGCACCTGTTCATCTGCTCACTTATCTTAGCTCTTCAACTGCAGTGGAGGCGGCCCAGACGTCAGACTAACTTTGTTTGCTTGTCGGTCCTGCTACAGAAATCGCCGGCTTTTTCATGTTCATGCAACAAATATTTATTAAGCCTTAATTATATGCCAGGCAGTCTGCTTGGCTCTTGGTGTACAACAAAGAAAAAATGAGATAAGGCTCTTGCCCTCAAAGGGCCTTGAGTCTAGCAGGGAGCTAGACATTGAACACATAATCAATCACTCCAAGAATGGGACGGGGGTGGATTTGGGGCAGAGATCAATGTTCTAGGGAGAGAGATATGGGCCATTGGGACATCTTGAAACAGAAAAGACGCTGGTGGCTCCAGAATTTTCTTCTTCAATTATATATGAATAGAAAATTGATCACTTTTCTTGAGGCTAAGATTAAAATAGCACTTTCCATGACTTTGAGGAAATGAGAATTGTCCAAATCCAAGAATGGGTGTGAGGGGAGACAGTGGAGATCAGGGCTGGGGGCTAAAGCCTATGCCAAGCCCCCTCCGGACCCCGCCCTTGGGAAAGGACTTGTTGCCTCCGAAAGGAAGGATGCTCGTGCCGCAGATCGTGGGCCAGGGACAGCAAGGGGCACCAGACGAGAAGAGAGGTGTGGGAGGCCCACTCTGGAGGGTGGAATTTCCGAAGTGGGGTTCATGGGTGGCCTGTGTCAGGATTATCGCGGGGGCTTGTTGCAAGTGCAAATGCTCGGGGCCATCTCAGACTCGCCGAATTGGCGTCTCCCGGCGGGAGCTTGGAGTCTGCTCTGTGAGCAAGCGCCCTGGGCGATTATTTTCCGCAGGGGGCTTCGTAGTCCACAGTGAGGCTTTCTGGATTTTACCCTGAATGCAAAGGGAGGCCAGTGAAGCATTTGGAAGAGAGGAATGTTGCAGTCCATTTTCTACACGTTTGGCCTCTTGGGGAGGAATTGTGTGGAGTGGGATAAGGGAGAAGGCAGGTGGACCACCTGGATGGCCAGGGCAGAAGTCTACACTGCCTCCCAGTGTAGACGACCATCACCCTTTGCCTTCCTGGGTAGACCCGGTCCTTATTTCATTCGCCAGTCCAAGGGCATCTGGGCATCTGGCCCCTCGTGCAGTGGTGCCTGGACCGCAGAGAGACAGGTGCGAGACACGGGCTCCAGGTTGTCCCCGTCTCAGGCCTTAGATTGTCTATTGTTACTTCAGTGTCTCACGTGGATCCTCAATGTTGGTTGCCCAAGGATTCCTCCTCCCTGTCATCTCACCTGTTGGGGTGGTTCAGTAGAGCATGAGGCCTGAGAGTGGGGATGAAGCTTTGTGTTCCTTCTGGTCCTCTGAGCCTGTGACAAGAGGTCGGCTTCTGTGGCAGGGAATCGCTCAGGTTCGGGTGAACCCGCTAGGCTGCCAGTTTGAAGCTGACCTCGGAGGAACCCAGTGTCTCAACGCTTCCCAATCAGAGGCCGTGCAGAGTGACTCTTGATTCCGGCTGGTGTTTACCCAAACCGGCCTCCCTCTTTCAGAGAAACGACACATTTTTCAATCTCTCTGCATTCTGAAAGAGAGGCCGACGGAGAGAGAACGTTGCGAATTGCAATCAGAGTTTCCTGCCGCAGAGCACACGAGATGAGAATTGATCTCAAGCCTTTTAGTGTCATCATTTACTGAGTGCTGGAATGACATACACATAAGTCAGCAGAGGAAAACTCAGACCCTGTTCTCCAGCTGCTTGTCAACAGAACGCCTGAGTAATGTGGAGGGCTGAGACAGAGAGAGTCAGGCCACCACCCCGCCTCCCTAGGCTCCAGAAATATCAAGGAGATCTTCGCTTCTGGCTTTGTTATTCTTCTAATCACCTTTACTGAGGGATAATTTACATGCATACATTTTAGGTGTATGGTTTGATGTTTTGACAAATGTATACACTCAGGCAACCATCACGTCAATCAAAATATAGACTTTTTCTGTCACCCCCCAAAATTCCTTTGAGCCCCTTTAAAGTCAGTCTCCCCTTCTGACCTTAGGCAACCACTGATCTGCTTTCTGTCACTCCAGTTTTGCATTTAAAAAAATTTCGTATAATGGATCATACAATATGTCTTTCTGTGTCTGGCTTCTTTTACTGGTCTTTGAGATTCATCTGCATTGTTGTATATATCAGTGGTTTGTTCCCTTTTATTTTTTATTTTATTTATTTTTTTGAGACAGGGTCTTGCTCTGTCACACTGGCTAGAGTGCAGTGGCGTCATTATAGCTCACTGCAACCTCAAACTCCTGGGTTGAAGCGATCCTCCTGCCTCAGTCTCTTGAGTAGCGGGGACTATAGCTGCACGCCACCATGCTCAGCTAATTTTTCTATTTTTTGTAGAGATGGGGTCTTGCTCTTGCTCAGGCTGGTCTCGAACTCCTGACCTCAAGCCATCCTCCCACCTCAGCCTCCCGGAGTGCTAGGATTACGGGTGTGAGCCACTGCGCCTAGCCACTTTTATCCTTGAATAGTATTCCATGATCTGTTTATCCATTCACCTGTTGATGGACATTTGGGTTATTTCCAGGTTTGGGATATTATGAGTAAAGCTGTTATAAACATTTGTGTATAAGTCTTTGTGTGAACATATGTTTTCATTTCTCTTGGGTAAATATCTAAGAGTAGCTGGATTGTGTGGTAGGTTTATATTTTCTTTAGAAGAGACTGCCAGACCTTTTCCTAAAGTGGATGTGCCATTTTTTCATTCCCACCAACAATGCACAAGAGTTGTAATTGTTCCACATCTGAGCCGATACATGTTAGTCTTTTACATTTTAGCTGTTCTAATGGGTATGTGGTGGTATCTCATCGTGATTCTTATTTGCATGTCCTTAATGACTATTGTTGAACACTTTTCCACAATCTTATTGGCCATTTGTATGTCTTCTTTTAGAAGAGTCTTATCTTTTATCCATTAAAAAAAATTAGGCTGTTTGTCTTATGGTTAAGTTGTAAGGAGTTCTTTTTAGAATCTGGTTACAAGTTCTTTGTCAGATATATATGTATTTTCCCTGAGCCCATGGCTTGATTTTTCATTTTCTTAACTGTGTTTTATACTAAACCAAGTTTAAAATTATGATAAGGTCTAATTTATCAATTTTTTCTTTTATGCCCTGTGTTTTTTTATGTCTTATCTTAGAAATCTTTGCCTGCTCTAAGAATACAAAGATTTTCTCCTCTGCTTTCTTCTAGAATTTTATAGTTTTAGCACTTAAATTTAAATCTATGATCTTCTAGTTAATTTTTCTGTATGGCATATTGTAAGGTTTGATGTTTATTTTTTTCCAGATATCAGTTGTCCCATCACTATTTATTGTAAAACTTTTCTTTGCACATCGAATTACTTTGATGCCTTTGTAAAAAATAAATCAGTCATGAACCTGTGGGTATATTTCTGAACTCTCCATTCTATTCCATTGATCTGTCTTTTCAACCAAACTTCTTTTGCCTATTTTTTGAGGGGAGGAGTCTATCTTTTAAACCAATACTACACTGTCAGGTAAGTTCTCCAACTTTGTCTTTCTTTTTTTAAAAAAATTGCTTTGTCTAATCTAGGTATTTGCATTTCCACGTAAATTTTAGGATCAGCTTGTCAATTTCTACAAAACACCTCGTTGGAATTTTGTTTGGGGTCATGTTGAATCTATTGGTTTCTTTGGGGTGAAGCAACATCTTAGTAATTTGAATCTTCCCATCCATGAACATGATATATAATTCCATTTATTTTAGTCTTTTAAAATTTCTTTTAGCAACATTTTGTAGTTTTCGTTCTGCAGGGTTCGTATACACTTTGTTAAATTTCTTTGATATTTTTTGGTATTTTGATGGAATCATACTTTTTATTTGTTTCCAGTTGTCTGTTGCCATGCCCTCCTCCTCTTTCTCCTTGTTTTTCAGTGATCTCTTGCTTCCTGGTTGTAACCTGATATTAAATACTCCCTCTCCTCTTTGACACTGCTCATATCCAGGTTTCAGTGATCCCAGAGGATGGTTTAGTCAGGGTTTGGCATTGATGCTATCCTGCGACTTGCCTGTAGTTGCAGAATTTGTGCTATTCTTGGCATGACTCTCCGCTCATCAAACCATCTCTCTTCTATTACTTTCCTCCTTGTTTACAGCTCCCACAATCACAGCTCTCCCATGAAGCCACGAAGGGATACGACAGGTTCTCTGATATCTCTTCAACATTGATTCTTCCCTTACTCACCGCCACACCGATTACCACTGCCCAGTCGTTTGCTCGAAGTAAAGATGTTTTATATTGCTTAACTCCCCTATTACTGCATTGCTTTCCAAGGGCTGCCGTATAGGTGAGTCAACACAACAGAAATGGATTCTCTCACGGTACTGGAGGTCAGAAGTCTGAAATCAAGGTGTTGGCAGGGCCACGCTCCTTCTGACACTTGTAGGGAGAATCCTTCCTTGCCCCTTTGTAGCTGCCGGTGGCTCCTGGCGATTCTTAGCATCCTCAGTTTGCAGTGGCAGCACCTCAGTTTTCGACTCCATCTTCACGTGGCACTCTCCCTGCACGTATCCGTGTCCCTTCTCCTCTTCCTGTAAAGACGCTTGTCGTATTGGATTAAGGGCCTACCTACCCCAGCATGACCTCATCTTAGCCAATTACATCTGCATGACCCTATTTCCAGATAAGGTCACAGTCTCAGCTACTGGGGATTAGGATTTTAACATATCTTTTGCGGGGGACACCATTCAACCCGTAACAATGTCTTAGCTCTTTCTTTGTCTGGAATATTCTTTCTAATTTTGTTTTCTTAAAGAATTACTAGAGGACCTAGTTCAAAGTTTACCTTCTCAATTATTTTTCCCAGATACCCCAGGAGAAATGAATCACCTCTTTGTCTATCTTTATAGCATTTCTGCATTTTTATTAGAGAGTCTATCACGTTGTGTGCGACCTGAGGGCAGAAGCCACCTTATTCATGTGGGCATAGAGCCCCGTGTCCTAGAATTCCATTTAGACCTCCTCTACAGAGTAGCAGCTGTTCCCTGTGTGGGCATTTCAGGCACATATTAAAAAAAAAAAAAATTCCTAGTCTGTAGATTTGTAGGTTAAAGAAAAAGATGGGGAACCTTTGGGGACTCTGGGTTATTTTTCTATTTTAGGAGTTTTCTCATTACAAATTACTATGAATGAACATTTGGGGTCCTATGTAAATGTCTCCCTATGTGAAATTCTCTTTTTGATTGACCGCAATATGTTCAAGATATAAAATAAAAATAATCTTTTAATGTAAATAAAGTATAACTGGGTTTCTCAGCCTTTCACTACTCATATTCTGGGCTGGATTATTCTTGGTTGTGGAGGGCTGTGCTGTGCATTGCAGGATGTTGAGCATATCCCGGCCTCTGTCTAATATGTGCCAGCAGCTCCCTCCTCTCTAGTTGTGACAACCAGAATGTCCCCAGACATCGCTAAGTGTCCCCTGGGGGCACAAAATCACCACAGTCAAGAACCACTTTAGAATATCATAAGGGGATTGGATGTCTTAATGTAAAAGTTGTAAAAATCATCCAAAATTCCCTTTATTTTATTTTTAATCCTTTCCTTGTCTCGTAAGGCTGCCCTACGTCGAGACCGTTGGCACCGTGAGCAGATCGCACGACTTGGCTTTTCCTTGCTCCTGCCTCTGTGTCTGGGACATGTGGGTGGCCTCGTTGGCACAGAGGGAAAAATTAATGCCCCTGCTTAGGATAAAGACTCAAGCACTTGAGGAATGTGAAGCACCAAACCAGTGCTCTGATACACACAGCCACGTTAACGTCCCCCTTGATGCCCCAGAAGCTTCTAAAGCCCTTGCTGAATTCAATTCCCCTCCAACTCTTAGAGCTAGAAGGAATAAGACTGTGGTTTTAGAAAAAAAGACCAAAAACCAGGGCTGGACGTCATCTGGAGAAAATTTAAAAGCAGTATGCGGAAGGGGAAACCAGAGCAAGGATTCAGGTGGTTACGTGGAGCTCGCCAGAACAAGATGTACTTCCTGCCGGGGTTTCCAAACGGTGGAACCAGTCCGTCGGGCAGTGGGGAGGCTGGCCTCGTTCTCAGGCAGATCAGATCGTGACTTTCTAAAGTGTAAGTTCTATTTTGTGCCTGGGACCAGGGGGAAGGCAGAGTTTGGAAATAGCCTGGGTGGGCTCTGCCTACTCTTTCCAAAGCTCTTATCTTTGGTTTCAGTCCGAAAGCTGCCTCAGCCAGGGTGCTGAGAAGCTCCCCTTCTTTCGACTGGCTAAGGAGTTGAGAGAATGTTGCGTCTGAACGGAGACCCTGCCTGGGTTTTTGGCTCTGCTCTGTGATGTAAGTCCCTCAAACCGTGGGATATTCACTGAACCAGGAAGCTATTCCTCTCATACTTTGAAAAAATGGAGGTAAAATTCACGTAACATAAAACGAACCATTTTAACATGTACAATTCAGTGGCATTTAGTACATTCACAATGTTGTACAACCACCACCCTATCTAGTTGCAAAACATTTTCGTTTTCATACCTGGAAAGAAAACCCTGTACCCATTAAGCTCTCACCCTCATTCCCCCTTCAATCAAGCCCTGGCGACCCCTGATGTGTGCTCTATCTCCATGGATTTGCCTATTCTGGGCATTTCACATAAGTGGAATCATAGAATATGTGACCTTTTATGTCTGGTTTCTTACATATAGCATATGTTTTGGAGGCTCATCCATGTTGTTGCACATGTCAAAACTTCATTCTTTTTTACGGCCTAATAATATTTCATTGTATGGACAGACCACGTTCTGTGTATCCATTCATCTGTTGATGGGCATTTGGGTTGTCGCCACCTTTTGGCTCTTATCAATAGTGCTGCTACAAATGTTCCTGTCTCTCATATGCTTTTTTTTTTTTGAGATGGGGTCTGGCTCTGTGGCCCAGGCTGGAATGCAGTGGCACGATCATAACTCACTACAGCCTCGAACTCCTGGGCTCAAGTGATCCTCCTTCCTCAGCCTCTGCAGTAGCTGGGATTACAGGCATGCACCACTATGCCCACGTAATTTTAAATTTTTTTGTAGATATAGGGTCTCGGTATGTTGCTCAGGCTGGTCTTGAACTTTTGGCCTCAAGTGATCCTCCCACCCTGGCCTCCCAAAGTGCTGTGATTACAGGCATGAGCCACCACACCTGGCCTTTCATAAGCTTTTGAAGAGTGTCTGTCGCTCTCAGCATGTGTCCTAACTCCTTAGCCTGACACCCATTGTGAGGCCCCTTCCTCTCCCCTCTGACCCCACATGTGCCTTCTTGTGGCCCAGCCACACGGAACTACTTGTAGCTCCTGGAATTTAACTAAATATGCTCCAGTTTCTGAGTCCTTGCATAGGTGTGTCCTTGGCTTGGAACGCTTTCTTTGTCTCTTTTCACCTGCTACCTCTTCCTCTTTCTTAAAGATTGGGGTGAAATGCCGCCTTTACTGGGGAGACTTTCCTCACACAGCATGACTCGTTTTCCAGCCCAGTGCCAGGCAGGCTTAGGGCAGTAGCAAGGTGGGGACACAGGTAGAACAGGAGACAAGGGAGGGCCCAGGGACCTGGGCACTGGGAGAAGTTGAGGGCACCCTGCTGTGAATGGTATTGGGGTATCAGGGACAATTCTTACTGGGTGGCTTCCTGGCTTCAGTGGGACAACATGGTAAATGCATTCAGGTCCACTGGGTCCCATGTCATTCCTGAAATTCTTGAAATTCTTTCTGGCCATCTCCATAACAGCTCTTTCTGTGTCATGGTGTCACAGTCTGTTAATCCCCCATCCCCTCTAGTAGACACAGAGCTCCTTGAGAGAGGGACACTGT
>NW_012154051.1:494816-497105 GCF_000956105.1 Propithecus coquereli
TCAATTTCCATTGTGATCTACTCTCTTGTCCCGACACCCCCCACCTTAGCCAAACAGGAGTAACCAATGTTCTTCAAACACATTCTGCATTTTCTCTCTCTGTGTTCTGCTCAACCCTATTTCCTTTTTCTCTGCCCCCGTCCCCCACCCTAATTAACTGCCACCTCCTCTCTGTTGTCATAGCACCTCCCTCTGTTACTGCAGCTGGAGGCATTTCTCCCTGATCAGAGCGTAAGCTCTAGCCCCAGCTCTGGCATCAACACAGATCTTGGCACAAATATTTGTAGAAATACTGAAAAGAACAGGCCTATTGAACAGTGGCTTAAGTAGCTTGTTGTCTGCAGAGTGTAGTCAATGAAAACAGTGGAGGACAGGACAAATCCTCCACTGGGATCATAAACTGATGTAGCTCTGTGACCTGGTTAGGGCAGGTTACCTAACACAGCCTCAGTTTTCTCATCTGTAAATTGGGATTCAGAGCACTTGTTTTAAATTAGATAAGCATTAGACGAAGACTCTAAGTAAAGTGCATGTCACCAATGTGTATGTTCATTTTTATCCCCTTTTCTCACTTAGAAAAAAAATTGAAGTTTATTTATATTTCATCATAGATGATGGGAGATGAAATAAGAGATCTGGTATCATTTCTTAAGGATTTTTTTAGTCTAATCATTGGATAGGACAGGTACATGTAAAAGCCCAGATGACATATTTTTCTGATATTTGCCGTGTAACAAACAGTCGCAAAATACAGTGGCTTAAAACATCTATTATCGTAGAGTTTCTTATGGTTCTGCGGGTTGACAAGAGTAGCCAGGACATTCCCACCTGTATCCTCTGTGCTATTGTGGTCAGATAGCTGCTGGAACCGGAGTCATCTAAAGGCTCCTGGATGGTTTCTTCACCCACTTGTCTGCTGCCGCAGTTGGGATGGCTGAAACAGCTGAAGCTGCCTGGGCATTTCTCTCTCCACGCGGCCTCTTCTCTTGTCTGGCTTGAGCTTCCTCACAGCATGGCCGTCTGAGGGCAGTTAGACTTCCACATGGCCATCGACTTCCCCCAGAACACATATTCCAAGGGAGCAAGTCATCTTATGAACTAGCTCAGAAGTCACGTGGCATCACTTCTGCCATATGCAGTTGGTTACACAGGCCCAGCCCAAATTCACAGGCAGGAGGACCACGTAGGAACATGGGCACCTACCAGAAGGTGTGGTTCCCTAGAGGCTATCTTTGATAAATAGCTACCACCATGCAAAAATAGTACACAAAGACATGAGAAATGACATTCTGCATCGGATGCAACTATTGTAGGGGTAACAAACGTTTTCTGTGTAGAGCCAGATATTAAATATTTTAGATTTGTGGGCCATATGGTCTTGGCCATGACTACTGAACTCTGCCATGGAAGTATGAAAGCAACCAAAGACAATATGCAAACCAATGAGCATGGCTGTGTTCCAGTAAAACTTTATTAGCAAAACAGGTGGCAGGCTGAATTTGGCCTGCAGGACCTAGTTTGCCAATGCCTGGTCTATTTGATGATGAAGATAGTAACACCACAAATACAATCGGCCTTTATTAGTTACTTAGCATTTGCCAGACATGGGGTGCATTCATTTCCTAACTCTGCTGTGAGAAATTACTGCAAACCTGGTGGCTTCAAACAACAAAAATTTATTCTTTTGCAGCACTGGAGACCAAAAGTCCAAAATCAGTTTCACTGGCCCCAAATTCAGGTGCTGTCAGGTCCACACAATCTCGAGACTCTAGGGAGGAATATGTTCCTTGCTTCTTCCCGCTTCTAGTGACTTTGGGTGTCCTTGGCTTGTGGTTGCGTCATTCCAATCTCTGCCACTGTCTTCACATGGGCTTCTCTCCTCTGTGTGTCTGGGTCAAATCTCCTTCTCCCTCTCTCTTCTAAGAAAACACACATGTGATTGTATCGAGGTCTTGCCTGGCTAATCCAGGATGCTCCTCTCATCTCAAGATCCTTAACTAAATCATATCATTTGCAATAGAAGATAATGTTCATAGCTTCTGGGAACTAGGATGCAGATATATTTTGGGAGGGCCATTTTTCAGCCTGGCACAAGAGGGTGGGCACTCAATACATCTTTTCCTCTCATATGAAGCCTATGAGGTAGCTATTACTTTTGCTACTTTAGAGATGAGGAAATTGAGGCTCAGAGAGGTTTATTAACTTGTCTGTTATTTCTTATACAGCTGGCAAGTGGGTCCAGGCTCTTTCTGATACCCTCAAAGAATATTCCTGTAAGAAATAATGGGC
>NW_012154051.1:497155-500033 GCF_000956105.1 Propithecus coquereli
CTTCCTAAGGATACTGGGCCCATTCTTGTTTATTGGGCCTATTAGACTGAATCTTTTTTTGTTTTTAATAGCTTTGTTGAGATATTCACATACCATATAATTTACCCACTTAGTCTGCACTTCAGTGGTTTTTAATATATTCACAAAGTTGTACAAACCAGGGCCAAAAAAGAATGGCCTACCCGTTAACAGTCACTTCCTCTTCTCAGCCCCACCCCCGCCCTAGGTAGACAATACTTTTCAGACTGAATCTTTTTTTTTTCCTTCTTTTAAAATTTTAATCGAGTTAGGGGATACGAGTTGAATTTTGTTACACGTGTGTGTTGTACAGCGGTGAATGGACTGAGTCTCAAATAGACACTCACAGCCTTAGACACCAGCCTCCCTGCTTGGATGTCAGATTCCAACATGTGTGTTAAGGAGAAGATTTTTCCCAGGCAGAGGGTGAGGGAGGAAGGGGTGTGGGAGAGAGGAAGGAAGGGACGGCCGGCATGGGGCAGAGAGGCAGCAGATACATAGGACACTGGGACTGTCTGGCCTAGAATATTCTAAGAAGAACAGAAAGTAGAAGGTGCAGAGAGATAAACAGAGAGAGAGGGATGTCTCCGAAAAGTATCCCTTTGGGAAAGTTTGCAGGGTTCATTTCTATCAAAAGAAACAATGAAGTCATGGAAATGAGATGGCGTTGGGAACATCATTGGAATGCCCGTTCCCATGGGTTGCACAAGTTGTGTACAAGCAGCAGCAGCAGGAATGCAGCCGGGTGACCCATCTCGAATTCTCCCCCTGACACTTTCAACGAAAATGATTAACACCATCCAAGGTCCCCACTCCTGTCTCCTGTTGTTATGTGGACGAGGTAAGCGATCTGCCTGTTGGATTTTAAATCTCCCAATTTAATAGGCTCCTGAACATGTAGAAATGTCTCATGTTTCCATCTTTGTCCACTGTGTTCCATTAAAAAATAAATGAATAAACAAAGCAGTCCATTTGCAGGGCTTTTCTCCCCTCTGATGATGGATGAAGGGTTTCTTTTCAGTAGGCAGAAGGATGGAGCTGAAAAGACGTCCACATCGCAATCCCTGGAGCCTGTGACTGTGTCACCTGACATGGCAAAAGGGGCCTTGCAGATGTGATTAAGTTAAGGGCCTTGAGACGGGGAGATGATCTGGGATTATCCAGCTGGGCCCAGTGTCATCTCAGGGTTCTTATAAGAAGGAAGCAAGAGGGTCAGAGTCAGAGAAGGCCGAGTGACAACACAAGCAGAGGTTAAAGTTATGCAGGAACACAAACAAAGGACTATGGTGACCTCCAGAAGCTGGAGGAGGCAAGGAAATGGATTTTCTCCACTAGAACATCCAAAGGGGGTGCAATGCTGTGACCCATTTTAAACTTCTGACCTCCAGAACTGCGAGAGAATAAATGTGTGTCACTAAAGCCACTGTGTTCATGGTCATCTGCTACAACAGCAACAGGAAACTAACACAGATTTCCACCTTAAGTTCGAGTTCTACTTTGAGACGATGGCTTTTCCCTGTTGTCATAATAGCTCGAAATTACTGAGTAGTAATGATGTTCCAGGAACTGTACCGGATCCCGTGCAGACATCATCTCATGTAATTCTCCCAGTAAGCCTAGGAGATGGGCACCATCATTCTTATTTGTCGATGAAGAACTAAAACTTAGAGCAATGTCTCTTGATCAGAGGTGATTTTGATCACCAGGGGACATTTGGCAATGCATGGAGACATTTCTGGTTGTCACAGATAGGGGTGGTGGTGCTACTGGCATCTAGTGGGGAGAGGCCAGGAATGAACTTCTAGGGGGTTCCTGGACATTATATCAGTGCTGTCCTGAGTACTTGCCATTTGGTGGGTGCTCAGTCAGTTATTGGTAAATGAATGGCATGTGTGTGTGTCTGGTTCATACGTATATGTAGTGTCTGTATGTGTTATATATGTGTGTGTACGTGCGGTGTGTGTGGTGTGCATGTGGTGTACGGTGTGCATGTCGTGTGTGTGTGTGTGTGTGTGTGTGTGTGTGTGTGTGTGTGTGTGTGTGTTGATGGGGGGGCTAGGAAGGGGAGAGGACCCAGCCCCAGCCTCAATTTCCATTGTGATCTACTCTCTTGTCCCGACACCCCCCACCTTAGCCAAACAGGAGTAACCAATGTTCTTCAAACACATTCTGCATTTTCTCTCTCTGTGTTCTGCTCAACCCTATTTCCTTTTTCTCTGCCCCCGTCCCCCACCCTAATTAACTGCCACCTCCTCTCTGTTGTCATAGCACCTCCCTCTGTTACTGCAGCTGGAGGCATTTCTCCCTGATCAGAGCGTAAGCTCTAGCCCCAGCTCTGGCATCAACACAGATCTTGGCACAAATATTTGTAGAAATACTGAAAAGAACAGGCCTATTGAACAGTGGCTTAAGTAGCTTGTTGTCTGCAGAGTGTAGTCAATGAAAACAGTGGAGGACAGGACAAATCCTCCACTGGGATCATAAACTGATGTAGCTCTGTGACCTGGTTAGGGCAGGTTACCTAACACAGCCTCAGTTTTCTCATCTGTAAATTGGGATTCAGAGCACTTGTTTTAAATTAGATAAGCATTAGACGAAGACTCTAAGTAAAGTGCATGTCACCAATGTGTATGTTCATTTTTATCCCCTTTTCTCACTTAGAAAAAAAATTGAAGTTTATTTATATTTCATCATAGATGATGGGAGATGAAATAAGAGATCTGGTATCATTTCTTAAGGATTTTTTTAGTCTAATCATTGGATAGGACAGGTACATGTAAAAGCCCAGATGACATATTTTTCTGATATTTGCCGTGTAACAAACAGTCGCAAAATACAGTGGCTTAAAACATCTATTATC
>NW_012154051.1:503323-506797 GCF_000956105.1 Propithecus coquereli
TTGTGCAACAATTACCACAAATTCCAGACCATTTCCATCGCCCCCAAGAGGAACTCCATACCTATGAGCAATTTCTCTAGATTTCCCCCTCCCCCTGGCAACCACTAATCTACTTTTTGTCTCTATAGATTTGCCTATTCTGGATATTTTATATAAATGGAATCTTATAATATGCAGCCTTTTGTCTGACTTCTTTCACTCAGCTTTATGTTGTCAAGGCTCATCCCTGTTGTAGCCTGTGTGAGTCCTTCATTCCTTTTCATAGCTGAATAATAGTGTGTTATAGGGACATACCTCATTCATCCATGCATGGGTGTTCGGGTTCTTTCTCGGTTTTGGCTATTATGAATCATGCTGCAGTGAACATTCCTATTCAAGTTTTTGTGTGAACGTATGTTTTCAGTTCTCTCAGGTGTATACCTAGGAGTGGAATTGCTGATTCATTTGGTACCTCCATGCTTCGCATTTTGAGGTCATGCCAGACCGCTTCCCAAAGTGGCTGCACCATTTTATATTCCCACCAGCACCGCGTGAGGGTCCCCATGTCTCCATATCCTCGCCAACACTTATTGTCCCTTTGCTTTTTTAAACCAGCCATCTAAATGGGTGTGGAGTGAGATCTCATTGCAGTTTTGGCTTGCACTTCCACCACTTCTGTTTTCTATTCTAATTCTGATGGACTTGGTGTTAGAAACACGGAGGGAGGAATGCACGAGGCCGAGATGAAGGAAAAGAAAGTTTATTTTAACGCCTGCATACAGAAAGCTGAGTCCAAGATGGTGTCAGCCCCGAAATGGCAGGCATCTAGGGCTTTTATAGTTGGATTTCGGCAGGCTCTCAAAGGGGCGGGGGAGGGGGAGGGGTGCGGTTCGGGTGGATTCTCAAAGGGGATGGGGCCAGTTTAAAGGGAAAGTTCCCATGGAACCTCCCACCAGCCTCTGGGTTCAGCCTAACACTTAGGAGAAACTGTCAGCTGAGATACTGAACCTGCAAAAGCAGCAGGCATCTATCTGAAAAGCATCCCGCAATTGCATTGATTCTTACTTAATGATCACCTTCCTGTGCTCTCCTGAGACGTTGCTGGAGGCCTGTGTCCATTTTCTATTGCCAAGTTAACAAAAGACCACAAACTTAACACCCATTTATTAGCTCACAGTTCTGTAGGTCAGAGGTCCAGCATGGCATACCGGGGTTCTCTGCCTAGGGTATCACCAGGCTGAAATCAAGCTGTCATCTGGAAACTGCAGGGGAAATTCCATTTTCCGGATCATTCTTGTTGGTGGAATTCAATTCCTCGTGGCCGTAGAACTGAGATCTTGTTGGCTGTTGGCTGGGGCCACCCTCAGCTCCTAGAGGCTGCCCACATTCTATTCCCTTCCATCTTCAAGGCAGCAATGGCATGTTGAATCCTCGTTCTTTGAAGCTCTGACTTTGCTGTCTGGGACTTCTAGACCCAGCTTTAAAAGACGCATGTGATTAGGTCAGGGCCACCCCGATAATCTCTGTATCTTGAGGTCAACTGATTTGCGACCGTCACGACATCTGCAGAATTTCTTCCCAGCAATACTCAGATTAGTGTTTGAGTAACTGGGAACATGTGTTTACAGTAGGGGCTGGGAATCTTGCTGGTTGTCTTACAGTTCTGCTTCCCACAAGACTTTGGACATGAACACTAAAATGGGTCTTTTGCTGAGCACGGCTTCAAAATGTTTTAACGCACCAACCACGCGAGGAGTTCCAGATTTATGGCTGACGCTGGATAACAACTCTTTAAAGTATGACGCTCTTCTGCAAATCCGTTGGTATTATCTATACTGATCCTTGTTGTTGATTGAATCGATGGCTCCTCTTGGCTTCAGAGGCTCTTAGCATGTTGATCAGGACCTTGTTGAACCTTGACAAAGTGATAAATTGCATGCTTATTTCCTCTTGCGAGTCTGTGGCTCTTTGGAAAGGACTACCCTTCTGATGTGCCCAATAAAATCCTCTTTGATGTGCCAAATACAGACAGTTAAACTTTTAAGGAATTTTAAGTGGAGAAAATGAGTGTCTGCCCATATTGACACAAGCGCAGTCGCTATGTTTGCGCTTCGTGGTGGACGTCACCTTCAGGAAATGCTCTTTATTCTTGGCCGTGCCGTTTCTCTCCCTCCTGTCTAAGAATCTAGCTCTCACCTTCTGAAACAGGAATAAATTGCCCCTTGTTATGTTAAGCAGAACAAAGTGGGAACACATGTGAGAGGTAAAATGACTTCGAAAGAGAAAGCCAATAGGCACCAATTCCCATGGCCAAGGCCAAGTCAGAAGGGGCTAGAAATTTCGTTCTTTCTTCTAGCACTGTCGAAACAGGGTAGATTTGGACCAGTCTAAAAACAGCATTTTCGAACTTGTGTTCCTGGGACACCAGTTTCATCAGATGAATAATAGGTATTAAGTGGAAAGGGTTCTATGTTCAAATAGGTCTGACATTAAAGTGCATTATAAATCTCCTAAAGTAGTCTACTGTGACTTCCAAACTTACTTGGAGGCTGAGTACTCACTTGGTTTTCCATTTAGGAAGGTCTGTGTTGAACGAATTCTTCGATTTGAGAAAGCAGGCATATGTCCGTTGGCATATTTGCGGCACCAATCCACAAACAGACGCGGCTCTGCATTTGAGTCACAAGTGCACACATTTGGATCATGGAGACACATATTTGGGTTATAAATATAGATAGCCATTTTTTTGTACCTCAAATAAGTTTCCCAGGGGATTATTTCCTAATCTCTTCGTAGCCTATTAATACCGTGCTCAATGTGTGGTCCTAGAAATAACCTCTGATGCCTCGGTAACAACTTTATATCTAGTAAACAGAGAAGAGAAGGAAATGAATATTTCCTGATTATCCCCAATGCAATGCGGGCATTGTGTGCTTTATCCTATTTAAACTGCACAATGACCCTGCTGGAGTAAGTGGCATTACCTTCGGTTCATAGACTCAGGGAGATTAAGCAGTTTGCCTAACGTCACACAGCTTGTAAATGCCAGAGGACACTTGGATCCAGTATAGTCTGACTCCAAAGCCCCTCCTCTTCCCAGTGTACCAGCCTGTCTCTGTTTGTGTTGCTGATATATTTTAATTCATGCTATGAATGAGTGCAGTAAAAGTTGGCCGTAGACCAAACATTCCAAATTGAGTTGTAATTTCCCATTGATCAGCATATCAGAGATATTTCATCTTCATCCCAAAGTCATCTTCAGCTGAGAGTGGCTTTGGATATTTGAATTCTCTGTTTCCCCCACCCCTTCCCTGTTCTTTGTGAAGTGATGAATGATCTAAAGACAACATTTTATAAAGCACCATGCAATCTCTATGCTTCGTAAACAGACACACGTCTTTTCATTTATTCACCTAATCCTGGAGAGCTTCAGAGCCAGACAGACACCTGCTCAAATCACTTGACCTTCAAGTGACTTCATTTCTGTCTCCCCAG
>NW_012154051.1:507267-519391 GCF_000956105.1 Propithecus coquereli
ATTAGGATGAAAAACAGAAATGGGAATTGTCGGGGACACCATTTAAAGGCTCTGAAAATGGTTCTAAAGAAACTAGCACCTGTCTTCTCGTCGTCCTTATCAATTTTGCGCCTCCTTCCTTTATGGCCCGTCAGTACCAATTCAGAGTCTACTTGAACATTCGAGTAAACACGAACATACATTAATATTAACCAAAGAACAAATATTTGTGAAACTCCCTTGGCCCTTTGTGTTTACCTTCGCTCGGAGAAACGTAGTTAGCAGAAGTAACATCAAACAAAAAAAAAAGACGATTCCCGTCATCTAGGGAAAGTTACACTCCCAGATGGCCGAGAGAGGCCCCCAGCTACTCACTGTCCTAAACTGAGCAAGAGACATTGGCGTTTAAACACAAGGTATCATGTGTCACTCGAAAATGCTCTTATCTTGGTATCCCTGGAGCTGGCAAGCATGGTGCCTTGCCCACAGTAAGGCCATTTCATTGAATTAATGAATATTTACAGAAACATGCTCGATTCCAGTTCCCTCCATATTTAACTCCAAATGAGATGAACAGGTTTTGTTTTGCGTCTGAAAATAGTTCAGCTCCTGGGAAATATTTTCCCAAGGAGCATGGTGGAAGATGAAATAGGCTGACTTTGCTCAAAATAAAGCAAGGCCAATATTCGTCACCCGGACTCAGCAGCATTGACCTTCAGCTATTCGAGACGGACTTTCATAGATGGCTTGGTGGCTAGAGCAGCAGGGTGTCTCGCTTCTGCCTGAAATCTTAAGCCGACGCTAGGCCTTTCACACACACACACACACACACACACACACACACACACACACACACACACATACACACACACACACAGTACTCCGTTCAGAAATCATTGGCTGTCCAGTTCACTCGTACCTCCTTCTGTAGGGTGAACAGAGAGCACTAGGGTGATCTGGAAAACTCAAAGCCTTCCCACCCTGTTGGCGGATCCTGTACCCATTGTGCACACATTTCCTGACCTGCTACACTTGTTTCATTGTCCGATGACTTGTGTCTCCCAGTCATCGGGCAACGGCTGGCTTCACTTTGCGCACGCTGAAGCACGAGCTTCTCCAGTGTCGCACTCTATGGCTTTTATGGGGTCTTTGGCATGCATCCTCCAGATTGTATAGATTAACCCCATTTGCGGTAAAGTCCGCTCGGAGCCCTGGTGAGGCCAGGCCTGGCCACTGAACTCCACAGCCCGGGAAGGAGGGCTTTGCGTAAAGCCCATTAAGGAGGTGACAGCTGAGCCTCCCTCTAATGACTCACAGTGGCAGATCGGGACACATCGTTCTGGGTTTTTCATATTTGGAGCTGTCAATGGATTGGGCAGGGCCGAGGGGGCGGGGGAGGCCACCGGTGGTGGCAGACGCAGTTTCCCTTTTTGCTAATAGGAGATTTAAAAATAGTGTCTCAAGAAAATTGTTGCAAACAAGAGACCACAGGGACACTACGCAGAGACACACAAAGAGGATGTTGCTATTTCTGTTAGCTGCTTGGGTTAGTACAGTGAGTGGTTTAAAAAAACAGGGGTGCCGGCGGCAGGGCAGGGAGGACTGTAGGTTTTGAGAAATAGAGAATGCTATTCTCCAAGCTGTGTTTCTCTAGCCCAGGGCAGCTAAACTTCTCTCTTATGACAAGTGTAACATACCCATATACTCCCCTCCTTCTGCCCTGGGCAGGAGCGAATAACAAGAGAAGATTCCAGATGTCACAGAACTGGCATTTCCCTGTTGAACACAGCTCTAGTTCCTTTCGTTGCTTTCATTTAATTTTTATTTATTTATTTATTTATTTTATTTATTTTTTTTTGAGACAGAGTCTCACTCTTTTTGCCCAGGCTAGAGTGAGTGCCATGGCATCAGCCTAGCTCACAGCAACCTCAAACTCCTGGGCTCAAGCAATCCTCCTGCCTCAGCCTCCCGAGTAGCTGGGACTACAGGCATGCGCAACCATGCCCGGCTAATTTTTCTATTTTTTGTAGAGATGGGGTCTCGCTATGTTGCCCAGGCTGGTCTCAGAACTCCTGGCCTCAAGCAATCCTCGCACCTCGCTCTCCCCAAGTGCTAGGATTACAGGCTGAGTCACTGCGCCCATCCTTCCGGTTACTTTCTCTTTTGAATCATTAAATACTATTATTATTATTTATTGCAGTAAAATATACATACATACAATTTACCATTTTCACTTTTTTTAAGTGTACAGTTCTGTGGCATTAAGTGCATTCACACCGTTGTGCAACCACCACCACCATCCATCCACAGAACTCCTTTCATCTTGCAAAACTGAAACCCCGTACCCATTAAACACTAACTCCTCATTTCCCCCCTCATTTCCCTTGGCAGTCATATGTGACGGGAAACCTCTTTGTCAGACTTTGGACACACAGACAACGCGTCCTTCCCTCGTAAGAAGAGGCTCTGTTATGGTGCCCATATGTCCCTTTTCGCCCAGGATGGTCTTGGTTGACACCTGTTGTCCCGGTGTAATTATTAACGGCATGCCCTTTCACTGTCAGAAAGAACCGGTGTTGGATGAGCAGTTACATGGTCACGCCATTTATGGAGAAAGTTGTAAACTGGGATCATCTGAGAGAAGACCAGATTGGAGGATAGAGGTGATACCCCCTGGGGAGAGTCTAGAGGGTGACGTGGGATCCCGAAATGATGGCCAAATGTGTGGCCCTTGGGGTTTGAGGAAAAAGGGACAAGGAACAGGATTTAGGCTCAAGTGTCCCCCGGATGCTGAACCAACAACTTTCGTTGTGACAGGTGGATCTAAGACAGTGGTTCTCAACCAGGGGAGGATTTTGCCACCCAGGGGACACTGGGCAATGTCCGGAGACGTTTCTGGTTGTCACATCGGGTGGGGGGAGCTCCCAGCATCTCGAGGGGAGTGACCAGGGATGCTGCTTGACACCCTTCCGTGCACAGCACAGCCCCCCAGCTCCCCATCACAGAGAGGTACCGGGCCCAGCGTGCGCACAGTGCTCAGGTGGAGAAACTGGGTCAGAGATGCAAGGAAGAAAAGAAAAGGAAGGAAGGGAAATGGACTTTGACAAGAAGAAGGGAGGATGGAGAGGAAAAAGCAATAGTTGCATCCCGCAAGGAGCAACAGATACACCTACAGCCTGGGAGTCAGGGAGTGAACTTGGCCTTTCCTCCCGCCTTTCCTGTGACGTTGGGCCTTTTCTCAAATCACTTAGTTTCCTTTTCCGGTCGACTCAGCACCTTGCTCCGTGCAGTGGGGCCAACGTGAGTCTCACCTGCGTGGCGCAGAGGCCGAGGGCAAGTTCACGGGCACGTGCTCCAGCACGGGCGCAGGGGTCCTCCTGAGCCTACCCAGGAAGGGCAGCCCCCCCCACCCCGACCCCAGAGGTGGGAGGTAACAGCGGGGAGGAAGTGTGGCTGTGTGTTCACAGGGCAACCCCCAAGTGCATTTCCTCCTAACACTGATAACCGCCACACTACACTAACTCCTAAGAGTCACTGTGTTTCAAATCATCAATCGGTATCACCCGAACACCCAAAGGACGCGTGGCTTTCACAAGTCCTGTTTTATGCCTGTTAAGGTGTTCTGGGTTAGTGATAGAATGCAGAGAAGACACGGTCCCCCATCCTCCTGGGTCCTGTTTGTAATTTGTTATATTTTAATATGGGCACGCATTCTAACACCAGATTACGTAATTGTCCTGGTCACAAGTGCTCACCTGTCTGGTCCAAATTCCATTTGCAAATGCTCCCCACTGGCTCTCTATAAATATTCATGAATGATGAGGTCAGATGAAGCAATGGAATTCAGCAGAGGAGTGTTATGAACACAAACCAGTCTTCTCCCCACCTGGGGGGACAGCAAGAGGGGCAGGCACAGGATCACATTTCAAGAGATTAGAAGAAATCAGACCGAGCTTAAATTAAATCAGGCCGTGAGAAGAGGTACAAGATGTTAATTAAAGGGGAATACCTGGGTGTGCACAGTGGCTCACGCCTGTACTCCCAGCACTTTGGGAAGCGAAGGTGGGAGGATCATTTGAGGCCAGAAGTTCAAGATCAGCCTGGGCAACATAGCGAGACCCCATCTCTACAAATAAAAAAATTAAAAAATTAGCCGGGTGTGGTAGCGTGCGCCTGTAGTCCCAGCTACTCAGGAGGCTGAGGCAAGAGGATCACTTGAGACCAGGAATTCAAGGCTGCAGTGAGCTATGATTGGGCCACTGCACTCCAGCCTGGGCCACAGAGTGAGACCCTGTCTGTAAAAAAAGGTGGTGTGGTGGGGGAGGGAATCCAAGCTCAGTGATGAATGTGCTGTTTCCTCAGGACGCTGCTGCTCACATGTATTCTATCATGACAATTTCCCTAAGTGCAGTGGAGATCGTTGAAAAATCTTTATGCCAATAAAAATATTTGCAAGACACTTCAAAAAAAAATCGGTAAGCCCACCTAGAAGGGTGGCTTACATCCTGATGAACTGGAAAATCAAAATGACCACAGAATTCACCTTCCGACAGGGGAAAGGTACCGCGTAAATACCCAGAATTATTTTCATTAGTCCGCGGGTCACACATGAACGGCTTCCACTGCTGGGGTTTATTGGCCCCGGCGTAGGTCTCCGAGTTCTGGGAGGGGGAGGGGTGGACTGCCTCAGTTACAGACAAAATAGATGACTAGCCCGGTGCCAATTAACCTCCCTTTAATTGATAATTAATTTTAAAACCTATTTACTCTCCCCGGAACAGCTGAGACTTTAAAGAGACCACTGTGAAAACAAATGGAGAATAAAGTCATCTCCAAGGAAATGAACGGGGCCTCTCGGGGATGAAAGCTCAGGCCTCTCAGATGAGACATTTTATTCAAGTATTCTGCATGTTCAGGAAGGTGACAGACCAAAGTCATAGGGTAGTGACAGCTGCCTTCTAAGTTCGCTCTTCATGGCCACCGCTCCCCCAGTCCCCGGTAGGGTGACCAACTGTCCCGGTGAGTCCGGAACCGAGGGGCTCCCAGGACACAGGATTTTCGGTGCTAAAAATGGGACAACCCCGTGCCCTCCTGCCTGGGCCGGAAAACATCTAGATTGATTTTTCCCCGCTCCCTGCCTCCTTTGGTCTGCAGGCATCTGCTTCAGTCTCCCCTCGACCCTGTTCCCCTGTTCGGCGACACTCTCCCATTTCAGCCCTGCGGTTAAAACCTTCCCCTTTGTTGCTTTTAATCTCAGGACTCTACGGAATGACAAGATTAGCTATCATACCCCTTCCTTTGGTGGCTTGTTCAAAAATAGGTTTGTCATTATTTTTTTTTCTGACTCTAAAAGCAACTGGAACATGCTTACCAACAAAGAATACCAACACACACAGAACATGCAGAAGCATATAAAGAGAACAGAAATATAGAGAGAATAGAAATTTTAAAAAGCAGAACAGAGATCACCTTGACTCTCAGCTCCTGGGAAAGGCACTGTCAGTATTTTTGCACAGATCCCTTCGTGATCTTTAAACCACTGAAGTCACACGTCATTTTGGTTGATGTCGTATTTCATTCATTCACTCTTTAATGGCCTGGGGCGAGTATGACAGTGGTCTCCACCCTGTTTCCACTAGGATTATTCAGTATGCTTGGAAGAAACCCAAACATGGAGTTTCTACCATTCATCACGCAATCTGATGATATTTTGTATTTCTACTGTTGCTAGTGAAAAATGCATCGCGGCTTGACCGGAATTCAGTCCAAAAAATGTTTGAGGGAGCTAAGGGAATCGTTAGCTGAAGGCACGAATTTGGCTGTGCTCTGGATGTGACATGAGGTGCCTTGGAGGGCTCTCCTTGGCCGTGGTCTAGACCTGTGGGCCAGTCGGGGTACTGCTGCAGGGTTTAAATGGCTAAGCTGGAACTTCTCCCCCCTGGGGATCTCTGAGTTTCCCAGGAGGGTCTGTGATTCAGTACACAGGAAAAGATCCATGACTCTGAGTTTGAAACCCCAATTCCCTTGTGAGATGTGGATGTAATAATATTTACAGTGTCTGGCAGGTGATTGGTGAAATACCCACGTGCCCGAGGAGTGCAGATGCCCATTACGTATCGCGGCTCCGGTTGGCTTTACCTGATTGAATAATAGAATCTCGGGACTCCAGGGAACCTCTAGAGATCGCCCTGCTTCTGGAAATACTGAACTTATAGGATACTTTCCACATATTTGCTCACTCATTTCAATCCCCCCTCCCTTCTTCCTCCCTCCCTCCCTCCTTGCTCTCTTTCTTCCTCCCTCTCTCCCTTCCTCTCTCCCTCTCTTCCTCTTTTCCTCCCTCCCTTCCTTCCCTCCTTCCTTTCTTCCTATGAGACAGCTCTAGTTGAAGTCATGGACTCTGAAGCTAGGCTATCTGGGTCCACACTCTCGTTCACTAGCTGTGTGTCCTTGGGCAAATTACTTGGGTGACGGAGAGGGAACAATGATGCCGTTCAATTCGACATACACTGAGTGGATGAATATTACAACTGTGCCACAAAGGCAGGAGAAACCGCTGGCAATCAGGATAGGATTTGAGGAAATCTAGCATCTATCCTGCTTTGGAAGCGTGGGGGAGATTTCTGTGGGCAGGAAATCGAGGGAGGACTTGGCAAGAACATTTCCTCTCTAAGAATTTGTCTGATAATTACCATCCAAACCATACAACCCTGGTATTGTGTGCAATTTTCCTCCTTGCTTGATCTCCCATTGCTTTTTCTGTATCTGTCTCTCTCCCACTACATTGTCATAGCAATAATAACAGGTGCCATTGGGAAAGGACATACTCTGTGCCAGGTACTTGCCACATGTCATCTTTAAAGCTTACGATTCATGTGTGGGTATTATTGTGTCCATCGTACAGATGGCAAAACCAAGGCACATGACACTGCCTGCCTTGGGCACAGGGCCATGCAAACAGGTGAGTGGCAGAGTTGGGATTGGAACACAGGTCTCCCTGGTCTAAAGTGCAGGCTGTGCCCTCACCTTGGTCTAAGCAGCTGCAGCACGGGAAAAGGGCCCCTCTGCGACCCTGATGTACAGCGATGCACCTGGCGAAAGTCGCTGCTCCTTGTATCTGTTGGATTCTCTTCCTCCCCCATCACCCCTTAACTGGCTCCTCTTCTTGCAGGCGACAAGAGGGAGGAAAGGCTCCCCTCGCTTGCCCCTGCTTCAGGCAGATCGCTGGGTATTTTTAGCAGCCTAGGAAGTCTCCGAGTACGACAGGCTCTGGTTTTGAACTTGCCTTGTCAGCCCTGCCTCCCAAGCCCTCCCGCAAGAGGTTTACGGTGGACGCGAGGCGGCTTTGCTGATGCAGCCGCTCGCGTTTATAACCACAATCAAGCACTCCAAGAGCCCCAGCGCTGATTTCTTACCCATCTCCACCGCGTAACAGAGGATTTTTCAATCGAGTGGGTTCGCCTTGTGCACGTTAGTTTTAAAATAGCTCAGGCCCAGCTCAGGATCGCGTGTGGCCTCGCACAGGGATTTGCACTTGAAGTCGTGGAAATACATTTATTCTTACCTTTCTCTTTCTCCCTCTTTGAGGGATTTTAATACATCATGCAGGGGTATTTCTCACTCGGCGGGAAGGAGACTCGCTTTGCACAGAAGACAAAGAACTGCGTGCCGTGTTTATTGACAGGGAAGAGCTCCACTTGGGCTCACCCATGGGCATGTCAGGGTTAGATAATTAGGAAGCTCCTTAGCGCTTACCCTGGGGGTGTCAGCTGCAAGTCTCCTGTCGCAGTGGTGATCTTCCTGTAATTTAAATGCTGGATGTGGGCTTGGCAGAGGAAAGGCGAGTTAGAGGGGCGTCACCTTGCTGGGTTCAGAGCAGCGGGAAAGAGGAAGCGTGTCTTGGTTTGCCTTGTTATAGACAATGTGAGATCACAACCTGCCCTGATTCACCGCCAGGACAACCGGCCTGCAGAGGGCTGGTGGGGACACACCTACGTGGACCACGTCCAGGATGAAAGGGAGAACGCCACGCGCAGCTAGCGATGACCTAACTTTAGATCAATCACTTTCTCTTGCCCGCTATTGACCAGAGATCACCTTTGAGCCAGCACAGCTGGGCTGAAAATCTAGAAAGCCTGTTCGTTTTTCCCTCTTTCCCTTCCCTTTCCTTCCCTTTGCTCCTCCCCTCCCTCCCTCCCTCCTTCCTTCTCTCCCTTCTTTCTTTCATTCCTCCTTTATCATACGGAGGAACTCAGATGTATTTACTAATCCCCTGTTGATGGATATTTAGCTTGCTCCCAGGCTTTGGCTGCGACAATTCGTGCTTCTGTGGACAAGCTGGTACATAATCACTTTGCACCCATCCCAGGGTGTCTGTCTGTAGGATGAAATTCCAGAAGTGGAATTGCCGAGGGAAAGGGTGCGTTCGTTTCCTATCGCTGCTATAATGAATGACCACCAACTCAGTGGTCTGAGACAACACAGATGTATTCTCTCACAGTTCTGGAGGCCAGAAGTCTGGAAGCAGTTTCACTGGGCTAAGATCAAGGTGTGGGCAGGTTTTGGTCCTTCCACTACACTAGGGAAGGCCCTGTTTCCTTGCCTTTTCCAGTTTCTAGTGGCCCCTTCCTTCTCTTCTAAGGACTTTGCTCTGACCTCTGCTCTGTCATCACGTCACCTTCGGTTCTCTGGCCACCTGCACCTCTTGTAATGACCCCTGTGATTCCATCAGCCCTGCTAGGGGGGCCTAATCTCTCCAGCTCAGGATTTTTCTTTTCTTTTCTCTTTTTGAGAGAGAATCTCGCTGTGTTGCCCAGGCTGGAGCGTAGTGGCATCATCATAGCTCATTGCAACCTCCAACTCCTGGGCTGAAGCGATCCTCCTGCCTCAGCCTCCCCAGTAGCTGGGACTACAGGCGTGTGCCACCATGCCCGGCTAATTTTTCTGTTTCTTAGAGAGACGGGGTCTCGCCCTTGCTCAGGCTGGTTCCTTGTGAGTGAGCTTGGGGACATGTTTACATATTTAAGAGCCATTTGTATTTTATTTTCGGTACACTGTCTTTTCACTTCCTTTGCCGGTTTTTCTTTGGGTTGTTGGGCTTTTATTTATCATTCCTTAGGGGAAAATTAGCCCTTTGAGTTGAATTGCAAATGATGGCGTTATGGCTAACCCCTTTTTACAGATGAAAACATCGAGGCTCAGAGACCTTAAATAACTTGCCCAAGGTTACAAGATGACACATGGCAGAGTCAGGATAGAAAACATCCTTGGAGTTGAACTTGACTCATGCTGTGGTCTCATAGGCTGGCCGCTAAGTGTAGATTATTTCTCTGTCAAACTATACATTAGGGATAATAAATAAACCGCGTAGGTTGGACCATGCTTTTGCAATTTTTCAGTAGCTTTCAGTTTTATAATCTCATTTTTACTCTCCCGTGTATTATTATCCCATTTTACACACAAGGAAACTGAGGCTTAAAGAGACTTAGGAGCTTGGCCACAGACACATGACGAATGCATGTGAAAACCTAAGGTCAGAACTCGCCTCTAGCCCAGCAGTTGTTTCCCTCTGCTGTCAGCCTCTGTGCCATGGTTTAAGTCTTTCATGTACTACCTTAAAAAATTTTACCCTATCTATGTACACTGATACGATTATTTATTTACTATAATATTTTAATTGACTCATTCTAAAAACTTAGCCTCATTCTAATCAGTAACAGCGTAAAAGATCGCAAGTTTGACGTGCCCCTTTTCTGAGGCCCTAATTCTACATATCTAAATGTTTCCACATACCCCCTGAAATGCTCTCCTTGTCTCCCATACGTGGTCCAAGTACCACACGTTTCGGAAACACTGCGTTGAATTTGTGAAACCTGATGGAAAATGACAGGACCTCCTAATAACTGCTGCACTTTGTCAATTACCTACTAAATGCCAGGAGCTCCATTTAATCCTTACGGCAACCCTAAAGAGGCAGATATGGGCTTTCCCAGTTCATAGAGCAGGAAACAGAGGCTCATAGAGGTTAGGTGATTTAACCACGGTCACACAGCCAGGAAGTGGCAGAGCTGGGATTTGAGCCCGGGTCTTTTTGACTCGGAAGCCCATGCATTTACCCCAGTCCTGCACCGCCCCAGGTCCCCCAGCCTGGGCACTAGTTTGCTGCTGCAAAGCTGATCGCTGGCTGGTGACTATTGGCCACGACCCTAATCATCCACGTGGGGCATTTAGCTGTTTCGCCGCATGCAGAGTTAGGATTTCTAAGGCAGCCCACCAAGTGATCGAAGGGCCTTTCTGTTTCACCTTCTAATTGTTTTAGCTACACAACACCTCTATGAAGTGGGCAAATACAATTAACCCATTTACAAATGAGGAAAGTGGAGAGGTCACACGATTCCCTGAAGTCCCCCAGAAAGCCAGTGCCACAGCCAAGAATAATAAATAATATTATTTTAGGAGACGCAAACGCAGTGAACCTAAGGGCTTCCTGGGGCCCCCGTGGTGCTCAGACCATTAGAAGGCACTTCCCGGCCCTGACCCTTCAAAATCAACACTCCTCCGCCCTGGCGCAGGTCTCGGTGCAACGTTTGTGTCCGGGAGTTATTCGAGCTGTCGATGTAAGCCCAGACCACCCCAGCACTTTCTCCCTATTATTCTTTTCGGATCATAGCTCAGTTAATTTTTCCATCAAGAGAACGACACTGCATATTTTGTAGTGGTAAAAATAATACAGGTTTCTCCTAATGGAACGCTTCCAGGGTTACCATGAAGATGAATGGATTAGCATTCCAAAAGCACTTTGGAACCCTAGACAGGCTGAAGTGGAGGGCGATTCCATTGTTATTCATCCTAACAATAGTAATTGATTGGGGGGGATGTTCCCTTGATACCCTTTTGATTTTGCTATGAAAAACTGGTTGAACCCAAGGTTGCCATTTCCCATAGGTGGAAAGACAATTCATACCCTCTGATCTGATCTTTATTCCGGCTGTTTCCTTGGGATTCTCAGTAGATCTTTCCAGAATCCAGTGACCAATGTGACTTCCACAACCAGAGCAGGTTCTTTGGAGTGTCCTTATAGTCTGCGAACTGTCGAAAGGATGCTGTACCGCTGAGACACAGCTGGTTTGATTTTCTTTTGGGGCTATTCAATGTTTTAAAATTTGGGAGGGCAGGCCAGGCTCAGTGGCTCACGCCTGTAATCCTAGCACTTTGGGAGGCTGAGGCAGAAGGATTGCTTGAGGCTAGGAGTTCAAGACCAGCCTGAGCAAAAGCAAGACCCCCGTCTCTACAAAACGTAGAAAAATTAGCCAGGCGTAGTTGTACGTGCCTGTAGTCCCAGCTACTTGGGAGGCTGAGGC
This sequence comes from Propithecus coquereli, assembly GCF_000956105.1. NCBI lineage: Eukaryota > Metazoa > Chordata > Mammalia > Primates > Indriidae > Propithecus > Propithecus coquereli. The sequence goes on from NW_012154051.1 coordinate 518,607, forward strand.
AGGAGGATCGCCTGAGCCCAGGAGTTTGAGGTTGCAGTGAGCTATGATGACACCACTGCACTCCAGCCCTGGCAACAGAGTGAGACCCTGTCTCAAAAAACCAAACCGAAACAAAAAAAACTTTGAGGACAGTTTCCTGGATATGTCCATTTTATCAAGAGGGAAACTGAGGATAGAGTTGGGGAGGGTGTGGCTGATCCCAGGTGGGACGCCAGCTCTCCTGACCCTGTTCTTTCCACTGTGTCCCACCTGCCAAAGAAAATGTCACTATGTCAACCCACCCGTGACCTGGTCACTCACACCCCAAGTGGAAGCCTGCCAACACTGACAATGGTGGCCCCTAAGAACCTCCAGAGTCCCCTCCTCGGGCATTCTTGCTGTTAAAGGGAGTTGGTGACAATCATTTCTTAATTGCAATACCTCCTGTTGGCCTGAATAACAGTTGAAATCTTGTGGGCGCGTTGGATGGGCGTTAGGGGGTGTTTATGTTGTGCCTTGAGCAAAGGAAGGCTTTATTCACACCAGCATCTGTTCCAGAGAAGTCTGCAAAGCTCAATTATTCACCAGGGCATGATGGAAAAATAAAACCCCAAACCGATGAGTTTAAGGTCATCCTTTGGCTGATCTAAATGTGGGGAGCGAGGACTCCCGACCTTTTATTTTCATTGGCTTCAAATGTTACCCGAAACTCCCTAATCTTAACTCGAATTCTAGAAATATCTCTAGTTAAAAAAAAAATATATAGCTATAACTAGGTTTTTTTTCTTTTTAGTGAAAAGCTTTAA
>NW_012154051.1:521561-524635 GCF_000956105.1 Propithecus coquereli
TCAGCAGAACGTCACCCCCAGTCGCTCTACACGTCCTGTTTGAATGAATGGCTCTTTTCTGTCCAGATAAGGGATTATTGTTTCCAGTTATTTGTGCATCTCTATGGAAACATTCCTTTAGAATACTGTCCATCAACTGAATTTTCCACCAGCATTGCCTCTGGAACATCTGTCTGTGACCACGGACTCGGTTAACATGGAGGGATGGGGTTCTCCCCTCCCATCCACCCTTTGGTGATGGATTAAGGAATGGAAAACTGGCCTCTGGGCGGCAGGAAGCCTGAGCTCTGGCCCCAGGCCCGCCCTTAGTGCTCTCTGTGACCTTGGACCAGTCACTGCTCCCCACATCCGCGAACTTCCACTTCCTTGCTTGTGAAGTGAGAGGTTGAACCAAATCATCTCAGATACTCCTTTCTGCTCTACAATTCAATCTTCTATACAATCTCTCAGTCAAAAATGTTACTGCTCTACCTACTACCTGGCTGACTGCCCACCACTGTCCCTTTGTACTGTGTCTGAGGACTATAGCGCTGTCTACAGTTTTCTGAACATAGAATAATAATAATAATAATTTACACTTTACATTTGATACTCCTCTGCCAGGCACTTTACATGCAATATTTCATTGAATCCTCACTGCTCTCAGGTTTAGGTGTTTTCATCCCTGTTTTACATATGAGTAAAATTAGGCTCAGAGAAGTTAAGTAACTTCCCCCAAGTCACACAGCTAATAAGGGGCAGAGCTGGCATTTAAGTGAGCCTTCTGTTTTGGGAGCTGGCATTCTTAACCATTAGATGGTACAACACCTGGAATATATAGTGAGGGCCCAAAAAGCATTTGCAGAATGAATAAATGAATGAATCTGTAAATCATCCCAAGAAGAAAATTACACATTTTCCTGTTGGTATCTGACTATACTTCTTAGGGCGGCCAACCCTGAGCCAAGGGTACATGCAGGAGGCTCCTGGTTGGTTTATTGCATGTCCCGCTTTGGGGTCATGGCTTGTGGAAGAATGTCAAGGTCTGAAGCAGAGGTTTGGACTGACCCTTCGAAGCCAGAAACCCCAGGGGGAGAAGATCCCACGCGAATGTATCTTACTGCTTTTAGCTCGGCTATCACTATGGACAGCATCAGTTTCTCATTTGTAAGCTCGTTGTGAACGTGTGTTCTTAACCACAGCGCTGTGGTAGTTACATATAGAGCGACAGCTTCACATCCGTTCCACTGACTCTGGAGTGGGCCAGGAGAGAGTTTTAACCTAGCCCGTGGCTTCCTGCCTCTCAGCCCAGCTGCCACTACCTGGTTCTGAGCAGGAACTCCAAGCAGAAATCCTCAGATGCCTTCCGTGAAAAACCACCACCACTTTGCTAATGAGGAAGCAAAGAGAAAACACAAGCTTTTCCACCTGCACTTCCCGAAAAGTCTTTTTCAAAGAAGACCTTTGCTTAAAAGGCCTGATTTTGTTTAACAGAAAACCAATTCTAGGTCCCTCGTAGAGCTGCCCTGGTTGGTGGTCTGAGTAGTTTCCGGAAGGGCACAGAGAGAAACACATCTTTAGATGTTATTCTAGCTTCTTAGAATAGATTCAGCCTTTCAACCTTTGTTCGGGAGCTCACAGCGTACTTCTAATCAGTTAGTGCAGTGGCTCTCAACTAGGGGTGGTGTTGCCCCCCCAAGGGGACATCTGGCAATATCTGGAGATACTTTGGGTTGTCACATTGGGTGGGGAGTGCGACTGTCATCTGGTGAATAGGGGCCAGCGATGCTGTTTAACATCGTACAATGCACAGGACAGCCCCTCTCCCCCGATAAAGACGCAGCCAGCCATAATGTCACCAATGCGAGGCTGAGAACCCCTGAGCTAGAGAAGACAGAGCTCTTCAAGGCAGGGATGAGGGAAGACTCTGCAGAGGGGTATTTGAGCAGAGACCCAGGCAGGTGAAAGTTGTCTTTGGGTAGAGGGTCTCAGAGGCCGGGAGGAGGCGCCCACGCTGCAGGTTGGTGGGAGAAGATGTGGGTATTTCAGCCTAAGTGCAGTGTAGCCTGGGGGTCCCAGCAGGGCAGGAGATGCCCTCACTCAACCTTCCAAAGGGTCCCTCAGGCCGCTGCATGGAGAACAGCCTGTGGGAAGCCGAGGGGAGCCAGGGACCAGTTGGGAGGCTGCTGGCATCCCCCAGACAAGCGATGTGATGCTGAGGTTGGGAAACCCTGAACTGGAGGGTCGGATCTTGTATACCTGCTGTGCGTCTAAAACGCTGCCTAGTTTTCTTGTGTGTTGGCGAGAGTTGGGAATTCACAGTGGGAAAGACATGGTTTAGGTCCTCAGGAACTTGCAGTAGCATCGGAATACAAAGGCAGGTACAAGTTTTATTTAAGAGTGTGATGAGTGGTATTGGTAGTAAGTATCACAGATGCCTGTGGCCACTTCCATGTATTTGGGGGACTCTGTTCAGTGTTAGGGCTCCTCTTAGCCCTGTATTCAATCAGTACTGACTTAGCACCTATAACGTACCAAGCCTGGGCTAGACGTTGAGTCTCTGAAAATGCACCCTACGAAGAGGGAAGGAGAAAACCCAGGTTTGGAGATGGATCGTCCCGTCACTTGCCAGCTGTGCGACCTTGGACAGCGCGTGTCTTCTCCTCTCTGAGCTCCAGACGTCAGCCGCATACTGGAGAAAGATAGTAGCATCGACTTACGGGGTTGCTGGGGGTGGGATAAGTCACTTGGCACCATGCCTGGTCATCAGGAACGTCCCAGTGAATGGCACCCGGGATGTGGCGCTTTGCCTGTGGCATGAAAGAGAATGCAGTTTAATCTCACTGTTCTGTTGTCAAATCACATTTCAGCTCGTCCTTCACTGGAGTAGGTAGCCAAGATACACTGTTAAGGGAAAAAAGCATATTGTAAGAGTGTGTGCATAGCATGGTTCCATTTTTTATAAAAGAAATGTTCTTGCCTGATGGTCTTGAATTTCAAAGATAAAGTAGAAAGTCAAGTCATTTGTGAGAAGTGAAGGTAGCAGTAGTAGTTTTAGGAAAGGAGGTGAAAAATTGGAAAAGCTCCTAAGAGAA
>NW_012154051.1:524685-534285 GCF_000956105.1 Propithecus coquereli
TTTTTTTCTTTTTAGTGAAAAGCTTTAAACTCGGCAAATAGTTTGCCTCTGCTATCTTTGAATCGATTAAGTCTCAATTAATAAAGCTGGATTACAACGGGAAAGCCAAATTCGGATTTGCGCGGGGGAGGAGGATTTGCTCTGTGCCCAGGAGAGCCAGGAGGAGTCCTGGCCCCGTCGCTGTTTCCTCTGACCAGCAGCCGGCCAGCAGCCGGTTGCTTTGACATCCCATCTTGCGTCCTGTCCAAAATAAAGGATGGAGCGAGGCAGGCTCCAGTAGCATGGAGAGACCGTCCGCTGGTGCCATCTGATGCCGCAGCAGGCAGAGCTGCGCAGTCCTGGGACGCAGTGGCCACCAGGGCAGATTTATAGGCTGCAGGTGGGGGACGCCACCTCGCCCTTCACACAGGAAAACAGCCTATGAACGGGGAGCGCTCTGTACCGTCTCAGGTTCCCATGCCCAGAACTCATGCCAGGAACTCGCCTGGACTGCTGATCCTACAGGAAGCTGCCCGTATGATAGACTGCCACCAACATGCTGTGTGACCTTGGGCAAGGCACTTCCCCTCTCTGAGCCTAATTTTCCTCCTATGTCAACAGAAAGGACATCATCATCATCATAGTTCTCGAGCACATCCTAGGCGTTCTCTTAGTACCCTCTAAAGGATCTCTATTGTTGGTAAAATCACCCTCATTTCGCACACAAGGAATTACAACTCAGAGAGGTTAAGTCACTTGCCCACATCACAGAGCTGGCAAGCGACACAGCGAGAATTCAGGCTCAGTCCCTCCGACTCCAGAGGCCAAGCGTTTAACCTGCCACATTATCATACCAAGCGCTTTCTGCACCTTCTCTCTCTGTGAATCCTCCAAGCGACCGTAGGAGGTCGATGCTGTCATTACCCACATTTTATAGATGAGCAAAGGTCTCGTAACATCTTTTCCAACCTGTGAAAAATCTATTATTTTTACGTTCAGGAGGACAGTGACAGAAACAGAAGATTAGGAAGGTCAGTGCTCAGACTTCCTGTTGTCTGAAGAAAAAAACGATAGAGCACATGGAATGTAGAGTGGATGAGAAGAGAGGAAGGGACCCTTCCGAATCCACGCGCCTTAGCCAGGCCTCTGCCAAGTCGGAACAGCTGCAAGCGTGGGAGGCAGGCACCATTCTCCTGCACCTTTCCCAGAGCAGGAGCCAGAGAGGCTAAGGAGATGCCCCAGGTTTCCATGTTCTGAGTGGAGCCGCAGAACTTGAACCTGAGGCCGTCTGAGCCCAAAGCCCTGGCCGTGACCCTCTTCTCTGGCCACTTGTGTCCTTCCTGCTCTGCAGAGGATCCATATACCTTCTGCTGTGCTGGTTCCTCTGCCCAGAGCGCCCCTTCTCCGCTTGTCTGTTGGTTACATTCCTTCCCAGTCATCTTGAGGTCAGGGGTTCAAGACCAGCCTGAGCAACATGGCAAGACCCCCATCTCTGCCAAAAATAGAAAAATTAGCTGAGCGTGTTGGTGCGTGCCTGTAGTCCCAGCTCCTTGGGAGACTGAGGCAGGAGGATCACTTGAGCCTTCAAAAGAAGTCAAGTCCCTTTCCAAGGGCCCCTCAGCTAGCAAATGCTGGGCCTGTGCTGTCATCAGCAAGAGGAAATGTGACAACAGAAACAAGAGGTCAGAGGGATGAGAGGAAGAGGCCACTAGCCAAAGAAAGCTGGTGGCTTCTAGAAGCCTAAGAAGGCAAGGAAACCGATATTCCGTGAAGTCTCCGGAAGGAGCCATGCTAACACCTTGATGTTAGACTTCTGACGCCCAAAATTGTAAGAGAATGAATTTGTGTTGTTTTAAGCCACTGAGTTGGGGGTCATTTGTCACAGCAGCCACAGGAAACTCACAGAGATGACAATGCTTTTCAAGAGAAGGGGCTGTCACTGTGTCATCAGCACCTTCCCCGGGGCCAGGCGTGCAGAAATGCCCGGTTCATGCCTGTTCTGTGGAGATGTGGGGTCTGGGCATGATCGATCTATGGGACTATCAGAAGATTTCAGGCCCCGCTTCTGGAATGTTGGCTTTTAAACCCATATCTTCCAGCTCCCAGTCTGGTCTTTCTGACCCCCCTCACCGCCCCCCCAGGTCAGCAGAACGTCACCCCCAGTCGCTCTACACGTCCTGTTTGAATGAATGGCTCTTTTCTGTCCAGATAAAGGATTATTGTTTCCAGTTATTTGTGCATCTCTATGGAAACATTCCTTTAGAATACTGTCCATCAACTGAATTTTCCACCAGCATTGCCTCTGGAACATCTGTCTATGACCACGGACTCGGTTAACATGGAGGGATGGGGTTCTCCCCTCCCATCCACCCTTTGGTGATGGATTAAGGAATGGAAAACTGGCCTCTGGGCGGCAGGAAGCCTGAGCTCTGGCCCCAGGCCCGCCCTTGGTGCTCTCTGTGACCTTGGACCAGTCACTGCTCCCCACATCCGCGAACTTCCACTTCCTTGCTTGTGAAGTGAGAGATTGAACCAAATCATCTCAGATACTCCTTTCTGCTCTACAATTCAATCTTCTATACAATCTCTCAGTCAAAAATGTTACTGCTCTACCTACTACCTGGCTGACTGCCCACCACTGTCCCTTTGCACTGTGTCTGAGGACTATAGCGCTGTCTACAGTTTTCTGAACATAGAATAATAATAATAATAATTTACACTTTACATTTGATACTCCTCTGCCAGGCACTTTACATGCAATATTTCATTGAATCCTCACTGCTCTCAGGTTTAGGTGTTTTCATCCCTGTTTTACATATGAGTAAAATTAGGCTCAGAGAAGTTAAGTAACTTCCCCCAAGTCACACAGCTAATAAGGGGCAGAGCTGGCATTTAAGTGAGCCTTCTGTTTTGGGAGCTGGCATTCTTAACCATTAGATGGTACAACACCTGGAATATATAGTGAGGGCCCAAAAAGCATTTGCAGAATGAATAAATGAATGAATCTGTAAATCATCCCAAGAAGAAAATTACACATTTTCCTGTTGGTATCTGACTATACTTCTTAGGGCGGCCAACCCTGAGCCAAGGGTACATGCAGGAGGCTCCTGGTTGGTTTATTGCATGTCCCGCTTTGGGGTCATGGCTTGTGGAAGAATGTCAAGGTCTGAAGCAGAGGTTTGGACTGACCCTTCGAAGCCAGAAACCCCAGGGGGAGAAGATCCCACGCGAATGTATCTTACTGCTTTTAGCTCGGCTATCACTATGGACAGCATCAGTTTCTCATTTGTAAGCTCGTTGTGAACGTGTGTTCTTAACCACAGCGCTGTGGTAGTTACATATAGAGCGACAGCTTCACATCCGTTCCACTGACTCTGGAGTGGGCCAGGAGAGAGTTTTAACCTAGCCCGTGGCTTCCTGCCTCTCAGCCCAGCTGCCACTACCTGGTTCTGAGCAGGAACTCCAAGCAGAAATCCTCAGATGCCTTCCGTGAAAAACCACCACCACTTTGCTAATGAGGAAGCAAAGAGAAAACACAAGCTTTTCCACCTGCACTTCCCGAAAAGTCTTTTTCAAAGAAGACCTTTGCTTAAAAGGCCTGATTTTGTTTAACAGAAAACCAATTCTAGGTCCCTCGTAGAGCTGCCCTGGTTGGTGGTCTGAGTAGTTTCCGGAAGGGCACAGAGAGAAACACATCTTTAGATGTTATTCTAGCTTCTTAGAATAGATTCAGCCTTTCAACCTTTGTTCGGGAGCTCACAGCGTACTTCTAATCAGTTAGTGCAGTGGCTCTCAACTAGGGGTGGTGTTGCCCCCCCAAGGGGACATCTGGCAATATCTGGAGATACTTCGGGTTGTCACATTGGGTGGGGAGTGCGACTGTCATCTGGTGAATAGGGGCCAGCGATGCTGTTTATCATCGTACAATGCACAGGACAGCCCCTCTCCCCCGATAAAGATGCAGCCAGCCATAATGTCACCAATGCGAGGCTGAGAACCCCTGAGCTAGAGAAGACAGAGCTCTTCAAGGCAGGGATGAGGGAAGACTCTGCAGAGGGGTATTTGAGCAGAGACCCAGGCAGGTGAAAGTTGTCTTTGGGTAGAGGGTCTCAGAGGCCGGGAGGAGGCGCCCACGCTGCAGGTTGGTGGGAGAAGATGTGGGTATTTCAGCCTAAGTGCAGTGTAGCCTGGGGGTCCCAGCAGGGCAGGAGATGCCCTCACTCAACCTTCCAAAGGGTCCCTCAGGCCGCTGCATGGAGAACAGCCTGTGGGAAGCCGAGGGGAGCCAGGGACCAGTTGGGAGGCTGCTGGCATCCCCCAGACAAGCGATGTGATGCTGAGGTTGGGAAACCCTGAACTGGAGGGTCGGATCTTGTATACCTGCTGTGTGTCTAAAACGCTGCCTAGTTTTCTTGTGTGTTGGCGAGAGTTGGGAATTCACAGTGGGAAAGACATGGTTTAGGTCCTCAGGAACTTGCAGTAGCATCGGAATACAAAGGCAGGTACAAGTTTTATTTAAGAGTGTGATGAGTGGTATTGGTAGTAAGTATTACAGATGCCTGTGGCCACTTCCATGTATTTGGGGGACTCTGTTCAGTGTTAGGGCTCCTCTTAGCCCTGTATTCAATCAGTACTGACTTAGCACCTATAACGTACCAAGCCTGGGCTAGACGTTGAGTCTCTGAAAATGCACCCTACGAAGAGGGAAGGAGAAAACCCAGGTTTGGAGATGGATCGTCCCGTCACTTGCCAGCTGTGCGACCTTGGACGGTGCGTGTCTTCTCCTCTCTGAGCTCCAGACGTCAGCCGCATACTGGAGAAAGATAGTAGCATCGACTTACGGGGTTGCTGGGGGTGGGATAAGTCACTTGGCACCATGCCTGGTCATCAGGAACGTCCCAGTGAATGGCACCCGGGATGCGGCGCTTTGCCTGTGGCATGAAAGAGAATGCAGTTTAATCTCACTGTTCTGTTGTCAAATCACATTTCAGCTCGTCCTTCACTGGAGTAGGTAGCCAAGATACACTGTTAAGGGAAAAAAGCATATTGTAAGAGTGTGTGCATAGCATGGTTCCATTTTTTATAAAAGAAATGTTATATATTATAAATGTACAGTAGATTAAGTTATAAATAATATACATAAAGGTACATACATTATAGGATGCTCTAGAAGGATCTTGACCAAGCTGTTGACAGTGTTTAGTTACCTCTGTAGGGTGGGATCGGCCGTGGAGGTGACTCCCAGTCTGTGGCAGAGACGGTCATGGCCACTAAATACCCTTTGGGCTCACTTCCCTTCCCTCGTCTCACATGGTTCGATTGGGCTTAGTGACTAGTTCTGGCCATTGAGCAGCAGGCATGTCTATGAGTCCCTTCTGGCATGATGCATTTAGAAGCATGTGGAGCCAGGCATGGGATCAAGAACCTGTAGTCCCAGCTACTGGGGAGACTGAAGCAGGAGGATCACTTGAGCCCAGGAATTCGAGACCAGCCTGGGCAACATAGTGAGACCCCTGTCTCTACAAAAATAAATAAATAAAATAAATAAAAATAAAAGCAGGTGGGAGCTTCCTATCTGTCTCTTCCGCTGCTTCTGTGATGCCGGAAACTGTGTGTTAAGATGGGGACGGGAGGCCCCATTGTCCTGCATCAGACTCTGTGAAAGTAGAAATGAACTTGTTATGAGCAACTGTGACTTCAGGGCTTATTTGTTACCACAGCATAGCATACTTATGCAGACAGTTCTGCAAATTGCATATACTTTGTGCAGTTGGATTTTCAATGTTAATCATATTTTTTTTTTAAATAAGAAGTTGATTAAAAATTAAATTTCTCTTGTGGTATGGGCCATTCCTGTGACTCTAAAAATATAAAAATTCCTGAAAACACCAATTGTTAGCCTCAGGAATTAACCAGTGGTGAAAAAGTCTAGGCATTCCATTGCCAATACAGGTGATAATCTACATGCTTTGGGAGAAGGCCAAAGCTTGGAGGACTTCCAATATAGTTAGGGGGACTCTACGGCTTAGAAAGGAAAAGGAGAATGAAAACATCCAGGAGAACCACACGGAAAACATCGAAGGCTGTGAAATCAAAGGCAAGTTTCTTTTTGTGAGGCCGGGTCTGTGTGGGATGTGGGTTGCCTCTTGACCTTTTAGTGTCTTGAGTCAGAATGAGACCAAGACTGGTCCCTCCTGGTTGCAGTTGTCCAAAGGAAAGTAGCCTGTTGCTGGATCCGAGCCTGCCCCGACCACGCTGAAGCCTCGGCAGCATTTGTGTCTCCAGAAAGAGATTTTAGTGGTTGCAGCACAAGAATCCTCAAAGGCACTTCCAGCCCCAGTCCCTGGCCGCAAGTTAAGGCCAGAGCCTGCCAACCATTTGTGAGGCTAAGTGGGTGGAGGAAAAGGCAAGAGAAAGAAGCCATTTCGTAGCACCCTTGGGGCCTAAATGAGAAGCAATCTTTAAGCAGTTTGACTTTTTAAAAAAATCACTTTCGTAAGTGACATGAACTCGCCCTCTGATCTTGGCAATGGAAGAACTTCTTGCGATAAGAACACCGGGGTCACTTCTGCCGCTCGCTCGCTGCCATTGAGCCCTCTGTATATATTGCAGTCTGACTTCTGGCCCCTGTGATTATGAGAGTTGGGCTCCCAGAGGCCGACAGAAATATTCAGATTGGCAAACACAGGGACTTCTTCATTCTCACGCTCCTAACGCTTTTGCTGTGTTTGGCTTCATGGGCCCCCTGCCTCTTTCATGTGACTTTTTCCCGGTTTGGTGGCTGCAATTGTACTCTCCTAGTCTTCCTCCTACCTGCTGACAACTCCTTGTGAGTTTCTTTTGCTGGTTGCTCTAGTGTGACTCTAAGCGCAAGCCTGTCCCTAAAGCTCTTCCTGAACTCTCTTCTCTTAAAATCCGCCTACATGCCTACCTTCCTACAGACTTCCTGTAGCTCAGCCTGCTCCGTGGGGCTGCAACTGTGCGGTCACCCAGGGCCCACGTGCTTGGTTTAATGTTCCGCTCTCCGCTGTCTCGAAATTCTTCATTCATTTTGAATAAGGACCCTGCATTTTCATTTTGCAGTGAGCCCCGCAAATTACGTAGCTGGTCCTGCCCGCAGGAACCTCACACTATAGTACTTCCAAAAAGAAAAAAGGTATTTGGGCACGGGACTTAATTTCTCTGTGTGTTGGTTTTCTGGGGTTATTAGGTGAATTTAATGAAATCGCATTTAGAAAGTGCTAACGGATGGGACAAGCGCTGGTTAGGGGTCATTACTGTTTCTCGCCTTTCTCCTCCCTTGAGCTGGTTTTCCTCTTGCTCACTTTAGTTAAAGCGATTACCAGTCTCCTAGTCCTTCCAAACTGTAATCTTTTGATTGTTGGTTCCTCCCATCTACACTCTGCCCAGCCAATCCGGCGTCAGGTCCTCTGTATTCCGCATTTGAAATTTCACTGGACCTGTTCTCTTCTTACCTCTGTGCGGCCACTGTGCAGCCTTAGCTTGCAAGGACTGTTGCAATAGTTTCCTAATTAATCTCTGTGCCTCCTGTCTTTTTTTTGTTGTTGTTCCAAAATAGAGCAACTTGATCCAGCAGCTGAGATTAAGTTAAACTGGTCCAACAGGAATTTACGCAAATGCCCATTTGTCCTTGAGGATGGAACAGGCTTCTTTGAAAGAGGGTAGGAAAATAAAACCCACATCAGTGCCCACTTTCCTGCCAAGCTCTGGACACATATTTTTGCATTTAATCATCACAAAAGGACCTTACGAGGTCGGTATTGTTATGTCCCATTTTACAGAGAAGAAACAGGCTCAGAGAGATGATCTGACTTGGACAGTTTTCAAGTGGCAGAGCCAGATTTGGACCCAAATCTCTCTGACTTGAAAGTAGCTGTCCTCTATTAAAAAAAAAAAGACATTAGTGGAAAAACTGGTAGAAATCAAAATAGGTCCTGTAGTTTAGTTAATAGTAAGGAAGTAATGTCAGTTTCTTGGTTTTGATCATCTTATGAGAGTTATATAAGCGGTTAATATTAGAAAAAGCTGGGTGAAGGTGCTACAGGAACTTTGTACTATTTTTGCACCATTTTTTTGTAACTCTAAAATTATCCTGAAAACTTATGGAAACTGTGGGATTTGGGGGATGATGTGTCAATGTAGGTTCATCAATTGTAACAAACGTATCCCTCTGGTGGGGGGTGTTCATAGGGCGGAGGGTGTGCGTGTGTGGGGGCAGGTGGCGTATGGGGAATCTCTCTGTTACCTTCTGCTCAGTTTTGCTGTGAAACTCTCAAAAATGAAATGAAAAACTGCTGTAAAAAAATTAAGTCCATGAAAAAAGACAGAAACTACTTTCGCTCTCTACTCTATGCTCTCTGTGCCTTTCACTGAAGGTCCCGATCTTACTATCCAGAACAGTCCCCCACCCCACACACGCACTCGTGCACACGCACAAGCGCGCACACACAAGTGCTCGCACGAACTCCACCGTGTCTTTGCACAGGGAACGTCACCATCAGCTAATCCAGCTGCAGCTATGCCCTACTCTAAGGCATCAGTAGCAATTGTGAAAGACGACAGTAATGGGGTGCATATGAATTATACTAGTAGCTGCGATCTTCATGTACTCACCCCTCCTTTCTGGCTATAAAAATGCAACGGTGTTACTTGCAACTTATACATTGCAAAACGCCTGTCCTACCTCTCTCCCTCCCCTGCATGCCTCCCCGCCTCCCTCTTTGGGTTGGCGTGTAACCTTGATGATCCAGCCAAATGAGTTATTTGAGATGGAAACGTTAATTTATTTGAGCAGATGGGTGTCAACGCTGCTCTGTAAAAAGGTGGCGATATGCCGCGTTGGCCCAGACTGTTGCAGATGAAGTCCTGGCTGCATGGCTGAATCACCGAGTGTGAACGGAATCATATGTTAACAGCACTAAGGGAAATGCCTATTTAAGCCGAGCCCTTCCCGAAAACAAATCATTACCCCCCGATTTTTTGTTTTAAATCAGGATTTTCACATTTCTCATTTGCGGAGGGTCTGAAAAACCTGAAACTCATTATTTCTCAAAGTGTGGTCTGATGACCGCCCTCCTCAGAGTCACCCAAGGGCTTATTAAAAAAAAAACAAAAAACACAGATTTGTGGGACCCACCCCCCTGACCTACAAACTCCCACTGTGGGGGGGGGGGTGCAGGCTCAGGGAATCTGCAATTCTAACAAGCTCCCTGGGGAATTGTGCACACTAACACACTGGACCCCCTTCGCTGAAATGGTCCTGTCAAACTGCCCAGGAAAAATCTTTTCAAAACAAAATAAAACAAAGCAAAAAAAACCTTGGGATTTGGGATGGGTTTTTTTTTTTTTTTTGGTTGCTGTTTTTTTCTTTCTACTTTCCTCTACTTTTTCAGATTTTGTGCCCCAAAAAAAAAATGGACCTCTTTTGCGATTGGAAATAAATAAATACAAAGGAGAAAAAGATAGCACAAAGAGATTATTTGTACGCTAAAAGCAAACGACAGTTTAGAAATTTCAGGAATTTCCAAGAAAAGGAGTCTTCCTAGTCTCTCTGTCCTTGGCAACTAAACTTGGAGGAGCTCGTCTCCTCAGACACCCTCC